>NW_027491838.1:5000-605000 GCF_021521415.1 Bidens hawaiensis | reverse complement strand
ATGTCGAAATGTGGAAAAGAACTCACATGTGAGCTCGACGTATTGCATCGACTCACACGCGAGGAACTAGGTCCACCGAGCTCCCCTTAGCTTCAGGACCGCCCCCACCTGGCCCACTGCACGGATCCGTGTCCAGTCAATCGTACGGTGTCGGAGGAGCTGCATTGCAATGAAATGACGATACATGGTCTGCTCCTCTGATAATGGTGCAAAACGTAACACCATATAGGGGGTCCGGAGGTCGTCACCCACGATGTGCTCCCGAACCGTGTCGGGAGTAATCGGGATCTCCTCTCCATCATACCTGATAAGCTATGGCGGACGTACCATGGGCTGTGGGGGATCGGGCATTCCCCGTGGGGCAGCAACAGGACCGCGACGTCCAGCGCCCGTCGCCGCTGCCTCGGTCGCTTGCACCTGGCGGCGCTAGACGAACTAGGTACATCAAACATGCTGCAAAATAATAATAAACTATTAAAATACAATAAAAATGAAAAAAAAAATCGAGGTATCCTATATACAAAACTATAAAGCCAGGTGTATCTGCCCAAATGGAGATTGGGTACGGGCGGGAAACCTAAAATCGATTAACGCTCACGAACACCGAAAACCCTGAAACTCACTAAACAACATAGATAAACAAGACTCAACACAACTAAACAAACACAAACTGACTCCTACAACAAGACTCGACTGATGGCTCGAATAACGTGTAACAAACAGATTAAATTCGGCGTTCATACTAATCGCACGGTTCGGGTTCTGTTATCCAATTATTATATTATATTATATTATATTATATTATATTATATTATATTATATTATATTATATTATATTATATTATATTATATTATATTATATTATATTATATTATATTATATTATATTATATAATATAATATAATATTATATTATATTAACAAATATTAAAATATATTATTAACACTATTATTATAAATTAAAACATTAAAATATTATTATATTATATAATACATAATAAAATACTTAATATTTGTTTTTATAATTTTTATATTAACATAATAGTAAAATATTAATATATATTAAAATAATAATAAAATATTATTTTTTTTAGAAAACAAAACCCGACTCGTCATTTAAACATTCAAAAATAGGATCCGACTAAAATTATTCCCGCCAAAACCCGGCACACATAATCTCATTCAACTTACACCAACCCGGCAACGACAAATAGTTACACCAGATCATTATCCCGACAACCTAACCTAATCACTAACCGTAACCTGAACTAACAATTGATTACATCAAAATCAAAACTCGGGTTTGGTTTAATACACGAATCAACAGCCAAACACAAACAACCACAACCATAAATCAAACTAAACTCGATTAATATTACCTCGAGGATCGGATGAGATGAAATGAAGATGAGTATGATTATGAAGGGATGAAGATGAGATGATGATGGAGGCACGGTGGCGGCGACAAACAGTGGTGGTGGTGGAATGAGGCGACGGTGATGGAGATGAGCAGTGGGAGTATGATGATGATAGTATATGATGATGGTGATGAATATGATGTGAGGCGGTGGAGGTGGAGGTGGTATACGTTGGATGGCGGTGGTGGTGTGACTGCTTATATACTAGTATTATTTTTTTCAGATATCCAAGACCCATCGCGTATCACGATTGGTCAAGAAGGGTTGGGTCGCGATACGAGACCCAATTTGATCAAATTACGGTTCTAACCCCATCGCGTAGCGCGATGGGGTTTTGTCTGGCGTCATCGCGCTACGCGATGACGTCAGATGTCTGGAATGTCTACGCGATGGGGTGTTAACCAGACCCATCGCGTAGCGCGATGGGTCCCAGTTAACAGAAACTTTTTACCGAATTTGGTTCTAAACATTTTCCGACCCGACCACTTTTCGGCATCCCGATATCACCTGGACACATTTTCAAAGACAGATTTTGCATTAGGTACCTGCAAAAATGTGAAATTAACCATACTTTTACCGAACCTTCCCGATATGCACTTCACCAAAAGCCTCCCCACACTTGGAATTTGCTGCACAAAACTCAAGACGAAAGTCAAAATACGACTCAACAAACAGAAAATAAAGTAGAACACACTTACAAACCCCGGTTGCCTCCCGGTCAGCGCTGAATTGCGTGTCTACAGCTCAACAATGCCTCAAGTCTTCAATTATCTTCATAAACCGGTGAGGTCACAATGAAACTCACTGACTCCTTGTCATCCTGTGTATATCATCCATCTTCAAATATTGCTTTCAACGATAGCCATTGACCACTTGTCGAATATGGTCATCAAAATCCTCAATCTCAAACTTCCCATGATTACCAACACCAACTATCAAAAATGGGCCCCTCCACTTACTCTTCAACTTACCCGGGAAAAGCTTCATCCACGTGTTGTATAACCACACCTTTTGACCAACTTCAACCGGTCTTTGCGTCATGCACTTTCTTCATCTTCGCCTTGTAAGCCGATGCACACTCATATGCTTTATCCCGCAACTCCTTGATCTCGCACAATGCCAATTTCCTAGTTTTACCTACATCATCATAGCTAGTATTAACTTCCTTAGTAGCCCAATAAGCACTTTGTGTAATTTCAACCGGTAAATGGCAATCCTTTCCATACACAAGTCTATATGGTGTGGTACTGATCGGCGTTTTATAAGTGATTCGGTATGCCCACAAAGCGTTGGTGTTGACCAATTCTTTCGGTCTGCCCGAACGGTTTTCTGTAAAATTTGTTTAATTTACCGATTCGATACCTCAACTTGTCCACTCGTTTGTGGATGGTAAGGAGTTGCTACTCTATGATCCACCCCATATCATTTAAGCAAATTTCCAAACCTCGAAAATAGTTCCAAATCTCAAAAAAATCTGTTTAATTTAGACTGTCGTTATCTAGTAACAAACAACTAAATCTAGATTCCTAATCACCTTAAGCTAGTTAGGGTAAGTAGGGTGTCGAACCACGAGGAGTATATGATTAGTGTAAAGTGAAACTGATTCCTAACATTATGAAGTAACTATTCAAAGTGCTGATCACACTAGCAATTGGATTGGTTTAATAGTAAACAAATAACTTAAGCAAATATTCAATCAAACAAAGCAAATCACACCCGGGAATTCAAGTAAGCAATTAACAGTATTCTCATGCAACCTGACAGATTAATTATCCTAAGTTAACAAGATTGATTAACGAGCTAAACCTTAGGCATCCACAATCGCTAACACATGGCACTGGTTATCAAACGGTCTCTGCCAGTGTGACTCAACTAAGGGAAATTGTATGCATTCTTGCAATTAACTACTTAACATAACCCTATGAGCAATTATGATAGCAACCGACAAACTAATCATTCTAATCGAGAAAAACCTAAACCGACTGAATGCACCGACATACTGAACATCAATACTCATAGATTAACACAAAGACAATTACAATTAGTTGTTCTTCATACCCTATCGCGATACGCGATGGGTGGCTTCACCAGCAGGCTCATTTTACATATCGTTTTACGTGCTGGACATCCCGAGTCTTCATTCCGAGATCGTACATGTCTAAATTAATCACTTTAAGCACCTGTGACCTGAAATACAATAATCTCGTATGAAGTACCAAAGTTCCTAAACTATTAAAACAACTAAATTAACGATCGAAACTATATACAAATAAATCGAACATCATAAAGTAAAATCATAAGGTGACGAACTTTGTATTAAAAAAGCTTATTAAAATAGATCTTGGTAGATAAATAAAGTTCGGTTCACTAAAATAACTAGCAAAATTAACCGGTGATGTATAAAAATTATACATCTTTCCGCACCAAAAAATATCCCCAAAATAGCGTAATATCAGCAATAATATAGAATCAATAAGCACTAATGTTTATAATTTCTATTTCTAGGTAAATACAGCCATAAAGAATAAAACGAGCTAATATATGAAGAAAAACGGAGAAAACTGTGAAAGTCAACTAACCACACCCCATGGTGAAGCAAGGCATGGCCATGTTACAAGCATATGAGGAAAAGACTAAATTCAGAAGTCACAACATGGCCCATGTTGATACCAACACACCCCATGTTGAAAGTACAAGAGGAAAAGACAAAGCAGACAAAAACATGGGCCATGTTGACAACAACACGCCCCCTATTGACAGTACAAGAGAAAGACAAAATAGAAGCTTCCAGACTCACCACGGCCGTATCCAGAATCAACACGGGTCGTGTACAGACAAAACACTCCTGCTGCACTTTCTGACAATGAGTATTTAAGAATATCAGACAAAATGATCAACATGGTCGTGCCCATATCAACACGAGCTGTGTTGAGTGCCCTGCTCAGCCTCTAAATTGAATGCTCATCCACCACATTCAATAGACCATCAAACACCTTGAAGAAAACTTAATATACTTCACCCACCTTCTTTCACCACCATTAATAAGGGAATTATCCCACCCATCCACATTTTGATGATCAAGGAGATTAAGCTTTTGAAAGAAGTCATTAGCATCGAAGATTAGTCATCCAAATTGGTTAGATTGTTCAAATTTGATTATGCTTAGTATTGACTAAACTTTCATAGTGTCATCTTGGTTTATAATGAATCTTAACTTAGTTTAATAATATTGGATAAACATGTGATTGGTTTACAAAAGTAAAGGTTATATTTCAATTATCACTTAATGAAAAATGTCAAAATACTCTTAAAAGATACACCAAGTGCCGAGCTTGACGTAATCCAGGGAACTGCCACTCTTGTGAGGCCTTGGATAATAAACATTGAAAGAGACACAACAACCTAGGAAAAACAAGAAGAACCTATGATGGCTGAACTAAAGAATGAGCTAAACATGAGCCAATATGGCAAGCTGACACTCAACGACTATGACAATAGCGTTGTGCCACTCGGAATTCTTGCAAACTTCAAAATTAAATCTATCACCATTCATATGATTGAAAGCTCTGTCCAACTTCATGGACTTCTTGATGAAGATCCTTTGTCTCATATTTCCCAATTCCTCCGAATTTATGGAACTTTCAAAATCCAAAATTGCTCCAAAGATCAAGCTAGACTTAAACTATTCACATTTTTGCTCCGAGGCCACACCATGGAATGGCTTGAATCCTTACCATCCCTTACCATTACCACTTGGAATCAGATGGTAGACCAATTCCTTTTAAAATACTTTCCACCCGACAAAACTGCCAAGATCTCGCCAGCATCACCGGATTTCAGACTGATGAGGACAAGTCATTACACGCAGCATGGGAAAGACACAAGATCCTTCTTCGACGATGCTCGCACCATGGATTGAACAAGTGGCTTTAAGTCCAAACTTTCTTTGATGCTCAAACTAGCTAAAACAAACAAGCAATTGATCAGGTCGCTGGTGCAGATCTCAGAACCAAATCTCCAAATGAGGCATTTGAGATCATGGAAAAAGCTGCCAAGAAAAGCTTTTCCTATGACCCACCTCGATCAATCCATCACACAAAGGCATACACCATGTTGACAACAGTACCTTTATCTCTGCACAATTCAAGGCCCTCTCGAAGAAATTTGAACAGCTTCAGTAAGAGCTAAGCAAAGCAAATGTAAAGTGTGATAGGTGTGGTGGAGATCACACGGTCAAATACTGCCAAAGTATGACCTTCAAAGAATGTGATTTCGTAGGCCGACAGAATAACATGTCTGGCAACACTTACAACCTGGTTGGAGAAACCATCCTAACTTCAGCTGTAGGGATGGAGCCAATAATCAAGCTTCACATGGCTTTGATAGACGACCTTTTAATCAAAACCAGCCCTCTCAACCTAAACCTCCATCCCATAACCAAGGTGTACGTGCCAGTGAACAACCAAATGGTGAATCTACACTAGAGACTCTTCTGAAGCAACTCATAGCAAGTACTGAAGCTTCAAACAAATTGACCGAAGAATGATTTAACGAAGTGGAGCTTAGGAACCAGAAGGCCTCCTAATAAAACCATGGTGAATGTGGGTCGATCGTCGTGACAGATTTCAATTACACTGCTTGCTTGTCGTGAGTAATTTTGAGTCACCCATCATTTAGCATAGAAGCTAGTCACCCGCTAGTTAAATCCATATGTATGGGGGCAGCCAACATTGTCTGTCGAATGGAGTTCAGTTGCATGAAGATAAAAAATCCATCCACCTGACTGGGTTCAGGGACGCGACGATGATAAAATGATTCGCCGGATGAGATCCAAGTGCGCGACGGTGATGACGTCTTCAGTTACTATACGCGTCGGCCTTGAAGCGGTCCGCCGACTTGAGCGTGGTGCTTAAGCATTATAATGTTAAGAACGAAGTTTGCACGCGATGCCCGTTTTACGCCGTGGGTGTCTTCCGCCAGCTGTTCCGATTAAGTGGGCCACGCGCCTACGGAGTTTTTCTGTCATCTCGACATTTAGACAAGGAATGGTGCCTTAATGGAACCCGTCGGGTTTGTTGTTGCAAAATTTTCCTCGCGTGACGGCGGGTTCTGTTTTTCGGATAAGAGAAATACGGAATTGTGGGATAGTGGCTTCTTAATTTCTCTCTTTGCTTTCAAGCTCTGCACCTCTACTCTTTTCGTGTAGAATTTCGGTGAATATTCCCTATCAAAGATTTAGATCTTTAGTAGGTGAACCCAAAAAATCATGTACATGTTATATAAAAGAAAAGGAAAAACCCATATCTCAAGGAAAACGCAGATCTAGATGTAGATGTTTGATTGTTTGTATCCATTGACCAATTTCAAATCCAGGAACTTTAACCTTTAAAATCGGCCAAAGTTTGGAGGTTTTTTTCTTTCAAAAAAGGCAGCTGATCTCCACGAGCTCTAGATTTATGGCTCTTTTTAAGCTTCAATCAAACAGATCTAAGAGCTGATCAGAAGTTTGAAGTGTCATTCGTTGCCATGTCTCACGGATGACGCCAATGAAGAAACATAGAATGAATCTGGGTCGGATCCAAGTCGATGCTCCCCGGTCTTCGAGATGAATGAACCAACGCCTTGATCTTCTTCTCCGATTGCTCAAGATCTGCCATTGAAAAGTGGGGGAGTGGAGGTGACTGCTAAGAGTTTCCTCTTTTTTACGGACACAAAAATATGTTGGATGCTAAGGGTCCAAAAGAGGGTACTTCAAGTGAGAGTTGAAGACCCCTTATATAGGAACTCCATGGCTACCATCATGAAACCCTAACCATATTGGGTGAGGCCCAGTTAGGGGTTACCTTTCCAAACCTGCCAACCCATTGGGCTTTAATTAGTAGACAATAATAATGTAATAAATATAGTACATAATATAATAAATAAAAGGTCGTACTATGATTTGACATACCACACCACTACACATTGTAAGATAAAATAAAAACGAAACAATTAACTAGGACTACAAACGTTTTAAGAAAATAAGAAATACTATAATAATTAATGGTTAATTAAATTGAGTGGATGTGGTTTTGTGTAGCCCTGATAGCAACTCGGATTCGTTTACTTCCACATATTATCCTTTGCTATCACTTAAGTTAATTACGATTTTCATCTTCTCTTCTGTAAAAAAAAAGTGCTTTGCCGGTCACCGTCTGCTTCTAACAGAAAAAACAACAGCCCTCCTCGCCCCTTATATGTTCCACCACACATAGCCATCCATATGATAATGATAAAACTGTGCATGACCGGGCTCGGTCTCAGGTGCAAGTATAGCAGTGCGCTTTAGACACTCGTCATAATCACAAAATAATGTTTGATCGTTTTCACAAATACCAGCTAAAGCATTGTGTAGGCCAGCTGTATGATTAACCTAAGGGATCATAAAGGAATATGTAATTAGTTAATTTTGTTTTCCTCGTTGAAAATAAATTTAAATTGTTTACAAATGGTAAGAACCGATTAAGTGACATATATCGCACATGACAAACAATTCGAAACCACAAGTTCCGGCTATCCAGAGAAGAGCTTAACACTCCACACCAAACGTATTTATAGAGAGCTGGAACTTGTGGTACTGGAGCTCAATGCTCAATGTTAATGAAATGCATGTATACTAATAGTTGTTTTACTGGAATAATGCATTAAGAAGACATGGCAACAGAATTAAGATTAAGAGAACCCGCCTGTATTTGATCTTTTCCATTCGCACCAAACTCTGGCCAAATATTTGCAACCTTTTCATCAAGCTTCAGTTTCCTAAGTTGAAAATATAATGACGCATAGCGGACGCACAAATAATGAAGACTCTTTAGGATAAAAAGTGATGTTAATCGCATAATAGTCACACTATTTTTCAATTATTCATGTAAAATTACTCAAATGAAAGATTCAAACCTTCTTACAGCTAAAGGGAAAAAATTGTTAAGGTTGAAACCAGCGCAACTCGGCCTAACGTTTCTGTTCATTATTTTATGGCCCAGTGGCCCACAACTCTAAAAACTTGTGTCATTTTTAAGTTGGGCACTTATGTAACTCATTTGCTTTTGTCTGGTATATTAAACAAGAGAGCATACCCCTTATCAGCTAGCCAATGTACCATTCCAACCATGACGCCCTTAGTCACAGATAAAACAGGAAATAAGCTGTTGGGCTGAACCAGGCGAGGATCATCTTTTCCTAGTACTCCGGCAGCAGTATCGACTATCACCTTCCCGTCTTTGTATGCACATACCTAACAAAGACAATAATGTTGGAAAAACCCTATTTAATGTGGCCTTCTTACCATTTAATTAATTAGAATTATTCAAATAACCTAAGTTGGCCCATAAGTTATATATATGGGCTATTTGATGGGCATACCCCTATATATATTCATGTTTCTCTTTAGATGTCATATTAATAAAAGAATAAGAGAAACACCAATAACATTCTCTCTAAGAAATCCATCAACCGGTGACATCCTAACGGGAACGAGTAGCTACTAATCATGGCATCATCTTTCTCTATGGTCTCCATTCAATCAAGTAAGCTTATATAATATGATGTTTAGTATTGTTATTGATTGAGTAATTATATCTAGGGTTCTTGATTTTAACCCATGTTTTAAGATATAGTCAACATGTGGTATCAGAGCCTATGTTGATTATATCGATTTAATCATAAAATTCGTTTTCCTAATCATTGATGAATCGATTAATGGAAATTGAACAAAATTTGCGTTTTGGAATAAACCTTTTGAATCATTGTTTTCCATAAACAAATCATCACCGTCTGGACTAATTTTTTTGTCGGTGGAATTTACAAAGTTTAATTCTTGATGTAAAGAAAAAAAAAAGAAAAAAGAAAAAAAATTACACCTATTCAAAACTGTTTGTTTCGAATAAGTTTTTCAACTCTGTGTTGAAGTATGTGTCTTCTTTTAATGAAAAATGATGATGAGATTATCACCGTGTATTTTGATAGAATCTACACATCTTTTAATTTTTTATTCTACTGTGAAAGTTGTTGAATGGGGAAATTACAAACCAATTTTTTATTTTATTGGATGAAGATTGTAATAATACTGGTAGAGAATTTCATAAATCAATTTATGAGGTATGAATTCTGGCAAACCTATCCGATTTTCTTGAAATCACTAAAATCACATAAATTTTTTATCAAACTATTTTAAGAATTGAATTAATCTAATGATTCCAATCGGTGGTTTATATTATTTAACTATTTTGGAGACATTATTAGGTTTCCATATTATTAATCTAATAAATCAAGTTCATTTTTTTTTTCATAACATCATATTTAACTCTTAAATTAGTTTGTGGTTATTAATGGTAATGATTGTCGGTGGGATAAACGGTGTTGTACGGTTCAACAATTGTTTACATAATGAGATTTTTTATGAATTAAAATTGTTAACTATATATTTGAAATAAAAAGTTAAATTTCGTATGAGTCTTATTTTGGTAATTATTGGATGCCTTATTTTATTCAATTTTTGTATATATTAAGATTTTCATGTGCAATATAAATTTCTTTATTTTGATGGCAACTTTAATGAAAGATTGGATGATTGAACCAAAGGAATATCATCTAATTTGGCATTTAAGTTTAAATAAAGTCATCATATTTAATTATGTGTGTTGTCAAACAACATAAACCCAACGGCTACTTGTTTGAGAATACACATAATGAATTATTACCCTGATATACATAAATATTTCACTTCTGTCCAAATGTGATGTGTTATATTTATGTATGCCTTACTATCAATTTAAGTGTGTTCATAATACTTGAATATTGGTCATAGCCAAAGTTCAAGTAGGACATTATGTTAGTCTATTATTTTGGTGTTATGATAGGCTTGTATCTTCAATATATTAATTATGTCTGCTTTACTTTATTACCCCTTAATTTAGCTTACTCTTCTACTTCTTCTACTTGTATCAATCTAGCATCCACTTTAAGCCCTAGCCTTGGAATTGAACTACTGAATGGGGCAAACTTTGCCACATGGAGGGACTCAGTCAGACTTACTCTTGGAATGTTGGACCTTGATTATCCCCTAAGACATGACGCTCCTAGTGCTCTAACTCTTGAAAGTACTGCAGATCAGAAAATAGAGCATGAAAAATGGGAGAGGTCAAACCGAATGTCTCTAATGGTAATCAAGAGTTCCATCTCAAGTGCTATCAGAGGAGCTATACCTGATTCAGAAAATGAAAAAGTTTATCTGAATTCTGTTGAGGAACAATTTAAGGGATCTTTTAAAGCGCATGCGAGCACTCTAATTCTTAAGATGCTCACTTCAAAGTATGATGGGGTTAGTGGTGTGCGTGAGCACATAATGATGACGAATGACATGGTCTATAAGTTAAAGGGATTAGACATGGAAATAAGCGATGACTTTCTAGTGCATTTCATCATGAATTCTCTTCCTGCATGTTTTGATGCTTTTAAGATCAACTATAACACTCAGAAAGACAAATGGTCAATGAGTGAGTTGATAGCAATGTGTGTGTAGGAAGAAGAACGTTTGAAACTGGAAAAGCCTGAAGTAGCTTACCTCACTACCACTAATCCACTAAAAAGGAAGGAAAGTTTTAAAGAAGAAAGTTCTAAAGTCCAGAAGGCTAATAAAAGTACTAGTTCCAGCTCTAATACCTCCAAGGGACAACATCAATGTAAGTTTTGCCGTAACAAAGGGCACTTGCAACGAGATTGCCCGAAATTCAAGGAATGGCTGGTTAAGAAAGGTACACCTACATTTATGATACTTGAATCCTTTAATATTAATGTACCAATTAACACGTGGTGGGTTGACTCTGGTTCTATGGTTCATGTTACTAATTCCATACAGGGATTCCTTACAATCCAGAAGATGGAAAGAAACCAAAGAACACTTAGGATGGGAGATGGTGATCCATGAACTTAATGTTGAAGTCGTAGGAACCATGCAACTTATTATGAAAACTGGTCATTGTATTAAACTTTTTGATACCTTATATGAACCGAAAATTACTCAAAATTTAGTATCGGTAGCAAAGTTAGACATTGATGGTTATGACATTCTACATGGTAAAGGCAAAGTCACTATTAGTTTAAACTCCCAAGTGTTTGGTTGTGGTTATTTGGATGGAAATCTCTATAAGCTAGAACTAGATGATAACTTCTCAAAATCACTATTGTCATATAATGATGAGAATATCAACAGAAGAAAACGTGATTTGGAAACATCGTCCATGTTATGGCATCAACGTTTAGGCCACATCTCACGAGATAGAATGATAAGACTCGTGAAGCATGATGTCTTACCAAATCTTGATTTTAGTGATTTTGAAACATGTGTTAAGTGCATTAAAGGAAAAAAGACGAAAAAGGCTAAAAAAGGCGCCACTAGGAGTTCTGGTTTACTAGAACTAATACACACTGATATTTGTGGACCTTTATTCCCTGGCATAACTGGCCATAAGTCTTTCATTACTTTCATAGATGATTATTCTCGGTATATGTTCTTGTATTTAATTAAAGAAAAATCTGAATCACTTGATATGTTTAAAACCTTTAAGGCTGAAGTTGAAAATCAACTTGATCGTAAGATAAAGGTAGTCAGATCAGATAGAGGAGGCGAGTATTATGGTCGACATACAGATATTGGTCAAGCTCCCGGTTCTTTCGCTGATATTTGCAAAGAACACGGGATAGTGAACCAATTTACCATGCCAGGTACTCCTCAATAGAACGGTGTTTCTGAGAGAAGAAATAGGACCATTCAGGATATGGTAAGAAGTATGTTAGCAAACTCAAATCTTCCTAATTTTTTATGGACTGAGGACTTAAAGACAGATGTTCATATACTTAATAGGGTACCTTCTAAATTTGTCCCTAAAACTCCTTTTGAGATTTGGACAGGAAGGAAGCCTAGCTTACGATATATGAAAGTATGGGGTTGTCCTGCCGAATCTAAACTTTATAATCCTTTACAACAAAAGCTTGACATGAGGACTGTCAGTTGTTACTTTATAGGATATCCCGAACATTCAAAGGGATTTAGATTCTATTGCCCTTCACATACTACTCGTATAGTGGAAACTCGTCATGCTGAGTTTCTAGAGAACTCTGCAGTCAGTGGGAGCAGTGAGAAAGAAATCTTTGATTTCCAATTAGTGCAAGAGGAGGGGGTGGGCTCTTCAACTTTACCTCCTATTACACCTCTTGTACATAACACTGCACCATCTAATGTTTTCTCAGAAAATAATGTTCTGAATATTCTTGAGAATGAAGGCATATCAAACACACAAGAGGAAATCATTGAACCCATTAATAATCATGAACCTGAAAATCAGCTTAAGAGGTCATCTAGGTCTAAAAGCCTACTAATTTTGATGATTATGTAACCTACCTTAATGAAGTTGATTTGGATTTAGGAAAGTGTAATGATCCAACCTCTTATAATGAAGCCATTAGTAGTGATCAACCTTATGAATGGAATAAAGCTATGATTGATGAGCTTAATTTCATGAATAAGAATGACGTTTGGGACTTGGTTGAATTACCCAAGGGTGTAAAACCTGTAGGTTGTAAATGGGTTTACAAAAAAAAAATTAGATCCGAATGGAAACGTCGAACGATATAAAGCACGATTGGTTGCTAAAGGTTATACTCAAAAAGAGGGAATTGATTATCAGGAAACTTTTTCACCTGTATCACGAAAGGATTCCCTAAGGATAGTTATGGCATTGGTAGCTCATTTTGACTTAGAGCTACATCAAATGGATTTTAAAACGGCTTTCCTTAATGGTGACTTACATGAATATGTGTTTATGACTCAACCTGAAGGCTTTAAACCTGAAGGTTAGGGCAACTTAGTCTGTAAGCTAAAGCAATCCATATATGGGTTAAAACAGGCATCACGTCAGTGGTACCTAAAATTTGATGAAACCATGAAGAAACAAGGCTTTATTAAAGAATCAAGTGAATTAATGCACCTACCTCAAAATGAGTGGGAGCAACTTTGCTATACTTTTCCTTTACGTGGATGATATCCTTTTGGCAAGTAATAGCTTAGATTTGTTGCATGAGTCAAAGCGATTACTCTCGCGTAATTTTGACATGAAAGATCTCGGAGAAGCTTCTTACGTAATAGGCATCGAAATACACCGAGATCGTTCCAATGGGACATTAGGTTTGTCTCAAAAGGCTTATATTGAACGTGTTCTTACACGTTATAAAATGCAACATTGCACTCCAACAGTAGCTCCAGTAGTTAAGGGAGATGTTTTCGATTCTTTTCAATGCCCGTAAACAGAGGTTGAAAATGAGCAAATGGGATGGATACCTTATGCTTATGTGGTTGGAAGCATTATGTATGCTCAAGTTTGCACTCGTCCAGATATTGCATATATTGCTGGTATGCTAGGCCGATATCAATCTAATCCTGGCCTAGATCATCGGAAAGCAGCAAAGAAAGTATTGCGATATCGACAAGGAACGAAAGACTATAAATTGACATACAGAAGAACTAATAATATGGAATTAGTTGGCTATTCTGATTCAGACTTTGCTAAATGCAAAGATGATAAAAAATCAACTTCGGAGTATATTTTTATGTTGGCTGATGGACCGATATCATGGAGGAGTCATAAGCAACAGTGAACAACAAATTCAACAATGATGGCAGAATATGTTGCAGTGTACAATGCAACTTGCCACGGGATGTTGTTAAGAAATCTGATAAGAGGACTCAAAGTTGTCAACTCCATATCACGACCATTGAAGATTTATTATGACAACTCAGCAGCATTTAATTTCTCGAACAGTAACAGTTCGAGTGGAGCTGGATTATATGTTGATACAAAGTTCTTGTTCGTACGTGAACGAGTTGAGGAAAATAACCTTTGTATCGAATACATTAACACTAAAGATATGCTAGCGGATCCGATGACTAAAGGTCTACCACCCAGAACTTTCCAAGAACTCGTAACGTGGATGGGTTTTAGTAGAGACCTTATATAAAAGCATATGGTGTGTATGAATTATTATTTTTTCCTCGAATGCTTTATTTTGTCTATACGAACGCTTATGTGCACTTTATGATATGTAGACAAAACTATGCAAACTTATGTACCTTAAAGGGTTTATTTTAGTTATTTGACTTTTAAGTGTTTTATGTTGAGACTCTAGTATGACTGGTGGGGATCTTGAGTTGACAGCAACTCAAATGATTGTAACTATCTACTATAGTTTTAATGTAAAATTTGATGAGTGTTTAACATGGCCAATTATTTAACGAATTACTCATCATAAATAGTTATTTGGCCAAGTGAGAGAATGTTGGAAAAACCCCCATTTAATGTGGCCTTCTTACCATTTAATTAATTATAATTATTCAAATAACCTAACTTGGCCTATAAGTTATATATATGGGCTATTTGATGGGCATACCCCTATATATATTCATGTTTCCCTTTAGATGTCACATTAATTAAAGAATAAGAAAAACACCAATAACATTCTCTCTAAGAAATCCATCAACCGGTGACATCCTAACGGGAACGAGTAGCTACTGATCATGGCATCATCTTTCTCTACGGTCTCCATTCAATCAAGTAAGCTTTATAATATGATGTTTAGTATTGTTATTGATTGAGTAATTATATTTAGGGTTCTTGATTTTAACCCATGTTTTAAGATATAGTCAACAAATAACATAATTATACAATTGGTTATTAAACAAAATTAATTTTATATAGTTGGTGGTCAGGGCCGGCTCAACAATTTTGAAGACCATAAACGAAGTAAAAATTTGTTGGCCCTTTAAAAAACTTTCTGATGCAAACCACCCTATTTTTCTCAGGTTGTGATCGAAAATAGTAACAAGAAATAGCAATGCTATTATCATTATCAACTAAGTGAATAACAAAAATAACAATGATAATAGCAAGTAGATTACTTGAATCGTATGATGTGATACTTAAGAGAAATGATAAATGGAAATAGAAATTAGCTAAATACCTAACAATGATAAATAACAATTTAGCAATGTATGATTTTTTGTCTGAATGTGGGTCATGGGCGTTATTTTATTGATTCGGTTTCATTGTTTTTGGTCTTCTACACATTTAAGATGAAGATTACTTCTTGTAGCCCAATTCTAATACACATATGCAACTATTTAAAAAAGAGAAATTTGAGGAGCCTATTCTTTTGGTGGCCCTAAGATCTTGCCTAGCCTTCTAAGCTTATAGGTCCAGCCCAGGTTATGGAAGCACACCTGGATTCCAAGTATTCTATCAGTATTCTTTAATTCAACCAAGAAATGCCTCAGCTTTGCTTCGATATCAGAGTTGACTGGACTGTTATATAACCATCCAATATTTGAGGCATGTGCTCCCTTATTCATGTTGCTGAAAGAAATTATAAATAAGCGAATCAAGCTGTAGTGATTACTAGCCAAACTTAAGAGCGTTTATTAAAACTGCTTATCTACTTGTTTTTTTTGGAAATTCACGGTTACATAACCTTTTTAATATAATATGGCTCGTAAGTGATCAAGCAATCAATCAAGCACTGACTGCATGAATGTCAGAGCCGGCCATAGGGGGGCTGGGTGGTCGACGGCCACAGGCCCGAGACCTCGCTAGACCCAAATTTAAAAACAAATATATATATATATATATATATATTATGTATTTTTATTAAAACAATATATATATTTAGTGTTTAACTCAATTACATAACCACTAGCTTGGTCTAGTAGCAAAGGGGTATTACTCCCTACCAAAAAGCTATAGGTTCTAGTCTCATTTGAGATATGTTTAATCCAATATTTACAAAAGCTTTTACGTACACAACCTAAATTATAACCAAGTAAAGCCATGTCAAAATTAAATTGTTTAAACCTAACAAAATACTTCTTTTACTTAAGGTTTTAAATTTTTTTTTCTTTGAACTAAACTTTTTTTATTTTCTTAGAGCCGGCCCTAATAATGTACAAAAATCTTGTTTGGTCTAAGTTAATGCACCAACTCTGTTGTTAGCTAGTTGGGCAATGGGTATGCCTCATTTAATGATCATATGTTTGTTTATCACTGTATATTATGACCAGTCAATTTTTTTTCCTTTTTTTAAGTCATCAGTCAATATTATCATCTATTGTGATTGTTATCGTTTTGGTATCTGAAATAGTGAAATGGATTGTTATTCGGAAATTCTATAGACGTCAAGGGGTATTTCTAGAAAACCCCTATTAGGTAATATGTACGCGATGTATTGGTGAGTTTTCTAGAAAAATCCATCAAATTTTGTCTTGTTATGTTTATTTTTCTTTGTTTTCTTCTTTTTGTATAATAAATTTATAAAATAAATAAGTTTTTTTTATTTAATATTAATAAATAATTGTTATTAACAGTCAGCTCGTTTCGTAAGAGTTCATTCAAAACAATAAACGCATAGATACAAGAATGCATTATATACAAAACCACAAGTTCGTACAAATAAAACTAAATACAACAAATAAAACAAAATATAAAAAACTACATAAACCCCCTGAAGTCCATGTCGCCGAGGGCCCTAAACGCCACGTCATGGACGTCGATGTCGTCCCCGGCCCAGCGCCTAGCCCCCGATCCCTGTCCGGCGTCGTCCACATCATCGCCCCGTTCGCGTTTGACGCCCGACGTGCTCGCCTCGTGGTCAAAACTTGGGCTGGGCGGGGCGGGGGGGGGGGGGGGGGGGGGGGTGGTGTATCTTTGTCCAACCTGATGCGTTCCCAGATAGCTAACAATCTAGCTAATCTAGAGCAACATCTGCAGCATCCCCTGCTCCATGTGTAGCGAGCGACCCTCAACGGCCTATAACTGGGCGTCGGTGGCGGGATCTAAACGCATCGTGCGATATGTATGTGGAACGTACTGCGGCGGCGGCTAATAACAAAACAATAAAGAACGTTTAATAAATAGACGAATTAGAAAGCGTAAAACGATAATATAATAAAACGTACCTCATGTGTGTCCGGATCTGGAGGCGCGCCACCACCAGCATTCGCTTCCCGGCGTCCCCGTCCCCGTCCCCAGTCCCCTCGTCGACAGGATGATCGACAATCTGCACCCCGGCTGCAGCGAGTGGGGGAGGCTAGACTAAAGGCACCGGGAAGTAAGGGGCGCGTGCCCCAACCTCTGCCACCAGTCGGTCGTACGGGCCTTGGACCCGTCGAATGAATGCACAATGTGCATGCTGGTGCAACGGCTGCGGTACAATATGTGCGGAGGGGTCGATGCGATAGGCAAGTTGTCCACCAGGTCTCCGTGGCTTAACGAGATCGCAAGCTGGGTGACGTACGGGCCACCCATCAAAGACCCCGCGCCTGCCTGTGGTAATACCCAGAAAAATAGTCCACAAACGCCCTAGCGAAGTTGTAGGCCGTGCCGGTCATCAGACACCTAAAAAAAAAAGGTCACGGAGGCTGCAGTGCTCCGCGCCCAGAGTACGACCCGTAACAGTCGTCGCAATCCGTCTATGTAGATACCTGTATAATATGAATATAACTTAACTTAACTTGATATGATATGATATGATACAATACATATTGGGAACGTACTTGTGCAGCGGGTCCATAATGACGGAGACCTTTGCCTTCGTGGCCCTATCCCCAACCCCGAACGGCTTGTCGCTGATCGCCCTCCACCAGCCCCGCAGGTTGTCGTCCGGCAGCTGGTGTATGCTCTCCGTGTAAATCGGTAGGCGTACATCCGCCTTTGTGTATAGGCCGAGAGCCACGGCGAACTCCTCCATGGAGAGGTGGATATCTTGCCAGAACATACGGAAATAAATTTCCACACGTGTCGTATCGACACCTGCCACCCTCATCTGAATCTCCGCCGTACCCGGCGCCCATCGCCTGAAAAAAAATATAATATAATATAATATAATATAATATAATATAATATTAAAAATAAATAAAAATATCTAACGCGTAGCGTGGAGTAAACCTCCGGTGTCAGCTCAGATGCGCTGATAGGGCCATACTTGAAAGTTGTTCGGTCTACAATCAAAGAAACACTTTCATCTTCATTTAGGTAAGTTTCTGATTTTCTTTCATTTATTTATTGGATTCCATATTCAACTTATTATTTTTTTTATTTTTCAGTAATGTAGAAAATGGTCGAAAGTGGTAGAAGTCAAAGGATAACTTATTTCCTCATGATTTCATAGGTGAATCTTGCTTAATTTTAATCTTTAATGATAGCTTATAGACAAATTTTCTGTGTGTATTGATTAGTGACAAAAAAATTCTAGCTAGTGTGAAAGCTTGTGCTTATTGTAGTGGATAAAGAAGGTTGCACGGAGTCTAAGAAGGCTTTTGGATGGTTGTTTGTATTTGACCATTTCGGTTAAAGTGAATGCTTGGAAAATTTTTTATGTCAAAATAAATATTGTAGACCAATGGGTCAATATGGATGTTTTAGCTGTTTAAACTATTTATAAAATTATTCTTTGTTCGGAATGCTTTGTTATAATTTTTGTTTATATAATTTTGATACTCATGGATTAAATGATTAAATTGTGATGATGTGGGTGAAATATATATTAAAAAATAGAATGATAACTCCACTGAACGCATTATTAGGCCATATGATAAATCGCGTTATTAGGCTTTATTTTGATGTTTAATATGGCGCCTAATTTAAATCATAAACCTTCTTATTAGGCTTTAATAAGGCACTTTAATATGATGTCTTTTTATGTCAAATATGACGGTTTTAGTAAAACATTATAAGGCGGTCATGTGTAACCGTCTTAAAAAGTTTTAGCACTATAAAAGGCGGTCAATGATCAAATACTAGGGTGGCTTTTAAGGCAGTAAGTAGACCGCCTTATTTCATTAAAAAAAACGTCATATTAGGTCTTGTTTTTTGTACAAGTGTCTAAACGGCTTACAGATGACCATGCTGTAATGCAGGCCATCTGTCGGAGGCGTCGATACCGGACATCCTGAAACTGTAAGTGTGGGTACACGACTAATACGTCGTCACCCTCTATAGGTCCCAGGCGCCCCCGCCCCCGCCCCTGTCCCTGCTCATCCTACTCAAGCTCCAGCTCCATCTCAACCTCGTCGTCCTCCATCTATAATCATCATCATCATAATAATAATAATAATAATATAAATAGAAACTGTAATATCTCAGATTTTTTGTATTTGTATTCATTTATGTTTAAACAGGTTCGGGAATGTAATTGGGATATTTTGAACTATTAAAACTTATATTTATTAGTATTTAACTTGGTTTAACTTATTATATAATTTCATAACTTTCAATCATGCTAAATAGTCCTTAACAACTATCAAAATCGCTTAAAACGGCTAAAAATCGCGTTTATGGAAGTACATGGAATAATTTTGCCAATTCTTTCCTATTTTTGATTAAATTAACGAAACCTAAACTCCAAGAAATGTTATAGCAGGTCCAATTTCATTTTATTATTGTCCAAACTGAATTTTGTTAGTTATTATACCCGATTTTATCATTAATTGATTACTCGGTTTCCTAAACGAGCTATTTTTTAATAAACAAGCCTTTACCCTTAATATTTAAACAAGGCATATCATAAAACTCTAAATTATTACTTCAATACCAGCCATCATCGTTGTAATCCATAAAATTCCCTTTCTCCATTGTTGGTTTCTTAAATTTCTTCAAGTTTTTCAAGCCTTCGTTGACTTTTAAGCTTCAAGACCCTTTGACCTCGATTATCTCTTATTCCATTCATCTTTCGGGTAAGTTGTCTAATGAGTTTTTGTGTATTTTCATCCACTTAACAAAAGCCCTCAATAAATTTCATTGATTGAGTTTCGGTAGTTAATTGCTTTCCGATCCGTTTAAGGGAATATTGGTCAACAGCATTGACCAATCGCTTTCTCACTTCTGGTAAGAACCGACTTTCAGTCCAGAATAATTTTGTTTTAGTCTCTAGATTTTAAGGCTACTAACCAAAACCTGAATTCCGAATCGTTGTTTGCATTCTAGTCAGTACCAGCTCGCTTATTTGTTAAATATCTCATAACCAGAATTTTAGACATCTGTTTGGATCGATTCCAGCGGCTGTGTTCTCGGTTTTCATCATAGTTTATTTTCTCTAAGTCTCAGGTCTGTTTGGATTTACTCAGTCAGCGCGTTAAAAGACGGTTCACTCGTTTAATCGCATTTTATTCTTATTATATTGCAAACCCAATTAAATAATAAGTTGAGAGATCCTTCCCCTCATATTTTACTGTTTTTCAATGATTTTGGGGGCATATGCGTAGTATCTCATATTTTTACTCAACTAGCAAACATAAATCTTGTGTGATATCAATTAAATGATATTTGCTATTTGCTTAACCGTTTACTTTATTGCCTTCGGAGAGGTCCATCATAATCACATTAGAGTATGATCATACGCCATATTAGTAGCCAAAGCTCGATTTGCATGACGATGGTCAACCAACACTCACATTTGTATATGCTATTTATAGTAGCCAATGGCCGATTCGCAAGGCAACGGCCAACTGACACAACTATTTGCTCATGGTTTGATTGTTTATACTCACATTATTTTGTTTGCTCATTTATTATATATTATTATTAGTGTCAAACCTGGTGATTATTTCACTCAACCTCGTGTTGACAAATCTATGTTATTTTGTACGTATATGCAGGTTATTATTTGGTTGAAGCTAAGATCAACTAGAGAGACCTTAGTTAATGAATTAAAAGAATATTTGTGTACTAGTTTGGTAATTTGTTAACTTTCTGTACTTGATTGAAATTTTGTAATAAATAAATAATTAGATATTATCATATTTAAATTGTACGATAGTACCTTGTGAGCTGTGAACCAACGGTTAGGTTGGGGTATGACAGATTGGTATCAGGGCTGAATGTTATAAGATAGGTCGTTAGAAATGTCCTAGGACTCTATACGTGCCTACTTGATTGACTTATGTGCTTATTATTATGTGTTTACAGCTTACTTAAATTTTTTATTTATTTTATTGTTTTCGTCTGGTGCACACACGAACTCTAAGGCTATGACATACTCTCAAAATATTTTAAGTTCCTTTATTTAATAAATTTATTAGATCGTTTTAATTTTGGGAAATTTCTTAAGAAATTCCCTTGTTTTTGGTTTTTTACTCCCGCACCTTAAAGCATGGGAGTATGACATGTTCTCGTAGTAACTGGAAGGGAGAGAGAACTGTGAGTCGGGCCTTGGCAAAACGGTTCTAAAAACTAAAGGTAAGACGATATTCCTTACCTGGAGGATAACCTGACCACAATACTCGATCTTATAGGCCAAAGCGGAACAAATGTCATAGAACCGGAACTTTAAGTGGTCAACATGACCGGTTAAACTGTTACATTCCTTTTTATAAAAAACTAAATTCACGGTGATTTCGTGGCTAAATTCGGGGAAATTTCCAATATTATTATTATTATTATTATTAAAACTGTTTAGTTGGGCGAAAAATCCATGACAACCCATGGGCACTCCAATTATCCATTTCTCAACCCGTTTTTGATTTGATATTTGGTTGGAATGTATCGGCCGTGGTGGTTCACGAGATACTCCAACTGCTCATATTTGAATATGTTAGTTCGTTATTTAGTTGGATAAGTTAAAACGCCATGTCACACTCATGGGCCGACCAACTCAATTGTTTTGATAATTCATTAATTTGTTGGGTCATTTAAAATGCCATAGAACGCTCATGAGAGGCCCAACTAACAAATCGATATTTTGCTATTTAGCTGGGCTAATAAAATGCTATGGAAAGCTCATGGGAAGCCCAACTCACAAATTTATTTATTTTGGTATGCTAACAAGTTGGGACAATAAAATGCCATGGAAAGCCCAACCCATCGTAGGATATTCGTTTATTCATTTATTTAATTGATTTTACTTAATCAAAAGTTCATGATGTGATATATTCACTTTACTCCAATTAATCAAAGTATTTTAATTCCCATGATCCTACACAATCCTCCACACGCAGTTATCACAGTTTACTTAAACAATTATCATTTTGTTATGTTATTTAAATTATCTTCTCTCAATTGTTTCATTTTATCATATTCTCAAACTATCAAACACGTTTCAATCTTTACCATTAACTTTAACTATTATCATTTTAGTACTTCATGTTTTCCTTAATCTCGTGTTACTTTGCATATTTCACAACTTACTTTCCATCTTATAAGTCTTTATTATTAAAATTCAATTATTGTAATTTTATTATTAATTTAAGTTTTTCATCATTTAAATTTAATTTCCACTATTAAATTACATCTTCCATTAATTAATTTAATCTTTATTATTAAATTGACTTTCCTTCTTGATTGAATTTCCATGGAGATCCATGTATAACCCAGTCACTCATTTTATTTATTGAACTTTTCACTATTCTTGTTGAAAACCTACGGTGGTTCATGGGTATCTCAAGGATCTATTTTCATTTTTATTAAATTTCATTATTTAGTTGAAATTACATGGTGGTTCATAAATATTTCAACCCCCTACTTCGATTTTTGATACATCTTGAGAATTTTGAAATTTTCGGTGATGACTTCGTTAGTTGTTAGAATAGTCATGGTGATTCATGCATTTCTAACCCCGCGTTTCTCTTATTTTATTAAGTTATTTCACATATCATTTTCAGTATCACTATTAACTTAATATTCGTTATTTACTTAAACCCCATGGCGAGTGCTCAGAAACCACAATTACCGTATGGGCTTACGTCTGTGACGTTTGTGATGTTTGAGACGAACGGGTGTACCCAGCTAGGAATAACGCTCTTAAAACTTTCTATCAACGGTACGAGCGCTGGAGAATCCATTAAAGGAAACCCAAGGTGAGCTCCAGAAAGTTTCTCAATAAATGACGTTCGATGTCTTAGGTTGTATGATCGGAATTTTAATTCGTGACTGAGATTGGGAAAACGAACGAGACAGCGAGGGGGTGGGGGTTTCACGTGTGGGCACCTGTGACGAATATGGGGTGTAGGAGCTATGTCTCGGGGAATCTAGGAAGGAGGTGTAGGAGCTGTGCATCAGGGAATCTCGTTTTTCAGGACGCCCCCAAGGATCCTCTCTTTTTTCGGGCTCTTTCTTAATTGATTTGTAGCACCCCGGTTAAAACGGAAATGCCTGAGTGTGACATACAGATTGTTCAAAACACATGTAACACTATTAAGTGACAATATTATCATTAATTAATTTACAAGTCAAGTACACAAGTTTGCAATAAGGAATACAGGGAAAATATAAATACAATAAACAGTTTGTCAATTGTTTTAATTAACCTAAGTTTAGTGTCTTCTCCGTGTGTCATCTTCTACTAACAGTGGTTGTAGCATATGTATAAAATAATGTCAACTATATAAATAGTTGGTGAGTTCACACAATTTGATATAATTACATAAAAATCATACAATTCCGTGAACAAGTGTAATCGAGCAAGTAAAGTCCTTTCCAGTTGGTAACAACCCACGTACTCAGATAATCGCGTAAGTAAGGTCCTTTCAAGTTGGTAACAACCAACGTACTTGGATAATGAGGCCCTTTTCCACTCGAAACAATGGTCCTGAGTGCAAAGGGGGCGTATGATCATACTTATTAAGACAACCACTTGAAATTAACGCACGTAAGAAAGTAAACACACAAGTCCATGCAATGAATTGTAGTTTGTAAATGAAATCAATACATTGCATTTCGTTGGATACATAAGCTACCCCCAAAAGTAATAAAAGAGTAAAAATGGGGCATGAGAAACTCACCTCGAAACTGAATATAAACTTGTAATAAAAGCCAAAAGCACAATAATGAAACCGAAGCAACCAAACTTCAAATACTATAATTAAAACAAAAACAAAATCAAACTAACGGGATTGCAAAAGTTATATAATTTGGTTGTAGGAATTATGCATTATTTTAATGTATCTTTTATTATTTCAGTGCATTTAATAATATTATTTTAATCCTTAACGGTAACTTTAACGATTTATAGTTTAAAGTTTATCGAGTTAAAGTTAACGAATCGTAATGGAATATAAACTAATTTTTAATAATTTAACGAATTATGAAGTTAATAAAGTAGCGGAAATATAAATTTATTTTAAAGGTCTAACGAAAAGAAAATCATAATATTATTTAAATGTTATTTCAACTAATTGTTTATGATTAAAGATGAGAATTTTATCGTATTTACGAAGCCCGGATTTTAACGATATGAATTTATAGTTTTAGCGCTTTATAACATTTAACGAAAAATTAATATTATAATATTAACAGGTTTCGAGAACTTGACGGATATGAAAATTAGTTTTTAGATGGGAATTGATAAAAATTTAGCTTATAAATGATTTTATTTAAAATACTTATATTTGATTTAATATAATTTTTAATAAGTTACATAATTTAATTTGGTTTATTGTAAAAGAATAGTTAAAAAAATGAACTAAAAAAATGTATGTCTAGACCCAAGTTCGAACCAGGGTCTCTAGAGCAAATAAACGTATGCTAACCACTAGACCAACTATCTTCTTTGTTCTAGAATTGAAACAGATGTCATATATGGTTAAACCCAATTTCATCTTCTTTGTGATAAAACCCTAGAATCAATTATGCTCTAGGTTTGATTAAATTAGGTTAGGGTTTTTGTTTAACAGAGGTAGACGATAAAAAAATATAAAATAATCACCTGAAAATGTTATGGAAATATGTTGGACGATGGTTGCCTGGAAAACGGTATTGGATAATCAACTTATGGATTTAGAGAGCTTGTTTGGGTGAATTGATATCGTGGACACGTTTAGCCGATTAATCATATGCTATTTATAGGGTTAATTGGGTCGTTAGATGTTAATTGCTTGTAATTGCAATTTCAATATTATCCGGTGGTTTAGTTTTTAAATTACCATATGCTGCTATAACGCGTTTTGAATGATTATAATGGTCGCTGGTTTAGTCTAAGTAATTTATGAATAGTTCAGTGGGTTTTAATTACGTTTTGACAAGCTTAAAGAGGTTGCTGGAATTTTTTTGTGTCGTCGGAAAGCTGGTCGCCGGTAAACCGATCAGCTGGGGGGGGGGGGGGGGGGTGTGCAGGGGGATATTATCTATTAATTTAATAATAATATAATTGAAATATGTTTTCACTTTAGGCCCTTGATGTTTCAGGTTTCTTTTAAAACTATATTATTATTTATTTACCATTTAAACCTTGGACTTTGAGATGTGTAAGAAATGAACTAAAGTTTATAAAACTTGGATATTTTGCGTATCAATCCCGAATAACTTGTGAATTGTTTTAAACATAAAAACCTTAAAAGCCCGAGGTTTCGTTAATTGAATAAAACGAAGAGAAAACGAAAGAGCAATGATAGTAAATCATCGTAAGCATTATAGTAATATTAAACGATAGACAAGAATACATTAAAACGATAAGCCGGGTTGGTTTAACGAATACACATAGAATTACAAATAATATATATTGATGAATGTCAGATAAATTACATGAAATGAAACTTGAGTATATAATATATATATATATATATAAACAAAATCAAAAATTCGAAATGGGGGTTTTCGGTTTGAAAAGTAATGATGTTACATGATCTCCCTGGAAGAGCATACCTGAGCTTCGAGAACAAACTTTTATTTTGATTATGGTCCTTTATTGACGAAAGCACATTTTTTATATCCTGTACACCTGCTTCATAGTCTGGTTCTTCGTTCTACGAATACGCTGGATCAAAAGATCAAAAGCCTCCTCCAGAATGGGTCTACATCCTTTATTGGAATACATCTGTCGTTAACTATGTATCCCTTCAGCCGAAAAGCACACAGCAACCCTGTAGACGTAAACAAATGGTGGTCGCAAGAAGCTCTGCCGTCACGCATCTTGTCTATCAAATGATACTCGTTTACATGTAGACCAAGAGCCTTAATCGACACCCTGCTTAGTAGCTTTTGTAACCAGGCGTGCTGTCGATGTTCTTCCATGACCTTAGAACGGGTCTCTTCAAACGTTCCACCTATTTCTCTCATCTGAGCATTAACCATTTAAAGGACATGCCTCACAGTGGTATCGAGCGAATTCTTGGTTCCATTGAGGTACCTTTTCAAATTGGTGTGCTGGCTCTCAACTCGGTTTGTTATGTGCTCACCGTAGTTTCATCGTTCATCAATCCAACAAGCTACAAACTTGTGTTTGTATGGATCCAACCAGTTGTGATGAATGTAATGCCAGACCTCTGACAAAATAAAGGGAAATTTTAATAAGATGTCTATCTAGACTATTAAAAACTGTCAACTGATATGAAAGACTCACCTTCTCTGTCATATTCTCGTAAATGGCGATCCATCCCTGTGCAAAAATAGTCGAACTTTTGTATCATCGGAGACTGATATAGGACTTTCCACCAATACGCGAATTCTGTCCCCACATCTGTTTTATAAGGTCTCTTAATTTTTTTTCTTTATATTCTCGGATATGTGCCACCTACATAATTTTTTGGTGGCATTAGGGAAGACTGTGTCGCAGGAGTTCATGAGGGCTTGGTCCGCGTCAGTCAGTATCACGCATGGCTCCATAAAATTATCAAGCATTTCTTTAAGTTTCTTGAGAGCCCACGTGAAGTTCCTCTCTTGTTTCCTGATCAAAAACGCGTGGGCGATACAAAACAACATTGATGTCGACGTCACACCGGAAAATTCAACCAACGGCCAGTTGTACATGTTGGTGTTGTACGTCGTGTTAATCAACAATACCTAGGGGAATGCACGCCACCTTTTATGCGACATATTATGACAGAAGAAAATATCCTTCGTCCTGTCGTTGGCAACATTATCCCGGGTATAGTTCACGAAAATGTTTGCACGGAGAAAGTTTTCCAGCACATGCATTGGATGAAATAAAACTTTAACAAATATTATAAACACAAGCTCTATATAGTAAAACTAGAAAGGCTTTCAACTACCTTCATGGGGGTATCGCCAATTTTCTCCTGATTTCTAAGCTTACTCAAGTTGTTGTATATGTCCTTGAGTTTGGGTTGGCAACCGGGAAACTGTTCGGCCATGGCTGTTTGAATTTGAAGGGGCTTCACGTCGTTCCGGTATAACGTCCCAACCAGATCAAGTTCTTCGCTGGTCATTTTCCTCAGCTCCGCTAACCCCTCCTCATAGACAACGGGATCGTGGTTGTGTGTCATTTACCACTTCAAGCCTTCAACATGCACCTGCCTAGGAGTTTAAACGGACAGCATTTTATAATACTGCCGCTACGCCTGATCGTGGCCTTTAGTTTCAGTTTCCCTCCACGATTGCATGCAAGGTCCACACCATTTTCCTTGGCCGTTGGACCACAATAACACACCCATGTTCCCGTCCTCTCTTTTTGGCCCATTTCTCCAACTCATTGCGGGACTCAAAAATCTGAAACAATTTTAAGTTATTTTTTAAATAATGTACAAAAACATAATAATAACTTAAACAAAACATACGGTGTCTTACATTATCTGTTTTATACGAAACTGTCGCCTCGGGTATGTAGTCATCAACGTAATTATCTTTGTAATTTAGGTTTCCCCAGCATCCTCATCATCGTCATTTAAGTTTATGTAAGGCCCGTTACCGGTAGCCCTACTTTCGTGTTGGATTTACTCATAAACACAGTTCTTAATATCAGAGTTAATTAAAACATTTACGCGGAATATAAAACTTTCATAAAACATTACAATATTTCATAACTTGTCTCAAAGCATCCTTTGTCTTTCACATTAAAACATTAAAATTAAAACATCATAAGTCTTCAGATGCCAGACTCTTGTTCAGTGCCACGTGTCTCCTCAAGCAAGCTGCCTCCATCTACTCACCTGCGTGCATACTAAAAGTCAGCTACGCTGAGTGAGTTCTAGTTAATCACATAATCATACCATACACATAAAATTATATCATTTCATTCATACTTTTATACTTTCATACTTTCTTACTTTCATACTTTCTTACTTTCTTTTGTATTAACTTACTTTCATATCTTACGTTATAAAGAGCATTACGCCCTACATTCCTCGAGTATTATTAGGGCTCGGTACCCTCTTTCCTCGAGTATTATTAGGGCTCGGTACCCTCTTTCCTCGAGTATTATTAGGGCTCGGTACCCTCTTTCCTCGAGTATTATTAGGGCTCGGTACCCTCTTTCCTCGAGTATTATTAGGGCTCGGTACCCTCTTTCCTCGAATATTAGTAGGGTTCGGTTCCCTAGTTCTCGAATATTAGTAGGGTTCGATTCCCTCTTCGTTACCATACAACCATACATCATACCTCGAGTATTAGTAGGGCTCGGTACCCTTTTCGTAACCATACACCCATACATCATACCTCGAGTATTATTAGGGCTCGGTACCCTTTTCGTAACCATACAACCATACATTATCATTTCTTTCTTCTATTATCTCTATCATGTTCATACACATAAACATACATAACATACTTACCTTATACATAGCGTTACAACCTGACAGTACGTGTAATATCCGAAGATCGTTCACGTACCATCAAGCAATCATTCATACATTTCACATTATCCACATAAGGCATACACTTATCTCTTAGGATAAGTGTATTAACAAACATATTGAGTATGCACACAGCCCCGAAAACGTAACACATAAATGGGGCTAGAAACTCACCTGAACACGGTTACGTTCACCGTTAATCGTAATCCCTTTCTTCAGTTGTGCACGGCTGACTGTATAACAAGTACACGTATCAAACAACTATCACTACTCATATCATCTTTCCAGTCTTAACTACTACCCACAACGAACGGGGGTCCGGGGGCAGCGCCCCTGGCAGCGGGGTCTAGGGGCGGCAGCCCCTAGCAGGGTCCAAGGGGCAGAGCCCCTGGCTGGGGTCGAGCTGCCAGGTTAGCTTGGAAAAATTTTATTTCCATTAACTGTCTTAACACATTTTTCATTAGATTTTTAATTTATTTTCTAATCGAACTTGACTTTAGGCGAAGTTAACCCTCGGGCGAACTTAGCTCTAGGCGAAGTTAACCTTAGGCGAACTTAGCTTTAGGCGAAGTTACCAGCTAGGCGAACTTAGCTTTAAAGCGAAGTTGCCATCATGCGAACTTGGCTTCAGGCGAAGTTGTCATCAGGCGAACTTGGCCTCAGGCGAAGTTACCAGTTAGGCGAACTTAACTTTACAGCGAAGTTTCCATCAGGCTAACTTAGCTTGCAGGCGAAGTTCATCAGGCGAACTTAGCTTGCAGGCGAAGTTCATCGCTTTGAAGGCGAAGTTGCCCAGTTGCAGGCGAAGTTGTCCAGATCAGCCGCTGTTCGGTTTCTGACCAGCATTTCGAGGGATTTTAACACCCTTGCTATGGTTCAACATCACCCACTACGCTTCCCGACCATTTTCGGTCGCTTATACACTAAAAAGCTTGGATCTTTAAACTTCAAAGATCAAGAATCATACCTTTTTGAGCTTGTTTGGATCTCGTTTAACTTGTTAACACACTAATCGCTCTCTCTCTCTCTTGGATCTGCCCGGTTCTTCCCTTGGTCCGGCCGGCGAAGTGTGGTGTGTGGTGTGTGTGTTTTTCTTTTTGGAGTATTAGAAAATGAAAGGAATGAAAGATATCTTGGGTTTAGGGGATATTTATATCCCTTAGATCCCATTCTCATTTAACCCATCTCAATTAATCTAAGTCCATGATCCGCTCCTTACCCGATATTAATTAATAACACGAAATCATTAAACATAGCTTTCTTTATTCATCATTAAAATTTTAGGATGTTACAGTTTACCCCAGCATTATTATTATCCACATCATGCTCATTTCCCCCGTGGTACGAAGACTGGGTTCCGTAAAATGGTTCCTTTACGGTTCCTTTACTACTAGTATCTGGTATGGTATGAAGAAGAAGACTGACCTCTATAATCAGACCCGACAACAGGTAGGTACGATGGCTGACTATCGTAAACAACAGGTAGCTGACCTCCATAATCTGACACGAAATACTCCTAACATATATTAGCTAAAAATCAAACAACGCTAACAATAATAAAAATAAAAATAATAATAATAATATTTTAATAATAATCATAATATAAAAATAAAAATATAATAATACAATAATAATAATATTATTAATATAATGTTAATAATACAATAATAATGATAATAATGATAATATTTTAATAACAGTAATATTTTAATATTAACAATAATATTTTAATAATAATGATAAATAATAATTATAATATAATAAAAATATTAACAATAGCGGTGATAGTAGCATATATTAGTTAAAAATCAAATTAACGACTTTATATCAAATAAACATATATAACGAAACATGGTTAAAATTTGGTAAGCCCGGCGAACTAGGGTGACCATAAAACTGTTCAGGCTGAATATAATAACCGATATGCTCCTAACAAAACATAATGCAATATGTCTTAGTTAAAAAACAACTAACGACTTCATACTAAGTATTAAATATATATAACGAAACCTGATTTAAATTTGGTAAGCCCGGCGAGCTAGGCTAACCGTAAGATTGTTCAAGCTGAATATCATAGCCGACATGCTCCTAACAAAATGTAATGTAACATGTATTAGTTAAAAAAGCAACTAACGACTTCATACTAAATAAATATAAAACAAAAATCGGTTCAAGTCCGGTAACCACGACGTGCTAGGCTGATCGTTAACAGCATAACCCGGCTCATCCTTGTTCGAGTCTGGAAATAAATGGTTGAACCACGATATTGTGTGTATATGTTATCAAAAATTGTGTTGTGTGTATGTGTGTTTGATGAGCATTTACCGAACAACGACGCATGTATATAAAATAATAAAGAGAAACGAGGGAGAGGAAGGGGAGCCAGGCTCCAATAATTCAAATGGGCCTAATACGCCCCGTATAGCTGCTCTATACGGGGCGTATATAGTACGAGGTGAAAACCTATGACTGCTTTTTGCAGGCCTAGGTTGTACAAACCCTAATACGCCACGTATAGATCTATACGTGGCGTATTAGGCGGTGTTTGGGTGTCCCCAGCACCACCCTTGTTGTTTTGATATGTGAGATCAGACTAGAGAATATGAAGTCTAATGGGTAAGGCAAGTAGGCATGGCCCGATATATATATATATACATATATATATATATATATATATATATATATATATATATATGTAACAACTAATTTTTTTTGTCTCTATCTTTTGCTTCTTGTGAGACTTAAACCCCAACCAACACCTACATCTTTACCACCACACCATAAGGGATGGGCGGCCCGAGATGTTCTAATTAGGTTTGATTAGAATTATGGGTTATATGATTTATTAGTTTTCTTATTGATTAAGTCAGGCTAACACTATGTATGTATGTGTGTGCATGTGCATGCATGTATGTATGTATGCACATACTGGTTTGAGTTCCCCAAATTACCAAGTCTATTTAGGATTTTGTTTTTGATCGTTTTATTATTTTATATTTTGTAATGATTTGTTTTATTTTTTAACGTTGTTCGTTGTGATTTAGTACATATATGTTAGGTTATTGCATTCATTATATTTTTTATGTTTGGGCTACTTCAATTGAGATGTGTATGTTTTTAGATTTTTAACGAACGAAAACAAACGGATACGAACATGTTGATTTTTTTAAGCGAGTAAACATGAATACAAATATTGGTCTTATGAAAAAGGGGAGGTTGATGTAGTTAACGATGGTGGTTGATGCATTAAAGAGGATGCTGACGATAGCCGGTGGCAATTGGAAGTTAACTGGTGATGGAAAGGATAGACCGGCGAAGGAGAATATGTAGATGAAAGAAATTAAATTAGGGTTTGATGATTAAAGGGTTTCAGAGTTAAATGAGATGTTATAAACTGTTTAAGGGCTATCTGGGTTTGGTGAAACAATGACCCGCGAAAATTTTTGTTTGATGATTAAAGGGTTATTTCACAAATCACGTCTTGAGCATTAAGAAACGAATTGGGATGTTTTGCAACATTAATTGACATATAATGGGCTGTAATTATCAGGATTTAGATCAAAATAAGGTCGATTAAGCATTAAAAACGAATAAGTGAGTCAACTAAAACCCAAACTGATGCATCTAGATGCCCATGACGTGCGGCCACCTAGGGCTTCCCTCTCCGCATGACGCGGTGTGCAAAGGGGGGGGGGGAAGGTTCCAAACTTTGATTTATTTTATTTTTTATTTTATTTATTTATTTATTATTTTTTTTTGCAAAAGTAGGCCATGTACTTGTATAAACTCATTTTTTAGCCATTTTTAACGAATTTAAAGGTTTCTAAAGACTGCTTGACGAGTTTAAAAGTTACGAGGATATAAAATAGGTGTTAAACCAAGTTAAATACTAATAAATACAAAATTTGAATAATCCGAAAGATCCGAATTACATCCCCGAGTTAGGTTAAATATAAAGGAATTCAAATACGAAAAACCTGAGATGTTACAAAACTTCCGTGTTGAAACCTTTTGTCCTTCTTCCACGACAATGACAAAACAAAAAAAACCTGTTTATTTTGTATAAATAAACAGAGACAGAAACAACAACGACACGGGTTAGTTCACGGCTGTTTTACTGAACTCTGTTAAACAACATATCTCAAACGCAGTGGAATAGCGAACTGAAAACCAGAATCTGAAACTTTAAACCTAAATGACAAAACTTGACAAATGCGGTTGGCACCTGTTCAATGTTTCTCAGTGTCTTCTGACTTAACAACTGTTCTTCAATAAATATAGGATCTTGAATTAAGTGTTCTTGAATCGTTTTATACAAGATAAAATCCCCACCAAAACTATGTATATATGTATATATATATATGAGAGGGTTATCCTAAAAACAAGTAGTTTCCTAAGAAGGCTATGAATAAATTATAGCCATTGGATCATGTTAATCAATGATTGAGATTTAAAATCACTAAAAGCTGACATAGTTTCCTAGAAATACTCTTTCACCATTATAACCGTTATAGTTTCCTAGAATTGTTCTTTCACCTTAGTTTTTAATGCCATATGCCAAAAACCTATTGTTTCTTATCATTCCAGAAACTTTTTATTTGAACCCTTCTCTCTCTCTCTCTATATATATATATATATAGGAAGGGAATAAAAAAAAACTCATACTTAGAGAGAAAACTTAAAAACTCTTAAAGAATTATTTTTAATTAAATATAAAAAAAATATTTTCAATTTTTGTTTCTTCAATTCTTCTTATATTTTGTTACTCTACAACGGAAAAAAAATTTAAAAAAAAGACGATGTAATCACATATGTATTACTGTGCAATACTGTTGTATTACACACGTGCAATAGTGTGTATTTTTATGTTTAATAGTGTTTAATTGCGTATATTCAATATTTGTGTATTGTATATATGTAGTAGTTTTGTATTATAAGCAAAATAAATAAATAAATAAATAAATAAAATAAAAGTCGATGTACTGCATATGTCTATTAGTGTTGTAATTTTACACATACGTACTAGTGCGTATTCGATATGTGTATTAATCTTATATTGCATATATATTACTAGTTTAAATACCCGTGTGCATACACGGGTTGTGTAAACTATATTAATAAAAGATCCAAACAATTTGGACATCTGAACATTCCATATCTAATACGAATTTAAAAATATTAGCTAAAAACCTATCTTGATGGCTAGATACGATATGCATCACTAATGGATTAACAATTGAACCACTCTTATAACACAATTATTTTATTTAATTAATCTATTTACATGTACATTCTTTATATGTTGGTAAATGTAACCTGCATACCAATAATGCTAATTTTAAAGGAAAAATTACTGACATATTGTCTGCATTACTATCTGCTTCAACAACTATCTGTCTAATCAATTGGATCAAGAATTAAAATGAAACTTAATATGCATAAAATGCATGCATTAGTTTTATCGTTACTTAAATGTAGTGTACTACCAATGGAGGTTAATACCATGCTTCGCTGCAGCTTCTTTAAAGAAACCAAACACACATTCTCGCTACTAATGGAGATATTCATCTTATCAAATTCATCTAGCAAGCACCATGCTCATTCAATGTTTCTAAAATATTTGTATACACGAAACAAAATCACAATATACCTTAAAAAAACTTGACTTGATCAACTACTTGACCCGTCCGGCTTGTTCATGTTGTTTCCTCTACAAATTAAAAGACAAGACAGTATGGCTTTCAACCTTGAACTCACCACTGATGTTGATGTTAACAATAATAACTGTAGGATAAAAAGAGCTTTATACTAGAGAAGATTAATAATTCCCTAAACATTTTCAAGTTAAAAATCGCTTCAACGTTACGTATCTGATCATGTTTATTCTCAGATAATGTTTAGTTAATAACCGGTTGCTGAATAAAATCCCTTGATCTTGCATACTCTTTCGGTACAGGAAGATTCAGTTCTGAGCAAACGAATCGTATTATCTCCCCGGTTACAGCCCCAAAAGACAACTTGTTTAGTGTCACAGTAATAGCAAACCTATTATGTATATCACAGTATCCTGTAGAGCCCCCTATACCCGAGTGACCAAACCCAATTATAGACCCATCGGTTGTCTGAACCCGTCTAAACCCGAGCCCAAATCTCCCATTCGGGATGATCAAATCCTTATAATCTCCACTTCCCAGAAAAGCGTCATGAACTTTTGTTTTAGGGTGTGTAAAGATATTAGTGTTGAATTCTTCACTTATATCATCGGTTTCTTGTATTCTGATATAAAGATCGGATTTTGAACTTGTGAAACCGTCTTTTTGATTGATAGAAGTTTTCTTCGAAAGGAATGTGGGGCGGTGAGGATGATTTCCAAGTGGCGGGAGGGAAGAGGAGGAATGACGTGGCAGGACAACCCCGCCATCCACGAGGGCAGCATAGTAGCGGGCCACTGCACGGGCCGAGAAGTGTCCGTTTGCGGCTGGTATTATCGCACGGCGAACATTGAGCAAATTGGATAATGGAATAAGGCTCGCTATCAATTCGAATGTGAACGAGGAAGGTAGGGCGGTGGAGATTGAGCTGATCCTGGTGATGTCGGGTTTTGGGGCTAATCTACTGATATCACTTGTATCGAGTGTAAGAGTTGCAAGCCGAGATTCCACACCTGAAACGAGTTTAGAAGCAACTTATTATAAACGAGCAAGTGGTGAAAATTGTGACTAGGGTGCAGGGGTGGCTCGTGGGACAGCGAAAACAAGTTAGGGCTTTAGGCCACACTTAATTAAGGCCCCCAAGTCCAAGAAAAATATTATATATAGATATATTATAATGAGTAAAGTAATCTTAAAGTAATGTATTGGTGTTATGGTAAACTTGGTTGTTACTAAAGTATAGGTTATAAGTTCAAAACTTATAATAAGCAAATTTTTTTTCTTAACAATTGTTATGAAAAGGCCCCAAAATCTTGTTTAGATTTAGGCCTCCATACTCGTTGAGCCGGCCTTGCTAGGGTGTAAATGAGCCAAACCGCTCATGAGCTACTGGAAATCGGCTCACTAAAAGCTGGAATCGAGCCGGGCTCAAGCCTAAAAATTAGCTTGTTTAATAAACAAATCCTAGCTCGAACTAGCTCGCAAGCCTAAACGAGCCATTTCTTTATATAATTTTTGTTCATTATATTAAAATTAAAAATATTTTTATGACAATAATTATTATATCTAAAAATATGAAAAATATAACTAAATAATATATATTATGTTATATACAAAATTTAGAATTCAAATATAATATATATAACTATACATGTATGTGTATTAATTAAACATTAATAAATGAGCCAAGCCTGAGCTTCGCTTATCGAGCTCAAGCTGGCTCGCGAGCATAGACAAGCCTAGGATTTCCATAGCTTATATTTAATATATTAATTATTATTTTTTATAACAATCACTCTTATATATAAAAGTATGATAAAAATAACTAAATATGCATATAAAGGTTATAATCAAAATAAATATAAATAATTTTAAATGCATATAACTTAATTAATAAATAATAAAAGAGCCGAGCTCGAGCTTGAAAAACTACGTAGGAGCCAAGCTCAAGCTTTAGAGATAAAGCTCAAGCTCTCATAAGTTAAACAAGCTCGGGCTTAGCTCGTTCATACCATTTGTGGAGAACCATACCAGGAGGAATCCCTATATAAAGTTCGCCTTCAACGTTTAGTGGGCGAACAAAAGCTTCCTCCAGAATATCCTGAAACTTCTTACCGGATGCATGCTACATGTTCATAATAACGAAAAAACTATAAGAGCATCACAGGTTTTTTTAAGGAAATGAACATACAAGGGTGTGTGACGGTACCTCAATGATTCCACCGCATAGCCAACCAAATGATAAATGATGATATAACTGTTCACGGCCAGGTTGAGTCTCGGGTGCAACCATAGCAATGCGTTTTAGACACTCTTCCCAGTCACAATATAACATAGGATCCTCCTCAGCAATGCCAGCTAGAGCGTTGTGCAAACCAGCTGTGTGATTAAGTATATGATTAACTTTTATTTGATCTTTCCCATTTGCACCAAACTCGGGCCAAATGTTTGTAACGTTTTCATCAAGCTTTAGTTTCCTATAATGAAATTGCATATTGTTGTTACTAAAATAGGGATAAGTTTTAATACTGTTCTAAATTCTAATAAAACCAATTCTACTTTTTTCTTACTGTAATAACCACTCGATTTTCATTATTGTTCTAGTGTTTAATTGGGAAACTTTTCATAGTTGTTTAAACTGAACTAAATAGAACAATTATGAAATTTGTTATTGTTTAGTGACTTTTTTCCTTTAAAAAACCCTCCTACTTCACGTTTAACTTTCAAATAAATAATACCTAAATAGTAACCAAGTTTCATATATGTTACACTTAATTTTTAAAAATTTTAAACTTAGTTACTTTTCACAATTGTTTTAAGTTAAATACCCTAAATGGAACAATATTGAAACTTGGTTAATATTTAGTCTCTCTTTTTCTTCGCAGTTGTCTCTACTTCATGTTAAATTTGAAAACAATTACTGAATAGCTCTATCCTCATGGATAGAGGTAAGGTTTAACTACATCACACCCTCTCATACCCTATTAAATAGCTTTTGCTATTTGTGGGATTTACCAGGTATGATTGTTGTTGTTTAACCAACTTTCATAGTTTATTGAATTTTAATACTTTATAGAAAGTTTCACAATAACGGAACACCACTGAAACTTGAGTGGTTATTGTAATTAGAAAAAAAGTGTATGTGACTTTAGTCAAACACAGAAGAAACTTGTTATTACTTGGTGGAATATCCCTACGAAATATATATGGTTTCCATACAGATGAACTTGGTATATGATCAGTTGAGAGAGAATTGTATACGAAGAGTTGTATTTGTGATCTTCAATAGATAATTTACAAAGGGTATAAATAAGATACTAAGTAATACAAAGAGTCCTCTAGTTATGTTATGACTAATATAAAAAGCCGTCTAATATTCCCCCTCAAGCGAAGGCCGAGAATCGACTTGTAGCTTGGACCTTAAAAGGAGAAAGTGTTCAGACGGTAGTGGCTTCGTGAAGATGTCAGCAATTTGTTCGTGTGTAGAGATAAACTGCATAGATAGTTTACTTTGAGCAACCTTTTCTCGAACGAAATGGGAATCAACTTCTACATGTTTTGTTCGAGCATGAAAACCGGATTTGCTAATGGATACGTAGCGCCTAGATTATCACACCACAAGGTTGGAGTAGATGCCACATGAAGACGAAGCTCGCAAAGAAGAGTTTTAGCCAAGTTAGTTCAACAACCAACCGTATCTGCTAGTGCTTTGTACTCTGATTCGTTGATGACCGAGATACAGTTCGTTGTTTTCGAGCTCACCACGAGACTAAGTTGGAGCCAAGATAGATGGCAAATCCCCCTGTGTGGATCGACGATCGTCAGGACACAACCCAATCAACATCGGAGAATGCGCTTAAGGATTTAAGTTGCATCAGTATAAGCATGTAACCGAAAACCTAAGTTGTGAGTTAACAAAAGATCAAAACCAGATGTGCCGGTGACGGACTTTGTAACCGCGAAGGTGATATGAGGTCTGGTCAAGGTAACATATTGTAAAGCACCAACAATTTGGCGATACTTGACCGGATCAGCCAAGGGGGCACTATCACCAACATCGAGATTAGCTGATGTAGTAATCGGTGATGAGACTGGTTTGGTAGACGAGAGCCCAGTGCGTTCAAGCAGTTCAAGGATGTATTTCTTTTGTGAGAGAACTATGTCACGTCCTTTGTGGGTAATCTCAATACCCAAAAAAATAAGAGAGAGGGCCCATGTCTTGAGCCGTAAAAGAGTGGCTTGTTAACTGTCAAGATAATGTCGTCAACGTAAACGAGCATATAAATAAGTGTACCTTTTGTAGGTCCCGACACCAGATCCGAAAACAAATTGATTTTGTTCTTGATAAGCGATCGAGACGGGTGCTGTGAAATCAAACGACTAAACAAAGACAAATAAAGATAGTATAAATGAACGACCTCGTTATCAGATAAAAGATTTATAATATTAAACGAAATGATCCCACCCAAGGTGAGCTCCCCTTGGGTGGGTGAAAACACCATACAAAACATACACATAAATAAAACAAGGTCCTATTTGTAGCAAAAGACAAATATTCTAGAAGATCTCCCCAAGCTAAACGCGTGCACCAAAGCTCTCGTCTCGTATCCGGAATTCTAGCCGACATCACCTATTTGATTAACCAATAAATATATAACGATTTTTGTCACATTGATATCACAAGTCACATTTTTGGCCTTACAGTCACCCCCTTGGCTTGTGATATCAAAACTTTTTCAAACCGTGTCTTGGATCTTCACAAATCACCTGATAAACCGAAGCCTCTTTGTTTCAATTCACCCCTTAAAGGTATGACCCACCTATATTTAATCTTGAAGTAGTTCTCGCTTCTTTATCCACTCTCTCGGATCTTAAGTTGTATATAGGAATGAGATAGGCTCGAATATCCACAAATCAATCTCGAATTAACGGCTTCATCGATCAAATGACAAAACTTATTAATTCCTCTTTATATCCAAATCCGTATCCAATTTGTTCAAAGTTGACCCCACAGATCCAACTTCTCGAACGCCTTGAAATATATATAAAAATAGCAAGCTTTGAACACGGTCAAACAATGACGAAAGCCAGATCAACTTTGACTTTCTTCAGTTTTAGTTAATCCAACAAATAATTATTTCTCCCCTCCAAATTTATATTTATTGAATCAGGCCCAAAAATTAAATCCATCAGCCTAAGAAATAAATGATCAGCCCAGCTCAACCCATTTATATTTATTGAATCAGGCCCAAAAATTAAATCCATCAGCCAAAGAAATAAATGATCAGCCCAGCTCAACCCATCTTTTCTTTTAATCAGGTCCAACACAACAAACTAGTCCCAAGCTAAGTAGCATGGGAACGGGTACGGGACCAGGATACGGGGAACTTACGGGTACGGGAAACGACAAAAATCAAAAATCCAAGATACGGGTACGGCGACGATACGACAAAAAAGAATATAAAAAAATACAAATATATATTGTTTTAAGAATTGAATACGTTAGTTAACATGTAGGGTTACAAATGAAATATACAAATCTAGAAAAACTAGATTAAAGAAAAAACACCTTTTTATGTAAAAGTTTAAATGTTTTAGGAATTAGATTCATACAAGTGAAACATAAAAGGGTTAAATGTTAAAAAACCAAAACTTAGTTTAAACTTAAAAACCTATAAAAAGTTAACAGCCGTCACATTCAGCCTGTATCTTCTTCCTACTGCTCCGGCGCCGGAATCTCCGTTTCGGAAACTTCGAACACGTCGTACCCAAAGCCCAAATACGTATTACATCTCGTCCCTAATTTTCGGAAACGGCCGGGAAGCGTTTCAGCGGCGTTGTCCCCGGCGCATCCCCGGGACAAGGACTCCACCTCCTTCGGCTTTTCAGTGCAACAGAGGGCCCGAGTATTAAAATTAGCCCAGGCCCAAATCATTTTAGAACTAGATTAGGGCACAAACAAAACAATTTATTGCTTCAATACTGCTGCCATCTTCTTCAGACCGACCTCCAGTGACGGCTGCCGGAAAACCCGTCGGACTCCATCACTCATTTCCAGCTACCGAACCGCAACTCCACCTCACCACTTCCAGTCTACTGCCTGCAATCTTGCCGGAGCTGCCGTTGTTTCTGGCACACCACTCACCAGAAAACAAAGTTCTGGTAACACCACCCGCCGTACATCAACAACATCAGAGATTACCATTATTCACCGGAAAAACAAGCTCCCATGAGTCACCATCAAATGCAGTCATCGTCATCAACCATCGGTGCCCTCACCACTCACCACCACCAAACATCACCGGCGACCCTCTAGCTTGATAGGCGTTCACCGGAGAACCTTGTTCCAGCCATCGCCATTAAACGTCGTCATCATCACCACGAACCACTTCCTGGATTCACCGGCGACGGCAACGACCACCCCTCTTCATGTCAGTTCAGAGCAAAAACGAACATCGAAGAACAAGATTCAATAAAAAAATTTGATGATTATGAATATATCTAACTGTTTTCAGTTCAACACCTATGAACAAACCCACTGTTCTTCACAAACCTTCATAAAACTTCACAAAACCCCTAAAACGAACCTCAAAACTTTGCTGAGAATCCAGATCTAGAAACACAGGACGAAATTTGAGCACTTTATTTCCCCTACTCTTCAAACTTTATTTCTAAACATCAAACTTTATTTCCAAAACTTCAAGAAATTAACGTCCTGGTTCGGGTAATCGTGGAATTAGAACCTGAATATCAAGAACAAAGTTGAATAACTTGATTCAAACCCACTCTGATACCAAGTGTAGGTCCCGACACCGGATCCGACAAACGAACAAATTTTGTTCTTGATAAACGATCGAGACGGGTGTGATGAAACAAGCGATCGAATGAAGATTTGAAGACAATTATAGATAATATAAACGAATGATCTCATTATTGGATAAAAGATTTATAATATTAAACGAACCGATCCCACCCAACCCAAGGTGAGCTCCAATTGGGTGGATGAAAACACCATACAAAACACAAACATAAATAAAACAACAAGGTCCTATTTATAGCAAAAGACAAATATTCTAGAAGATCTCCTACCCGTTAAAGCTAAGCGCGTGCACCGAAGCTCCCGTCTCGGATCCAGAATTCTAGCCGACATCACCAATTTGATTAAGCAATATATATAACAAGTTATGTCACATTGATATCACAAGTTACATTTTTGTCCTTACACCTTTCAATGAATAAATGAAAAGAGAGGGTCGGTTTTCGATCCCTTGAACCCAAGAGTTGTCAACGCCAGAGACAAGTGCTGGAACCAAGCTTGAGGGGACCGCTTTAGACCATATAATGATTTGGGGTAGCAGGCATATATGATCAGGTCTGGTTGAGTCAACGAAAGACTGGGTTGATATGGAGTGGACTGTGAGGAAGGGCTGGTTGGGGCTGAGTAGTGGGTTGGTGTTGGAGATGTTATAGGTGATGTAGCTTACATAGGAGACTGTTGTTGTGTAGATATGTTGTGCTGTTGTTGGGATTTTTGTATTGAAATTGGGTCAGATTGTGGTGAGAAGTGAGGAGTTGGGTAGGCCAAGACATAGGGATTGGAAGATTATGTTAAGGATTTATCACTAGAACGGATGTGAAAAGGAAAAAAACTGTTCATTAAACCGAACATGTTGGCCTATGTAGATTCAATCAGAATCAGGATCAAAGCACCGATACCCGTGGTGAGGGTTACTATATCCAAGGAAAGCGCACGATGTCGATTGAAAATCCATCTTGCATTTATTGTAGGGACGAAGATGAGGGAAGCACTGCCAACCAAAAACTCGAAGGAATGAGAAGTCAAGTTTGTGTTTGAATAGTTGATTGAAAGGAGAGGTTCTGGTATTCGTAAAGGATGGCATTCGATTAATAAGATAAACCATCGTGTCAAAAGCGAAGTGCCAAAAACATTGTGGGACATTAGATTGAGCTAGTAAAGTAAGCCCGGTTCAAGTGTTCGTACGAGTGCGTCGTTTGAAACCCATGTTGCATAATTAGGGTTTGGTGATGGCTGTGTTGTGGCATCATCCTTCCCTGATGAAGTTGTTGGGAGGATTTGTGACAGACAAGGTATGGTTCCGTCAATCTATCCGAACAAATTGTTGGTAACAAGGAAGGGTTGTATGATAGCTTTCCAATACCCATAGTTTGTGGGAGATTGAGTGAAGCCGAATTTGTGAGAATAGTGTGTGAGGTTTTGTCACTTGTATAGCATGTTGTGAGAAGAGCCATCGATTGTATGGTGGCAACCGGCGATTGTATGGTGGTTGTGTGTGGCAGAAAGCTAGCTGGCTCTTATACCAAGATTTACTTGGTATGTGATCAGTTGAGAGAATTGTATATGAAGAGTTGTATATGTGATATTCAATAGATGATTTACAAGGGGTATAAATAAGATACTAAGTAATGCAAAGAGTCCTCTAGTTATGATTAATATAAAAGCTGTCTAATACATATAAACACAAGAACATACCCTTTATCAACCAACCAATGTACCATTCCAGCTGTGACTCCCTTACTTACAGAGTAAACAGGAAATAAGCTATCGGGCTGAACGGGACGAGGATCGTATTTTCCCAGTACTCCAGCTGCAGTATCAATTATCACTTGCCCATCTTTGTACGCACAAACCTAGCCGTTGCACAAATAAATAATCATATTTCATCCACATATAATAACAATAACAATAACAATAATAATAATGGCACACACCTGAATTCCAAGTATTCTATCAGCCTTTCCCAAGTCAACCAAAAAATGCCTCAAATTGGCCTCTACATCAGAATGTACCGGACTATCATGCACCCAGTTAGGGTTTGTGGATGGTCCATGATTCATGTCACTAAAACAGAATAATATAGTTCATAATAAAGGGTATAAAATATGAACGTATGATTGCACATGACTCACGCAACTAGACAAAATCATACCTTTTCAAAACGGATTCGGCGAACGGTCTCATGATACTTAGATAGCTTATGCGAACATTCATTGAGGATGAAAGCCCTGAAATAATTTAGAATGTTATAAATAATTTGGACGTGTGATTTACAAAGATTTACTATATTATTTAAATAATCTGAAGGACTGATAAGAAGAAACCTCTTAGCAAATTTAGGACCCTTGAGAAAATTACAATGTCTCCTGGAAAGGCATCAATCTGGAAGATAACATAACATTTAATTAGTTACAATAATAATTACAAATTCGCCCTGATTGCGGTGCTTGCATATAATGTATATATGTGTGAACCCTCGGGTGGGCGAAAGTGAAATTGCACTAATTTTGACGTTATTTTACTAATCTCATGAAAATAACGTTAAAAGCGGCGGAAGGTTAATCAGGCATCATGTGGTGGCGTTGATAGCCGAAAGACAAGGGTGCATGCACTAATCGGCGGTGCCCCGATGATTGAGTGTTATGTGTCTTATGTCCAAGGCTTGATGCAAAACTACTATTGAGCTGGGGGTCTCACCGGAAGCAGCCTCTCTATTCCTAAAGGGTAGAGGTAAGGCTGTCTACATCTTACCCTCCTCAGACCCTACCATAGCTTTGCTATTAATGGGATATACTGAGTACGATGATGATGATGATGATGATGATGATGAATAATAATTACAAATATATACTCTAGGAAAATAAATTAACTTACGGGATTAAAGCGTTTAACTTGTTTCTTGTCAAGTTTCATCTTTTCTTGTATAATTTTCATATTTTTTGCTCTCTGCTCCGCCAAAGATTTCATATTTTCCTAAACCAAAAAGAATGATTGGTTTTGAACAAATTAGAGATGGTCTTAGGCTAATAAACTGTTAACTAATTGGTGCCACTTACAATTGCTTCAGTTGCTGGTGTAGTAGCCCGGAAAAACACATTTGTTACCTCCATAGCTTGTTCTGGCATGTCAAGGCGCAACTTAAGCCCCATCTCAGCAAATGCAGACAAAAGAGCTACATGATCACCCTGAAACAACAGATGTTATTGATGATGAAGTTGTTTTGAGTGTTTGATAAATTCTGATTGTTTAATTAATTAATGCTTACAAAAAGTGACATTTTTTTCTAATGAAGTTTGTCAGTTGGGAATAGAATTGTTCTAAATTAGGTTAAAAGAAGATGTAAATAAGTAGATTTATTTTACCCTCCATAATCAATTTTTATGCAATTGGTATGCAACTCAATGCTAAAATCCGGTTATGTAAATAGCAAAAGCAAAATATGTTATCCAATGTGATTTTAAATCACAATAATCAGATAATTAGTTTCACTAAGTTAAAAAATTATCTGCATGCCTAAAGTTCACCAAGAACCATATTAAGAAAAAACTTTATATATTTGATACATTAAATTATTGGGCAAATTAAAGTTTCCTCCTTTACGCTTGGCGTTACTTGCAGATTGTGTCCTTAAACTTCAATAAGTACAAAAAAAGGTCCCTAAAGTTCATATGTTGTTGCAGTTTTCGTCCTTTCGGCAAGGACAAAGTGCATTTAATGAAACTTACTGATAATTTTAACCTTGGTTAGTGGAAAGGACGAAAACTATGCCAACATATAAACTTTAAGGATGTTTTTTTAACTTGATGAAGCTTTTAGGACACGATCTCAACTAACCTTAAACCTAAAGAACGAAAACTGTAATTTAACCTAAGTTATATCTACCTATCTACCTATACTAATAAACAAAAATAACGAGGATGATGTGTCATAACCACATTCAATCCTAGGTTTAATTTACCTCCTACTTTCCAATCTCTACTCTACTTAATCCGTGAATTGGCAAGACCCATTAGTTGTAACCCATATAAAAAAAATGTACTTAATGTAATTTAAATCACATTAACTTTTACTAACCCATTACATCTAATTTTACTATTAGATATAGAAAGTTTCACCATGATTTATCGAAAAAATATATAAACTATTGAATATAATCAAATATTGAATTGTTAAATTAGTTAAATAATGATTTACGAACCATTATCATATAATAATTAGTGACCTATGTTTAAATAGATATTTAATTATGTGTGTACTTCAAATTTTGTTGAATGAATACAATATTTTTAATCTTACAATTTATAAAACACTATTTGAGGTTACATGATTATTTGGTTGGAAAAGAGTCTGCTTATAGTTTATATTCCATAGTTCGCAAACAACACTATTTGGGGTTACAAGATTATTCATAAACCTAACAATATTGTTACACGTATCAATGTTGTCAATGGATGATCCGTGGACATCCATTATCATAGACTTTATGACATCACTATTAAATCAATTTTGTTACACGTATCAATGTTGTCAAGGGATGATAGGATATTTTTGGATGATTATGAAATCTTGAGTAAAACATTAAGATTTGAGTTTATTATGGTTGTTAATGATTGATTTGTGAATGTTGTTTTGAGCTTTTAAATACAACATGAAGATATTAAGTACACCCTGCTTGCGATGCGCGCATATAATGTATATATGTGTGAACCCTCGGGTGGGCAAAAGTAAAAGTGCACTAATTTTGACGTTATTTTACTAATATCGTGAAAATAACGTTAAAAGTGGCGGAAGGTTAATCAGGCATCATGTGGTGGCGTTGATAGCCGAAAGACAAGGGCACATGCACCAATCAGCCGGTGTCCCTGATGATTGAGTGCTATGTGCCTTATGTCCAAGGCTTGATGCAAAACTACTATCGAGCCGGGGGTCTCACCGGAAGCAGCCTCTCTATCCCTATGGGATAGAGGTAAGGCTGTCTACATCTTACCCTCCTCAGACCCTACCATAGCATTGCTATTGGTGGGATATACTGAGTACGATGATGATGAAGATATTAAGTAATTGATGCATGTTTAATTTATAATCTATTTTGAAGGGGTAATCTGTGTTATGTTTGAATCAAAAGTATCACCTTTTATGTATAAACCATTAGAGATGGTGAAATTAGTTTGTTACCACAACAAAATTATAGAGATTAGAGTCTTTAGTTAACATGTTGCAATTGTGACTTTTCATGTTTAATAAGGTTCTGTGACTTTTTATGGGATATTATGGCATAAGGTTTGCATATTATGTTAGGTAAAGGGATTTTGGATGTTCGTATAGCATAAAAGTAATGAGCTTCCGGTGTATTTACTACCGAATGAGTCAATGAGTTTGGTCAAATCGGGCCAATTTAAAAAAATGAATTTGGTTATGGTCAAAATGGGTTTAGGTTGAAACAGACAACTTTTTGGTTTTGGTCAAAACGTTTCGAGTCAAAATTTGATTAGGCAGAGTTGAGTAGCCTCTAATCGAAGTTATCAATACCATGTAATGCACTTTTAACATAATCATGTTCTTGGTTTACCTTTAAAATTTTAAAAGAAATGATTTGTTTCAAATAATTCATTGTATTAATTTACACATTGACAAAGCCCGTGTAATACACGGTTCAAGAGCTAGTAACTAGTATATACAAGAATGTACAAACCTCTGCAGCTGCAAGAAACATTTTTGCTAAGGCGTGTTTCACAGAGCTTGAAAGCAACTTTGTAAGCCCAAAATCAAGTAAAATTGGATGATGGGGAGGTTCTCTACTCACAAGAAAATTACCTGAAGATAGTCAAATAAATTTGACCAAAAAGTCAAACCAAAAACGTTCGAAGTAAGATAAAAACCTAATCGAGAGCAATGAGGGAAATGAGAGAATACCCGGATGAGGATCACCATTAAAAAACCCATCAACATAAATTTGATGCGCATATGCACGCGTAATTTCTTCAACAAGTTTTTGTTTATCAACACCAAGGTCTTCTAGGGCCCGAGAATCATTTAAACGTATCCCGTCCATATATTCTAAAACGAGCACTTTCTCAGTAGACTGGTAATAAAACTATTATTAGCAAGTCAAATACTATTTGTGGCACTAGACAATACAAACACAAGTACTGTAATATCAATACCTGAATTATTTCTGGTATCAATACTTCCACGTTTTTAAATCTTTTGTCACGAACGTCCCTTTTGCAGCCAAGGTTTATAGACACTTTTCTGGTATTTTCTACAAGAACAAATTCATTAGACATTGAAAATAAACCAAAGTAATTATTAATATCATACCAGCTTCATGGTTAAAATCTAGTTCTTTAGGTGCTTCTCTGCACCATTCATCTATCATAGGGTTGAAGTCATACTGTGGTTCGGCCCATGCTATCCAGTTAACTATTGACTTTGCATTCTTCAAGTCCTGCGAAGTAATGTTAGATTATTACAATTTGGTCATTACGCATTATAATATTATATTATATTACATAATCCACAAAGTCTAATGATCTACCTCCAAGATTATAGTTTTGATGCCTTTATGTTGAACTTTAATAACCACCTCCTGCCCATCACGTAGAGTCGCACGGTGAACTTGAGCTATCTGCATATATTATTCTTTATATCTTATTATTTTATAATCTTACATTAAGCTTTCTGTAAAAGTATGCCTCACATTGCATAGCCACTAAACTTAATAAGGGTTCTTACCGATGCGGTTGCTAAAGGTACGCGAACAAAATTTATGAACAGGTTATCCATTGATTGACCCAATTGATTCTCTATTGTCTCACATACCTGATTCATGCAAAAGTAAGTGTTACATGTAATCATACATTTTACCATATTATAATTTGTGACCAAATTTTTTAACAAAGATAAATACCTCTTCTAAACCGCGAGGAGGAAGAGAGTCTTGTAACTGCTTCATAAGGCGAATGTAAGCCTCGGGAAGCACATCAGCCCGAGTAGATAAATATTGTCCCATTTTAACCCATAAACCTTCCAACTCGACGATTAACTTAAGTGCGCGTTTAGCATTCCGCTCATGAGCTCTCTCCCATAAACCATCCCGTTTCGATCTTTTTGTCAATTTCTCTCCGATCTGCTGCAACGCCTTGATCACCAAAAAACCAAAAATATAAACATTACAAGACTTCGGCTTTCTCATTAAATGCACAAATGAACAATATGCATACCTTGTAATCAAGGTATATGAATAATGCCAATGTGAAAACCTTCATTCGCCTCTTGTAGATGTTCCCGGACCCCATTGAATAAAGCTTAGCAAGTTCATTGAACAAAATAATAATTGTTGTGATCAGATAGTAAGGAAAACGCAGTAATCTCCGAACAAATGCCACGATGAGTTCCTGAATTCTCATATCTCCTTATATACCCACATAAAATAACCAAATGTATATATCAATAACCTTCATATATATATATATATTCATATTGTTATCATAATTCATATTAACATGTTGTTAAGAGTTAAAAACCCTAAAAGAAACCTAAGATCAGAGGTTTTGTAATCGTTAGTTTTCAATATATAAATCAATCAAAAGCCTTATCGATACATAGTCAAATTGCAAAATTGAACGTGCGAATCTAAATATCGATGACTCAATTAACGTTGGTGCAAAAGAACAAATACCTAGGACGATGTCGTTTGGTGATGACGTGGTCGAAGTGCACTGTTACGGCGACTGTAGATCGTTTGGGAGTTAATATTAGTGGCACCAGGCAAAACGTTCTGGGGAAGGACACGTGTCCGTCAGATTTGGCGACCATAACGGTAGATGCTTAAAACCTGTCGTTGATTTTTCGTTTTATAAATTGGATGCATGTGTTCCACGTGTTGAATTGAAGCAAACACAAAACCTAACTACCAATAGCTAGGATTTGATTCGGGTTTGGCTTTAGTGAAATTGAATTGTGAACAAACCTAACTACCAATAACTTAGTCACCGGTTTTGGTTGAGTTGGTTGTATTTTAAGCTTGGTAAAACAGGGTGGGGCAGTTGGTAACGAGTTAAAATGGTTTCGGGTCAAGACATATGTTGGGTCAAACAAGTTCTAGTCAAAACATATCGTTAGAAAATATGAAATCAGTTTGATTTGATTAAAAACGGGATTGAATTGAAATTATTCATTTAAAAAAAGTATCAAAATAGGTCCACCCGCAATATTTTTATATTGTTACTACTGGCGATGAGTGGATGTAATGATGGTGCCGACGATGGTTGTAGTAGCATCTACGGAGGTAATAGTGAGATCTCAATGCATGGGTGACAATTTGAGGAAAGGTGGTGGTGACAAGGGTAGTAGTGTTAATGGGCACGAGAGACATGGGGTAGTGTTACCAGCTATGTGGGTAGTGACAATGGAGCATCCGACAAGGGGTGGGGTGGTGTAGGCGGTTGTGAGGGACGAGGTGGTGCCGTTTTCTATGGCTACGGGCCGTGGAAGCCGTGGATGGTAAAGGCAGTGATAACAGCAACATATGAGCGACGTTTAAAACAAGCAAGGTGGTAACAAACAATGGACTGATGTTGATCTATCTAGAGTTATAATTCAAAGATCTTATATAAAAATAACTAGTATATTCTATTCGTCCCCTTACTAATCCAGGTAATATATTTGAAATTTGGTTAAATATTTTATCACTTTCCTTACTATTCTTTGCTCTTTAGTTTCCAACCAAACTTTTGTAAACGTCTCTTAAAGCCAAACATTCTACTAATAATTCATCATATTAGGTTATTGATTTATCTCTAGGAGGCTCACAAACACTTCTTGTGAGATTAAGGAATTCTTGTCATAGTTGAGGAACATTCGACCACTTGGCCTGCATTAGATCTTCTAACTGGCATAGAAGGGCTATGGTGTTGGCGCTTGGAAATGTGCATTAGACTTGGCCACCTATATGTTCATGTAACATCTCAAAAATTCCTCATTTAAGTTTGGGCCAAAAATGTCAATTCTGAAAGTTAGAGGACTAAAAATAAAAATTCTGGATTTCTAAGCCCATCGCGCTAAACGACGGGGTAATTAGAATCTCATCACGATACGTGATGGAAGTTCAGCAAAATCAAGGAAATGGCGGTTTCACACTACGCGACAGCCAAATCAAATGAACCATCGCGATACGTGATGACCATGTTAAGTTATCGAGCACACGTAGCGTGATCTTACGAATTGCGGCGTCGCGATATGCGACAGCCACATCCAGCCTCCATCGCTTACGCGATGAGAGCCAAAACTCACCTATAAAAGGGGAGCTACGGGTTTGAACCCAGTTCATCCCCAAACACCTTCCTAAAACACACTTAGTCTAGGAATATGTGCCCCAACTTTCTCGGAGAACTGACAGCTTATTCTTCGAAGTTCTTGCGAGTTACGAAGCCCCGAAGCCCTGTTAACATTCAACCCTCTCTCTTACCAAACTTCTACTGATGAATTGTTGTTCTTTTCTTCTTATCATTATTCTCAAGTGATCGTTTAAGGTGGGGGCTTCGTTTAAGTTATTTCAATATATAGTTATGATAGCTTAGACCTAGTCAAAGTTATAGTTTTTCACCTTGAAATATTATCATATTTAAAATAATATTTTACAAAGTAAATGACGTTAATTACTTCCACAAGAAGTAATATTAGCAAATTTATATATTTTGATGGGCATGCAGTAACTAGAAGGGGGTGTCACTAATAATAAGTTTCTTGCCTAACAAAAGTAATTTGTACAAATCTCAATCAACCGCGGGACCAGCATACTTACCTGGAGAAACTTACCAACGTGATAGAACCTATTATGCCAAAGCATGCTATTCCAAACGTCATATGTAAATACAAATATATTTTCATAAACAATCGTAACTTTATCAAGGTTAAACCAGACTTAAGGCCTGCAGCTTAATCAAGAAACACCATCAAGGTATTTATACAAACCTATTTTACTATAGGTTAACACAAACTGACAGGAAAGTTTTTCAAACATCACCGAACTGACAACTACATGTGAATGCGTTAAACCTTTTACAAACAGACATTTTTACTCTTGTAGTAAACATGTTGTTTATTATAAAGAGTCTGATAAACATTTGCATGAGATTACATGATCTCTAAAATTGTTACCATACAAAATAGAAAATGAAAGCAACTCAGACCGATTACACATGTGTCTGAATAAAAACATAACTGACTAAGCAGGCATGCAGATAAAGTCAGTCATAACCGGTTCTCCAATGGGTTAACAGGCTTAGAGAACTCTTGAATTGTGTGTGAGGACAGTGGTATAAATCCCAGGAATGACCAGCATTCATGCTGAGATTGTGAACAGAAAAATGTATTTGTATTTAACGACTATTATAAAAAGCTTTTAAAGTCATTCAACGCTTCACCAGCTCATCGCTAACGTTTTTTTTCCAACCATTGCATGTATTTAAGTGCAGGTAGCAATAGACAAGGATTAGAGTCATGATGATAGCCGCTCGCGATACAAAATGGCTCAATTTTGAATATATAATCCTTGTAATAATATAAAAACAATATTTTGTAACCAAATACTTGGTATTTAATTCCCGACTAAGTTTTCAATGCAAATTAATATTTTATAAAAGTCTTCCGCTAAAATAAACCCTCAACTCTGATATATTTACAAAACAGGTACCAACCGGGTGTCACACTTCTATGCCCTAAGTCGGGGTGTGACATGTTGGTATCAGAGCCATCAGTTTCAGCGAATTAGGTATTAATGCATTAGTACCTAAGCTTTAATAACTTGTTTAATAAGTAGGGATAAACAAATATTGGTAGTCTACCTATCCCTAAGTATAATCTGTGCAGATATCTTATACAAACTGTAACGTTCGTCAATTTTTGAACCCAAAACCCGACCCGTTTTAAACTTTTGGTAAAACCTGGATTTTTTAACATTTAAGTATTAAAAGTTTTACATCATAATCTCAACCACAATTGTCATTTAGGATATAATCTTCGCTGTTACAATGACTATATATGTTACGTAAAGTATTAACGAATTTGTAACTGATAGTTTTATATCAAATATATATATAATTTTAATTAATGATAGAAACAAATATGCTAGCCACGAATTTAAATCTTTGGTATGTTTGATTTTTTTTTATGTTATTTATTTTTATTTAATAGACATTACAAAGAAATATTGAAACAAATTATTGATATAATTAAATTAAAGGTCAAATGGTTGTAAATGGAAAGTGGTTGCGTTTGTGTTTTTGTAACCAAAGTCAACATTATCTAGCCCTCAATTTATGCTACGGTCATTTATTGCCTCGTCAGTTCCCAAACCTTTTAAAACTTTGGCTCTATGAAAGTTGAAGGGTTCTTTTTAAAAAAAAAAGTTTATGATTTAGAGTTTACATGTAAACAATTATAAGATCAGGGGGTAAAATGTAACTTTTTAAAACAAAAACCATACTCTCATCTTCTTCCCTCTTAGGCTCTAAACATGTTTTTTCGGCCACCGTCACGGTTTTTCCGGCGAATATTACGCAAGCTATTAACGACCGAATCAAGAAATTTAATTTGGCAGTTGACTCGGGATACGCGGCCGAACATCACGCCACTCCTATTTAAGTTTGAATCACTTATTGGATAGAAAAATCAAGGAGTTACCAAATTCGGGTAGCGCGTCTTAAATCTGTATAAATACAGACGACTCTGCTGAGTTTCGAACTACACCCAACTCGCTAACCATTCTCCTCACTTGATATCACCGTTCTGTTAACGATTTTGCTACGGACACCATCGGGACTAAAATTCCGGCGTACCGCCGTTCATTGAATTCGGCGTCAATCAAGGTAAGTTACTTACGCCGATCATCTCGTTTCTTTATTCCGAATAAATACCGACGACTCTTATGGAACTCATATTTTTAAGTGAAGAACTCATATTTTTTATTCCGAATATATATAGATTATTCATTTACTACTAGTCATTTTCTAATATTCTCTTTTAAATCAAACTCTTCATGACATCACTTTCAAGAGGAGTTGCGATGTAGCTTGTTACCTGTTTGCCTGCCATTTTATTGTAATCGTTTTGATTTTAATGATAAATTAACGTTTTGAAATTATTATTATAATAGTTAACATATTAAATAAAAATAAAATAAAGCTCCATGTGATTTTAATGGTTTTAGAGGAACCCATCCACAATTTAATATTTTATTCGTTTGGTTATAAATAAAAGATTTTTAAATTACTTCATAAATATCCTGTAAATGTTTCATTATAAGCCGAACCCCGTCAAACATTTAAAATAAATTGTCAAGTAATGCTTCCGTTCATGTATATCTAAATATACAATTATATATATATATACATATATATACACACAACTATGTTAAAAATTGTTTTTACTCATGTTCGCTTATTATATAAATGTTTATATATATACATACATACATAATATTGAATTAAAAAAAATGATTTTTGTTTCCAATTCAACTTTATAAAGTTAACATAAAATATATTTAACGCTTTATCGATCCAAATCCGTAAAGAAATTCCATCGTGTCTAGTTCGTTTATTTTGATAGATAATTTTTTTTTACTTTAAAAATTAGGGGGGGATCCTCGCAAGACCAATCAATTCGCTTACATTGTTACTCGTATTCGCACTCCTTAATTCAGGTGAGTTTACATACTCCCTTTTTCCATCTTTTATGTTTTCGGGGTAGTATGCATACCTTATTAACTTTACTCATATTTTATTTCCTCAACTATTCAAAACACAACTCAATTTATGTTTATGTGTGATTATTGCATGATTTATGATTATGCTCTATGTGTTTGAGTGTTTATTTTATGTTTGGTGTTTGGTATCTCATTCTTATCTGTTGTCATCTAGTATGATCATACATTTACCCAAGTAAATTGATTTTGTATCAATAGGAATGGGTCCACATTTATTTAGTTGTTTACATTTTCATAAGTGTTGTAATGCTCATCATTTACATATGAATTGTGATTTACCTATATATATATAACTAAAACTTATGTATTTTCACCAACATTCGTGTTGACAATCTCTATTTTTATACATGTTACAGGTTCAAGTATTTGATATATTCAAGACCGAAGATAGTTAGTTGACCTTAGGATATTTATTACAAGTTATGATGTATTAGTTTTATTTATTCAATTTGTGTACTTGTTTAATGTTAATGAAATTAAATAATTATCGTCACTTTAATTAATGTCTTTTGAGCTACTGTCCAATCAATACGTTACGTCCCGGCATGTTCCGCCTTTGTTCGGGGTGTGACACAAACTACTTTGGGCACAAACACCGAGTAGTTAGACGTTCAAACCCTGTACCTGAACCCAAGCCATCAGACATGGCCGGTAATAATAGTTATTATACAATCATTTTCAATCAAGAGCAATCGACAGTTCCCAATTTGCCGAATGGAAGTCATCCGATGTACCTTCCTGACAGTCCACAAATGCCGATAGAGATATTAAGTTATACTAATGAAAACATTCCACAGTACTATTCATCTGAAATTCCGACTTACCACCCTTCTGAGGATATGGAAGTCCAGAGTAAGATTACTATACAAATTCATCCAATTGGATAAACTGTCATTCTGATCAAAGTAAATGGCACTTTGGATCGCCCCCACCAAATTATCAAAATTTGTATGTAACAGTAGGATCAAGCCGTAAACCAAAAATGAGGGTTACCATGTCCCATGAAATAATAGCATTTCAAATGCCTACTAGCTTTCCATCAGAACCGGAAGAAGAAGAGGAAGAAAATGAATCTCCTTATTTCCTACCATATCATAGTCCCGTACCAACAATCTCTGAACGGGCAAACGAAATTTGGGAAAAGGCTCGACTTGTTGAAGAATTTTATACCACCAACATCCAAAATGAAGAAATGTACACTTATGTGGAAAATCCACAATCGTTGTCAAACCCCAACCTAAGGTCGAAATGTCGGGGCGTGAGTCAATTGTTCACAGCTCAAATGTATTATCATAAATATAAATGACAATATCTATTAAGTTAATTATTTTATAAAAAGAGTGCACACAATATTCTAACAATGACAAAATATTCCTAACAAATAAAAATAATCCCAAACAAACTTAAATATAAATTATCTTTATAAAACCCTAAGGTCTTTTCTAGATGTCTTTCACGTCAGACTTCAATTCAATGGCAACCTGTATATACGTAGAAACTAGAGTTTGTCAACAACACATGTTGAGTGAGATTATCACCAGTTTTGCAATGAAATAATAATATATGAAATAAGCAAAACGTAATAAGTTGCGGTAAATAAATCAAACCATGAGCAAATAAGGTGTCAATTGACCATTGCCAAGCGAATCGGGCATTGGTAAATCAACCATGAGCAAGTAATAAGACTGTTGCCAAGAAAATCGGGCGTGAGTCAAATAGTATGATCATACTATAAATGAGAATATGTTGGACCTCTCTGAATGTGATAAAGTAAACAAATAAGCATGTAGCAAGTATATTTTATAGTTCGTACACAATTAAATGTTTGCTTTTTGTGATATATATAGATAATATGAAATACGGATAATACGCATATGTCCCCAAAACTTTGTGAAAATTCAGTAAAATATGGGAATGATAAAACTCACCTTAAATCGAAGGCAAGTGAATAATAATAATAATGATAAACGAGTTAGGAAATAAATAGATCGTCTTCTAACGTGTCAAACGAAAGAAACCAACTGAACCTGAAACTTTGAGATAAGAAAATATGAGTAAAAACGAACTCGTTTTCGCTGGAATCATTCCAAACAAATGTTTAGAACTCCGGTTATGTTAAATTAAAGATTTAAGTGAGTCGGTACTGACCAGAATCCGAACAGCGAGTCGGAAGTTGGTTTTTCATCTGTAGTCTTAATATCTCGTTACGAAAATAAAAGTCTTCTGGAGCGAAAGTCAGTTTAGACCAGAAGCATGAGAAATTGACTAGTCAAAGATGTTAACTATTGTGCCCTTAAACGGGGTTGAGTCCAATTGACCACCGAGACTCACTCAATCGGCAAAATTGATTGAGGGCTTTTGTTCTACAGATAAAAATATACAATATTGAAGAAGACAACTTACCCGAAAAATGAATGGAACAAGAGATAATCGAGGTCAAAGGGTCTTGAAGCTTGAAAGTCAACGAAGGCTTGAAGAACTTGAAGAAATTGAAGAAACCGACAACGGGGAAAGGAATTTTGTGGTTTACAGATATGGGGGCTAGTATTGAAGTAATAATTTTTGGATTTTATGATATGTCTTGTTTAAATATTAAGGGTTAAGGCTTGTTTATTAGGAAATAGCTCATTTAGGAAACTGAATAATCAATTAATGACAAAATCAGGTAGAATAACATAGAGATTTCAACTTGGACAACATCTTGGGATCTGTAATAGCATTTCTTGGAGTTTATGTTTCATTAATTCAATCGAAAATAGGAAAGAACTGGCAAAATTAGTCCATGTAGTTTCCGAAAACGCGATTTTTAGCAGTTTTAAGCGATTTTAAAGGTTGTTAAGGACTATTTGGCATGATTAAAAGTTATGAAATTATAAAATAAGTTAAAAAAATTTAAATACTAATAAATACAAGTCTTAAATAGTTCGGGAGATCCGAATTACATTCCCGAATCGGTTTAAATACAACCGAATACGAATACGGAAAATCCGAGATGTTAAAGTCTCCCCTACTTTAGGAATTTCGTGCCGAAATTAAGGTAAACTAAAACATAATTATTTTATAAATAATTAAACTTTAAGGAAAACATTTTTAAATAAAACTTAAAATTTACCATAACATAGAACTTTTAATAGCTAAAACAATGCCTCCAAATGAAAATCCGATAAGGGCACTTATATATAGGATGTACCAACGGCGTATCCACCATGTCCTTATCATTCTTACCATTACTCGAACTACTTTCGGTTCTAGATTATGACATAATTTTTCGTATTATGATTGCAATGCGAGGACTTGGATAATTATGTTCGCGACCATATTACTCTTATTATCGGATGGTCCGCATAATCCGTCCCATCATGTGGTTTATAAAACATTGAAAACTAAAATTTTGAGAGGAACAAAAGTTTTGATAAATTTAAATATAAATCCAAAAGATAATCAATGTATGAAACACTTCTAAAAATGAATGTTCGAGTTGATTAATACGGCAGTGTACTTTCTAAGACATCTTTTATTGCAATATAAATTTTGAAGATTGAAATGGATTTCTTGTAGCAGACATTTGAAATGAATCATGATGAACGAGAATAAGTTAAGAGTAGGATATTATAAGAAGTTAACCTTGACAGATAAAAGAAACTTGATTCATGAGATGATATGCGCAAAAGTTTAATTAACAACAAATCTTAAAATGAGTAATGACATGTGAAATCTTTAAATATCGTAACCATTAGGAATGAAATTCTTAAGGCCGAGAGTATATCTTTAAACAAAGTAAATGAAGATTTTGATGAATCGAGTGTGGTTAGTTGAGAAACTTATGGGATTTAAAGAAAATTTGATATAAAATTATAGCTTTTCAAGTTATGAATTTGAGATGAGATTAATTCAAATTACAAAATTAAAATATTATAATAAATGGTAAATAGTAATCAAAATATTAATGAAAATGTGAAAACATACGTATTCAAATAAATCGTTAATAGATTAAATTGGGAAGCAGATATTCCCGAATCACCGAGATAGTCCTATTCCAAATAAATCTTCAAAATCATATTTAATATAAGGTGGGTAATTGAAGAATCCACGAATTACGAGGAATCTTTCTATTTCTACAAAATCGTTATAAATGTTATGAAATAAGTAAATTGAGTTATCCATTTATCATGGAACTTTAAGTAAATATCGAATATTAAATTAATAGTGAAAAATGAAAATGAGATGTGAAATAATTCAATAAAATAAGAGAAACGCAAGGCTAGAAATGCATGAACCACCATGACCATTCTAATAACTAACGAAATTATCATTAAAACGTTCAAAATTTTCAAGATGTATCGAAAATCAAAGTAGGAAGTTGAAATATTTACGAACCATCTTTTAATTCCAACTAAATAACGAAACTTAATAAAAAATGATTCAACAATAATCGCAAAAATATCAATAAATAAAATGAGTGATTGAGTTATACATGAACTTCCATGGAGATTTAATCAAAAAGTCAATTTAATGATAACAATTAAATTAATTAATGGAATATTTAATTTAATAGTGGGAATTAAATTTGAATGATGAAAAATTCTGTTTAATAATAAAATTACAATAATTGAATTTTAATAATAAAGATTTATGAGATGGAAGACAAGTTGTGAAAAGTAATATGAGATTGAGGAAAAACAAGAAATAATAAAATGTTTATAATTAAAGTTGAGGGTAAAGATTGAAATACGTTCGATAGTTTATAGTTTGAAAATATGATAAAATGAAATAACTGAGAGAAGATAATCTAATCTAACTATTCTATTAAAGCAACACAAGTTGTCCAAATGTCATTTAAGAGGCACTCCACATAATATGCCAAGTAGATGCCATGTCACTATTTTCTATTATATTATGACCCATAGCCTGTTTTCCTATTATAACCCATGACCCATAAGGCTTTATAAAATTTTGAAAAATATATTATTATGTGACACGGGTTTCGAACCTAAGACCTCATGTTTCAAGCCAAATGTGCTTACCAACTTCACTAAAAAGGTAATTGTGTTTGATTTCTTGAGTTAACATATATAAAAGTAATTTCTCTTCAAGTATAGAACCAAAATTATATTTGATTGTTAACATTTTTATAATTGACAATATGGCATTGTCTTCTCATATCTCTTTAGCACAACCATTTAAGATTGTTTATCGTTTCTCTCTTTATTTTAAAATATAATATATTTTTATTTGTTTTCTTTTACAGCAAAACCTTAGTCTTTGTAAATTTAGTTTTTAAATCTGTGATAACATTTTGTTATAAATATCACTAGGTTGTTACCCGACGCGTTGCGCCGAGCTGTTCTGTTGGTCGGGCGTTGTTTCCGTAAGTTGGCGCGAATTTGGTTGGTATCGATTACGTTCTTTACGGTACCAAAAGTAAACCTAAAATATAGTTCCTCAAAATAATGTATTTAAAACAAATTAAAAACGAAACATAACACCACCTTACTTTTTCGTTGTATGATTTTGTATGAAATCTATTTAAAAAACAAAAAACAAAAAAAAAAACAAAACAAAACAAAAGAAAAGCAAAAAAACAAAAATAAAAAAAAACGGCTTAAGCAAGGTTCGAACTCGGGACGTCCATGTTGCAGCCATCCAGCAACACCACCACACCAGCATACCTTTTGTTACCTTTACTACTTTCAAAGGAATAAATACTGAAACAGATTTCGAAATATTAAAAAAAAAGAAACTTAGATGTCAGCCACTGATTGGACAATCACTGTAGCACTTAGTTATCCTTTAATATATAGTATAGTTTTTATACACTACAATATTTAATATAACAATATTTATATGTTTTATTTGAAATAAATCAAACATCAAGATTTGGTTTTCAACTTAAAATTATAATGCATAATATATATTAAAAACTTAATAAAAAAAGTCATAAATAATTATTATATGAAACAACTGATGCTACGTATTACATATAATAGTTTTTTTTATTTTACTTTTCACCCATGTGGAACACGGACTCTAACCTAGTTTAAATAACATTATAAAATGATAATTTCAAGTGGAGCATAACAGGTATGAATCAGTATAAGATTTCTTGTTCGGGGCATTTTGGTTTTTGTTGATGTTTTGGTTTTGGTTTTAGTCTCTATCAGGGGTAGGCTTAGAGTCCTTTCGAGGAAGAGTTCCATCCCTAACACGATCATTTGAGAGAACAGCAGCAACTCCTTGGCGATTCTAGTAGTCAGACGACGAGCATGAGAAGCAGATGAACAACGTTGATTACGGTGATGGATTCTTAGGGAAAACATTTTATGAGGACCAAAGATGAAATTTTCATAAGTTGATGGGGTAAGTTGTGTGAATGAGTTGATGTGAGATAATAGAGATGCGAATTCAAATAAAATTGTGCTAGTGATTTATCATGACTTAAGGACAAGTCGAGATTTTAAAATAATGTGAATAATCTTGAGATATTTAACTAATTAGACCATGCATATTCTAAAATGAAATCCAAAAATAAAAAGTTATTCGGTTAGGCTTTCCATGAACTTTCTATGATAGCTTGAGAACCCAAATTATAACGAAGCATATCAAATGAGTTGTCCTCCAATGAGCTTTTCATGGCAATTTGAATGCCCAACTAAATAATGCAATATGAATTTTGTGATTGGGCTTCCCATGAGCGTTTCATAGCAATTTATAGACCTAATTAAAATAACAAGTAACAAACAATTGAGTTGGTCGGCCCATAAGCATTACATGGCATTTTAACTGGCCCAACTAATTAAAGAATTATCAAATCAATGGAGTTGGTCCCATGAGCGTTACATGGCATTTTAACTGACCCAACTAAATATCAAAATATCGAATCCAAATATGAGTAGTTGGAGTATCTCGTGAACCACCACGGACGATACGTTCCCACCAAAATCAAATTGAAATCGGGTTGAGAAATGGATAGTTGGAGTGTCCATGGATTTACATGGATTTTTCACCCAACTAAGCATCTTAAAATAAATAATAATAAAACATAATATTGTAAGTTTTCCCGAATTTAGCCACAAACCACTGTGAATTCGGTTTTATAAAAGGAATGCAACCGTTTAACCGGTCACGTATGGCCACTTAAAGTCACGGTCATATGACATTTGTCCTACTTTGGCCTAGAGGTTCGAGTCCTGTGGTTAGGTTATCCTCCAGGTAAGGAAATATAGTATCTTACCTTGGGTTCTTGGAACCGTTTTTCCAAGGCACGACTCACGGTTCTCTCATCTCCTACGGTTGCTACCGAACATGTCATACTCCCATCCTTTATGGTGAGGGAGTAAAAACAAAATACGGGAATTCTTAAGAAATTTCCCAAAATAAAAGGCAATCTACTAAAAATAAAAGTATTTAAAAATATTTTGAAGGTAAGGCATAACCTCGGAATTTGTGCGTGTCTGCAATAAATAATAATGAAATAAAATAATTTACTTACATAAGCTGTAAACAATTAAATAACACATGAGACAGTCAAATAAGCACGTATGGGGTCCTAAGCATATTTCTAGGACAATTTCTAACAACCTATCTTAAAACATTCGGCTCTGATACCAATCTGTCACACCCCAACCTAAGGCCGAAATGTCGGGGCGTGAGTCAATTGTTCACAGCTCAAATGTACTATCATAAATATAAATGACAATATCTATTAAGTTAATTATTTTATAAAAGAGTGCACACAATATTCTAACAATGACAAAATATTCCAAACAAATAAAAATAATCCCAAACAAACTTAAATATAAATTATCTTTATAAAACCCTAAGGTCTTTTCTAGATGTCTTTCACGTCAAGCTTGAATTCAATGGCAACCTGCACATGCGTAGAAAATAGAGTTTGTCAACAACACATGTTGAGTGAGATTATCACCAGTTTTGCAACGATATAATAATAACAATATATGAAATAAGCAAAACATAATAAGTTGCGGTAAATAAATCAAACCATGAGCAAATACGGTGTCAACTGGCCATTGCCAAGCGAATCGGGCGTGGGTCCAGTATGATCATACTATAAATGAGAATATGTTGGATCTCTCCGAATGCGATAAAGTAAACAAATAAGAAGGTAGCAAGTATATTTGATAGTTTATACACAACTACACGTTTGCTATTTTGTGATATATATATAGATAACACGAAATATGGATAATATGCATATGTCCTCAAAACTTTGTGAAAATTCAGTAAAATAGGGGAGTGATAAAACTCACCTTAAATCGAAGGCAAGTGAATAATAATAATGATAAACGAGTTGAGAAATAAATAGATCGTCTTCCAACGTGTCGAATGAAATAAACCAATTGAACCTAAAACTTTGAGATAAGAAAATATGAGTAAAAACTGGAACTCTTTTCCGCTGGAATCATTCCAAATGAATGTTTAGAACTTCGGTTATGTTAAATTAAAGATATAAGCGAGTCGGTACTGACCAGAATCCGAACAGCGGGTCGGAAGTCGGGTTTTGGACAGTAGCCTTAATATCTCGTTACGAAAATAAAAGTCTTCTGGACCAAAATTCGGTTCTGACCAGATGCATAAGAAATTGACTAGTCAAAGATGTTAACTATTATGCCCTTAAACGGGTTTGAGTCCAATTGACCACCGAGACTCCCTCAATCAGCAAAATTGATTAAGGGCTTTTGTTCTAAAGATAAAAATCTACAATATTTAAGAAGACAACTTACCCGAACGATGAATGGAATAAGAGATAATCGAGGTCAAAAGGTCTTGAAGCTTGAAAGTCAACGAAGGCTTGAAGAACTTGAAGAAATTAAAGAGACTGACAATGGGGAAAGGAATTTCATGGATTACAGATATGGGGGATAGTATTGAAGTAATAATTTAGGGTTTCATGATATGTCTTATTTAAATATTAAGGGTTAAGGCTTGTTTATTAGGAAATAGCTCGTTTAGGAAACCGAATAATCAATTAATGACAAAATTGGCTATAATAACATTGAGATTTCGATTTGGACAACAAGAAAGTGTCTTGGGATCTATAATAGCATTTCTTGGAGTTTAAGTTTCATTAATTTATTCGAAAATAGGAAGGAATTGGCAAAATTAGTCATTGTGTTTCCGAAATGCGGTTTTAGCCGTTTTAAGCTATTTTAAAGGTTGTTAAGAACTATTTTGCATGATTAAAAGTTATGAAATTGTAAAATAAGTTAAACAAAGTTAAATACTAATAAATACAAGTCTTAAATAGTTCGGGAGATCTGAATTACATACCCGAATCGGTTTAAATACAACTGAATATGAATACGGAAAATCCGAGATGTTGCATTTGTACCCAAAGGAAACAGCCTTTCTTTTTCCAGCAGAATCCACACCTGTAGGATATCCAAACCAATTGAATGATGTGATGGATGAATTAAGAAACGAGAGAATTGTGAAAAAGAGAATAGGCGATAAGGTCCTTACAAAGTGTGATAAGATGAAAAATCTTGTCAAAAAGTGGACTAGAGATTAAGAAATGATGTTGTTTAAGCATGCTCTTATTTCCATGCCACTGTATTATAAATAAATGTGAAATAAATAAAGGTGATGTGTGTGCTTTGTTTTAAATCCGTTTATTCTATTTGTAGAATGTCTGGAGAAAAAGAATCAAGGGAGTCAAAACAATGAACAAGTAAAGACTCCTGAAAATAATAAAAACATACCGGGAGAATACGTGGGAGAGATCCGAGACATGATTAAGGAAGCGGTAACTCCATTGAAAAAAAATGATACAAGACAATTCAGTAAATTCAATGAGAATGATGAAATCATCTAATGTTCTAGACCAAGTCAAAGTATATTCGTTCATTCAAAACAAACGAAAGAGACGAAAGAAACAAAGAAACGAAGGATGAAGGATATGAAAGTTCAACGGCTGATAATGAACTAAGTAAAGTAAAGAAAATAAAAGTGAGTAAGGGTTGAACTTTCAAAGATTTTCAAGTATATAAACCGAAAGAATTCTATGGAGATAAAGGTGCGATAGTTACTCTTTGTTGGCTAGAAGAAATGGAGTCTATTATCATAATAATCAAGTGTACGGAAGAAGAGAGAATCCAGTACACCTCTTAAATGTTCAAGGGGAGGGGGAGCGTTGGAGTGGTGGAATACGTTACTCGAAGTCAAGGGAATAAGCAATTTGTACAATTGAGAATGGAAAACTTTCGAAGAGCTGATTAAGCAAAAGTTCTGTCCAATTCACGAAATTGATCAAGTTCAAACTAAACTATGGAATCATAGAGTGATCAGAACAAATCTTAAGGAATATAATGCAAAATTCCTTGAGTACTGCAGGCTAGTACCACATTTAGTTACCCTCAAGTACAATAAGGTCACCTGTTACATTTATGGGTTACCTAAAGAGATTCGTGATCATGTTTGTTCACATATGTCGTAAACTAATGAATCTGCTATGGAACTTGCTGGGTATCTAATGGATGGTATGATCGGAACTCGTGAGGAAGAGGAAAAAGAATACTGGTGAAAGGAAAAATGAAGGAGATGGGAGGAAAAAGTTTGATAAGAAGAAGGAGGGATCGTTTGTTCCTACCCGTCTGGTTTGTAAGAATTATGGAAAAGACATGTTAGAAAGTGTTTGAGACCGATAATCAAGCCTAATGTTCTCAAGTATGATCCGCCAGCAACTTGCAACTTTTGTATGAGACCGGGTCACGCGGAGGAGGATTGTAGGAAGAAAACCATAGTATGTTTCGACTGTGGTGAAAAAGGGCACTTTAGCAACGAATGCACCAAAAAGAAGCTAACAACTGGTGGTACTGGAGGAAGTGGTGTTAAGAATGATGGAAGGAAGGGGAACGCTCATGCTTTCATGCTCAATACCTAGAAAGCAGGAGAAATACCAGACGTAATTACCGTTAGTTTCCTATAAATAATGTTTATGCAAGAGCTTTGTTTGATTCAGGGGCAAATCAAAGTTTTATAGATTATAAGTTTTATAGTCTATTAAATGAACCTCTAGCTAAATTAGACAATCACTATGAGGTAGAAACCGCTAATGGAAATCTAATCAAAATATCTGAAGTCTTAAGTAGTTGTCATATTTCCTTAGCCGGACACAATATACTTGCACAATTGTTACCTACGGAATTAGCATGCTTCGATGTAATCTAAGGAATGGGTTGGTTGTCAGCTAACCAAGCCTGTATCCTATGTGACAAAAAAGCTATCGATCTTTTAACCTTAACCAGTAAAATTATTCGAATAGCCGGAGATAAAGAAGCGGGAAAAATTGGAACTATTTCAAAAGTCAAAGTAAGTCATTCTTTAGGTAAGGGATGCCTCGCATTCATGGCCTATGTAATCAAGGAACCCGAACCTAAGAAAATGAAGAGGTCACGATTGTTTCAGAATTCAAGGATGTATTTCCCAATGAGTTATCTGGAATCCCGCCAGGCAGAGAAGTTAAATTTAGAATAGATTTACTCCCAGGGATAGCATCAATTGCTAAATTTCCTTATAGATTAGCACCAACTAAAATGAAAGAGTTGAAAAGACAATTAGAAGAGTTGTTGGAAAAAGGATTTATACGTCCGAGTTCTTTACCGTGGGGAGCACCAATTCTATTCGTTTAAAAAGAAATATTGGTCAATGACAATGTGCATTTACTACCGCGAGTTAAATAAAAAGAAAGATTGTAACCATATCTTGATAAGTTTGTTATTGTCTTCATTGATGACATTCTTATCTATTTCAAGACAAAGGAAGATCATCAAGCTCATCTTAGAATCATGCTCGAAACATTAAGAAAAGAAAAACTATATGCCAAATTTTCAAAGTGTGAATTCTACTTGTAAGAAGTACAATTTCTTGGTCATATAGTAAATAAATAGGGTATTCAAGTTGATCTAGTAAAAATTGAGGCTATTACCAAATGGGAAACACCCAAAACCCCAACACATGTCAAAAGTTTTCTAGGATTGGCTAGTTACTACCGAAGATTCATACAAAGTTTGTCCAGGATAGCCATTCCTTTAACTTCACTCACCAGAAAAACCGTCAAGTTTAAATGAGGACCAAAACAGAAGAAGCATTCGAAACTTTTAAGCAAAAATTAACAAATGCATCTATCTTAGCCTTGCCCGAAGGCTTAGATAACTTCACCGTATACTGTGATGCTTCGCACACGGGTATGGGATGTGTATTACCGCAAGGAAAGAAAGTTATTGTTAATGCTTCTAAACAATTAAAGGTTCATGAGAAAAGTTACACCACACACGATCTTGAATTAGACGCTAAAATTTTTGCACTAAAGTTATGGCGACACTATCTGTATAGTGTTAGATTTACAATTTATACCGATCTTATGAGTTTGAATCATAGTTTTGATCAAAAAGAGTTAAACATGAGGCAGAGACATTGGATGGAAACTCTTAACGATTATAATTGTGAAATAATCTACCATGAAGGAAAAGCTAATATAATAGCTGATGCTCTGAGCAGGAAAGAACATGATAAACCAAAAAGAGTTCGTGCTCTTCGACTCGAAGTCTCGAACTACAAACTGACTTAAGAAGTCAAATCAAAGAAGCTCAGAAGTTGACACTAGAAGAAGGAAATATAAAAGCTGAAAAAGAAAACGGTACCATTGATCAATTAGTCATGGGTATGGATAAGGATAGTTTTCTTCAGTTGGTTTAGTAGTAAATTGATCGTCAACCACTATCATTCAAAAAGACTATCTGTGTTTTTATCCAAGCTTCGTCATTAACTCCACAATCAAAGCTATACTTACAACTTGGTACCATTCATCTATTGTACATATCATCATGCTTAGGTTCTCCGTTCTATGCTTAATGAATTACACTCACCCAGGTAAAAAGAAGATAAAAAAGTAGTTCTAAATCAAACATCCAACTATAATGTAATTCGTTTTTAGCTAGTTACATATGTTTACCTTTTAAAATTATTTATAACCTGTTAGTGAGCTAGTGGTGAAGTGGTAAGTGAGAGACTTGGTGTATCATCTTACCCACCCAGGTTCGATTCATGCCCCCCATCATTTAGTATCGGCGGCACCGGGTAATGATGGGAGACTAGACGAGTAGATGACGTTTACGAAAATGAACTGTGCTATTTCTCACTGTACTGAACCGTGCTTTTACAACGACAAGAAACCAAATTCAAATCCCCACGTACGATCCAACAACAAAACCATTTAATTTATATATTATTCAGAGTCAAACAAAACACCACTCGATCCATCATCACTCACTCACCAGTCACCACCTTCACGTAAACATTCCGACAACCCACCAATCTTCACAATTCCACAACAAAACCCACCAAAACTATCCACTCCCTACGCATCCATGTCGATCTCAAACCTCCAATGCCTCCTCCTTTTACCCCTTCTCGCTCTATTCCTCACTCAGATCGGAGCTAACGCTGCCGCCTTCGGAGCAGCACTCCGATCCGATGAATTCGATAACCTCAGTTCGAAGATCCAGTCCTTAGGTTTGTATTTCACCTTCCACAATCAAATTTACGTAATTTGGACGGTGAATTTTGTATAATTTACCTTGAGTTTGATGTTTTGTTTGAAGAATCACTTGTTGATAAGAAGAGTGAAGAATTAAGAACCAAGGATGAGATCATTGCTGAAAAAGACAAGGCAATTGCTGAGAAAGAGAGAACAATTAGAGAGAAATTAGAGAGCGTGGATTCGTTGAGAAACGAGGTAGCTTCGCTTAAGGTAAGATCATGAATATATCGTATAATCATATATGAATAGGAGTGGGTTTTTTTTTCCTGAATAGGCACTTCATTTTCTCAAGTTTCGTTGTTTTGGTACCGATTGAAAAATGTAGACTTTTTCTTGGGTATTAGGTATTGGTACCCGGTAGTAGTAGTACCAATATTTTAGGACGCGTTCGTTTCACAGAATTCGTGAGAATTCAAAGGAATTGGAATTAAAATCCCATGACATGGTGTGTTTGTTTCTTTGGAATTGGAATCTTAATTCCATTTTGGTGTGTTCGGTTGTCAAAGAATTAGAATTAGAATTCAATTCCTTCAAATTCCTTTAAATAAAGGAATTCCAAATCCTTCCAAAATGTGGAGGAATTCATGTAAATTCATTGGAATCTTTTCTCGAGGTTTTTTTTCTTGAACGAGGACAACGGATAAAACAATTTAGGTTTTTTTACTATTTTTGTTTTTGATTTATTTTTGAGTTATGAATTTTTATTTTTATTTTTGAATATTTTTTTGAGGGGTTTTTGATTTTAATAGAAAATCCCTAAAATTTTTTTTAAAAAATAATAAAAAAATCATCACGCAAAATATAAATAAAAAACAAAAAATCTAAAAAAACTAAAATGTTTCCGCGTTCTCCTCGTTAAAAAAAACGATTCTAATTCATTTGTCAAATGAACACACCAAGAATGGAATTGGATTTCAATTCCTTCAAATTTCAACGCCTATTGGAATGTTCACATTCCAAATCCAATTCCATTCCATTATGTGAAATGAACCAACCTTATTCTTGTTTTTCAATAGAAGTTGATACGGTTTTTGGGACATTTCCTATGTTTTTGTTTTTGTATTATGGTTTTTTTGATACGAATGAATTTGACACGAATTTTGGTTTCTTGTTTACCCTCGGTTAGAAATGAATTTGATACAGTCAATGAGGATTATGAAAAAAAAAAACAAAAAAAAAACACCAAAGTGGCTACTGTACTGAAATACTAGTGCCATACTAATACTGAACCAATACATTCGGTACGATATATGGCACCCAATTTTGTTTAAATTCGGTGGTATTGATGTCATCCCCTTAAATGAAATTATGAGGATATAATTTAGTTTACTATATCCATGAATTATGAATGCATATTTTTTTTATAGGTTAAAGGATCAACAGATGCTAGTGAGGAGGTGCAAAAAGCTCATACGAGGTCCCAGGAGTTAGGGAAACAGGTATTAGTTTGAATTATTTTAATATTTTCATTCTCGGGTGGGTAATGATTTATGGAATTCAGGTGGAGAAATTGCAGTTGGAATTGGAGTTAAAGGTGAGTTTACAGGAGGCATTGGAAACCCGAGCCATAGAATCGGAGAAGAACATGCTTGAGAAGAATCCAAAGATTCAGGATGTAAGACCGGTTTTATAATGTTTGTTGCACGCTAAACCCAATGCTGGATATATGACATTAATGGCAGCATTTATTTCTTGTTTTAGCTTGAACAAACTATTGAAGAACAGAAGGCAAAGCTTCAAAAAACTGAGCGTGCTCTTAAGTTTGCTGAGGTGGGTTCACAACATGTTGTTTGACTTGCTCAGATGTGAAATTTGATGTATTAACATGCGTAATTATATGTAGGAGGAGCTTATGAAGACTAAGAATGAAGCCACACGGAGAGTTTCAGAATTGACGGAGGTAATAATGTAAAATCTGAAAGATTGTTTTTCCTTGGTGCTGGTTTAATTGTGTCAAATGATCATATATGTGAATATGTGTTACATATTGTTTAAAAGAACATGCATTATTTGGCCTTCTTTATATCTAGGTTCATTCTGCATGGCTGCCAGTTTGGCTTGTGGCTCATTTGTCTTCTAGTAAGGTAACTCTTCTTAAATTAGCCTCGTGTACATAATAATTATAGTCGTGACGTTTGAAGACATTATTATTTTCAGTCTTATGTTGAAGCTTGTTGGAACAAGCATGGAAAACCTGCTTTTGATACTCTAACAAAGAAGGTAACTTTTGACTTTATGTATATCCGTTTAAACAATGTTATTACTCGTTTATTAAGGGTGTTTTTTTTCATGATTATGAAAATAGTGGCGTTTTTTCATTATTACAGGCTTTGGAGAGGAAAGCACAAGCTGAAACATGGGCTGAACCTCATATGAAAATAGTTAAAACAGTAAGAAGATTTCTCGATTTTTATTATTTTTTTATATTCACAGTTTCACATTATAACCTTAAATTATGCAGAAGTGGATCCCTGCTGCAAAACAACAATGGGTGATGGTGATAACTAATGTCGAGTCACGTGTGCAACTACTGACCAAAAAGACCAAAGAGGTCTATGTTTGGTCTAAGGCGGTTATAACTCCCCATGTGACCAAAATAAAACAAGTTGTAGCCCCTCATTTTCAGGTACCTTTTACTTTTTTTGTTATTTTTGAAGATGTGTCCTGAATCATAATATGAAAGTTGTGTGGGGCCAGGTTGCAAAGAAATTTTGCCAGCCGTACATCGATCAGGTTGCGGTTGCAACAAAACCGCACCTTGATAAAGCACGGGAAACCATGAAGCCGTACACAAATGAGGCAGTTAAAGTTTATGCTGAGTTTCTTAAATCTGCATCTAAATACCATTGTCAGGTATATTTTTATTAATCGATTTTATTGACCTTTTTCATATTTCACATGTGAATTGTGATTGATGGGCTGTTTGGATGTGCATTACACATTATTTGTATATTATCTATTAGACTGTTTTGATCTAAACCAATATAATTAAATTCTGTTATGTATGAAGGTTCAAGGAACCGTTGAAGGATCACTGAAAAAAAATGACATTATAAAATCACTAGCTACCAAAGAGTTTGTATGGTTTTCTGTATGTCTCTCTCTCTCTCTCTCTCTCTCTCTCTCTCACACACACACACACACACACATTGGCGAGCATAAACATGGCCCGGGGGTCCTTGGCCCCCCTCCCTTTTTTTGCTCAGTAGTGTAAATTTACCCTTTTTCATCCGAAATTTTTATATATAGTGTAAATTTACCCGGCGGCGTTTTCGTCCAAGCTTCGCCACTACACACAGTGTTAGTTGACGAATTATAATTGTGTTGTTTTACAGTATATAGTACTACATATATACTACTGCATATAGATGTAGTATGTACTATTGCATATATATATATTAGTCACATTTCTCTGTTTCTACAAGCAAGCATAGATTAGTTTCTATCTTTTTTTATTTTTCAGGCCTCTGCATTGTTGGCACTACCTATATTTATTTTATATAAAGCTATATCAGCTATCTTTGAGTAAGTGTTTTCAATCTACGTGTTTCATTTATATATAAATAAACAAAAGCCTAAAACTTACCTGAATTTGTTGTTGAATGCAGTAGGCCCACTAAGAAGCCCACTAAAACTAGCAAGCCGAGTCATACACGTCGCAAGGTTAAACGAGCACATTGAGACAAGTAGTGAGAGTGTGAGACATGAAGCCCGTATACTCACTTTACTTTAACTTTAGGTATGCGACTTCTAATGCAAAATCACGCTACATTTACTTACAAAGCTTTTTAGGTATGCGCCTAGTTTTAGAGGCGTTTGGTAACATGTCAAAATGGTTAATTCTTGTACTGTCAAACTGGGGCGCCTTATCCATTTTTTAACAGATATATGATTACCTATATTAACACACTATTAATAATTTTATTAGAATAAAAAGATTTAGTGTGTTCTAACTTGTGAGCAACTTTTGATCTGTTTAATCTGTTCCATTTTTAGCTAATTTTTATACAAAAAGATAAGTGTCACATTTGTGCTTTAACTTACCTTACAAACTGATTGTGCATTTATTTAACATTGTGACATTCTGCTTTTTGAAATTTAAAATTAGCATTATTTTTTTTAACTAGCTTTGACTAAGTTTTGGTGATATAAAACTAATGCATTTGACCTTCAAAAGTCAAAAATGGATCAAGATTTCAAAACTATTTTTCTTTGTCTACAGCTTTTATGAAGCTTTATCCACATTTTCCAGCTTTGAAGAAGCTTCATCCATGTTTTCAGGCTGCGGCTATTTGCTGATATCATCTATGATTTCTTCCCATATAGAAAGTGAGAGAAGTTGTGTTTTTGAAAAGTAGGCTAGTACGGACAATTTTATTTATTTATTTATTTATTTATTTATTTTAATGTAGCTTATTATTTGTTTTAAATCTTACTCTTCTTATATTTTGTCAGTTGACTATTGATTAAGTGAAATTGACCAAAGGTTTTGAAGTGATAACACAATTGGCCACTTCATTTGTAGGTTAAGAAACATGCTTCGTAGGTTGTATTTTTTCGGTGGTACATATGTTTGCGTTTGTTAGATTGCGTGTAAAGTTTTTTTCTTCGAATTAGTAAACTACATTAATCAAAATTACAGCTATACTGTTCATTTGATCCGCACACATTTTGTTTATGGCATAGGTGGAGGTTAAAAAGTTCTATTATAAAACCTTCAAAAATGAATCAAAATAATTAAAAAAAAAACCCACCCCTTTCTTTCTTTACAGCCCCATCTTTTTTTGTTCACTGCCCGCCTGCCCCTACCCATCTCCCTTGGTCACTGGAACCAGTGAACCACTAAACACTTTGTTGCAACTAATTTTGCAAGAGTTTTTCCTGCAGATTGGGTAGCCTACTTGAATGCAAACGACAAGCCTTCTTGAATGATAAATTTAATTGTGATAGGATGGCAACATTTGTCATTCAAATTTGCAACTTCTGCCATCCTATCTTGAATCAGAGGGCGGCTATGGGGTTGGTCGATAAGCCATCAGAGACCAAAATTTTATCATCATGAGAGAAGAATGAAAGCATGGTTTATAGTGGTAAAAATGTTTTATTGTATTAATCTTTTTAACGAAGAAATAATGGCCATCTCTCCATTATGCCTGTTGTAATATAATCTGTTGCCTCTCCTTCTATTCCAATATTCAATAAATAGATACAAAATAAAGTCCATCTATATTTGGGATATATAAACAGAATATCATTCAGTAAGTGAATGATTTTAGTAGCCTAATATAGATATTCTATTAGACCCCCGCAGTCGAAGCTGGAGGCGAGCGTAAGCTGAGACTGGACCGAAAATCATTGAACAATAACCGAGGAAGTCCTTTGGTGAATATATCCGCCATTTGGTAACGAGAAGGGACGTGGAGAACCCGCACTTGGCCTCGTTGAACCTGTTCGCGTACAAAGTGCATGTCAAGCTCAATGTGCTTCGTTCGATGATGTTGAACGGGGTTGCTCGACAAATAGATAGCACTGATGTTGTCACAGTAAACGATTGTAGCTCGAGTTAGGGGATGCCGTAATTCAAACAATAAGTTGCGCATCCAACAAATTTCGGCAACGGCGTTTGCAACCCCGCGATATTCAGCTTCCGTGCTAGATCGAGAAATTGTTGCATGCCGTTTCGACGACCATGAAAGTAGGTTTGAACCGTAATAGATACAATATCCGCTTGTCGATCGACGGGTGTTCGGGCAGCCCGCCCAATCCGCGTCCGTATATGCAATGAGGGATGGGTTTTGGGAGGCACCAAGGGTGAGACCATAAGCTGCGGTACCCTTAATATAGCGGATGATTCTTTTAAGAGCATTCCAATGATCAGTTTTGGGAGCATGTATGTGGGTACAAACCTGTTGCACTGCATAAATAATGTCCGGACGAGTGAATGTTAAGTATTGCAAGGCACCTGCTAGGCTACGATAGAGAGCCGGATCCGTGAAATCGGTACCCGAGTTTGCACCTAACTTGGCACTCGTGTCAATCGGAGTGTGCACGGGTTTACATGATTGCATTCTAGCGCGGTGGACTATGTCATATGCATATGTTTGTTGAGACAAAAAACATAGTATTATTGGTACGAGTGACCGAGATGCCTAGAAAAAATCGTAGAGGGCCCAAGTCATTCATGGCAAACTCATTTGCTAGATGAGACATGAGTTGTAGCCGAAAACTTTCTGATGACGTAGTGAGTATTATGCCATCGACAAAAAGGAGGAGGTAAGCCGTTTCTTTGCCGCTGTGAAGAATAAAGAGGAAGTTGTCACAACGACTCTGAAAAAATCCCAATCGTATAACAAAATTCGTGAACCGTTGGTACCAAGCACGCGGGGCCTGTTTGAGGCCATAAGTGACCTTTTGAGCTTGCAAACGTGGTTCGGATAGTTCTTGTCCCCGAAAACCCATGGGTTGATACATATATACCGTTTCAGCTAGATGTCCATGTAGGAAGGCGTTAGTGACATCTAATTGGTGAATTGACCATGCCTTTGATAGTGCAATAGATAGGACCGTTCTAATGGTTGTCGGCTTCACAACCGGACTAAACGTTTCCCCGCAGTCAACCCCGACCTGTTGTAATCGACCATCACATACTAAGCGTGCCTTGTAACGATCAAGTTTCCCGTCACTATGAAGTTTATGTTTGAACAACCATATGTTTCTAATAACATTCATGTTTGGTTGTCTAGGCACAAGGTCCCCATGTGTCATTATTAATAAGTGCATGATATTCGTCAGTCACGGCTTTGTGCCATTCCGGTACGGATAGGGCATAGGCGGGGTTTTTAGGTATTGGAATGATAGTGGAGGTGTTGAGATTGAAGTGTCTTTTAGGTTTGTGGATCCCATCCATTGCACGAGTGCGGATAGTGCGAGTCGGTGGCGGAGAGGTAGCAAGATTTGGAGATAGAGACTGTGCGTTAGGAATGGTGGTTTGTAGGTTTGTGGTGGTGGAAGAAATTTGTGGTTGGTCCGTATGTTGTGAGTTGTTTGTCTTAGGGATGGTAGGTTGTAAGTTTGTTGGAAGCGAGTGGTGGGTAGGTGAGTGGATTGGTCTGCCAATATGGGGTTGGTTGTTGGTTGGGCCGTGGATAATGGTTGGGCTGAAGGTTGAGAAATTTGTCTGTGGACCTGATCTTGTTTATGGTCCAAAGTGGGAGTGGGAGTGGGAGAAGTGGTTGGTGTGGGCTGGGAAATATTATGTGTATTTGAGGGTGAGATATTTGGAACAGTGGGGTAGGAGTGTTGTATTTGGTCCCAATATTGAGCAGGGAAGGTGGAATTTAGAAAATCATATGAGGGTGGGTTCATATTTGTAGTGGCAAATGGGAATGTGGTTTCGTCAAATACGACATGACGAGAGATAATTATTTGTTTGGTGCGGAGATCAAGGAATTTATATCCTCGATGAGTGGAAGGATAACCAAGGAAAACGCATGGGTTAGAGCGGGAGGCGAGTTTATGGATAGTGGGGGGGGGGGATGGGATTAGGATAGCATAGACAACCAAATACACGTAGGTGGTCGTATGATGGTGTCCGATTATATAGAAGTTCGGCGGGTGTTTTATTGTTATGAGTGGGACTAGGGAGAATGTTGAGGAGGTATGTTGCCATTTCAAGTATGTAGTGCCAAAAATGATTGGGTAACGAGGCATTTACTAAAAGGGTGGGAATAATATTGTTGATTGAGCGAATTTTTCTTTCAGCTTTTCCATTTTGGGAGGATGTGTGTGGGCAGGAGAGACGAAAAAGCATTCCATTTTGATTGAAGAAATGTTGAAAAGAAGAATTTATGTATTCTTTACCATTATCACATTGAAAGGTTTTTATTGTTCGTTCGAATTAGGTTTTGACTTGTTTAGTTAGGGTGCAAAATGTTGGGTATGTGTCAGATTTACGAGCCAATGGGTATGTCCATAAGAAGTTGGTGAAGTTGTCTAAGAACAATATGTAGTATCGGTAACCCCCGGAACTCACAATGGGAGAGGTCCAAAGGTCACTATGCATCATGTCAAAAGGTAAAGACGTACAATTATAAGAATCTATAAACGGTAAGCGAATGCTTTTTCCAAACACACAAGATTGACGAACATGTTTATTTAAAGGTCCAAAATTGATAGAACTAGAATTTTTCAAGGTACGCAATAAACTAGAGCCTGGGTGACCAAGGCGTTGGTGCCAAAGGTGAGAGGAGATAGCTGCAAATGCGGTTGGTAGTGTGATCTTTGCTCCACGTCCGTTTGAAGATCTGCCACGACCCCGGGTGCGACCACGATCACATTCGGAGTAAGAGTCCGATGGTGGAGATGGCGACTTGGCCGTGGTGTTAGCATGAAGAGCATGGTTCGCGGTTTGAGCAGCGTGCATGGCATTGTTGGCATTCCGTCCTTCGTGAAGGCATAGTTTGGAACGTGCTTCGTAGAAGTTGGGAAGTGGCTTCATGTTTGAAATAATAGTGGCAGTGGCTTCGTATTGTTGCCCGAGACCGGTTATAAGCTGTATGATTAGTGAGTCATTATCGACCGTGCATCGACGTTAGCAAGTTGATCGGCAATTACTTTCAAGGCTTGACAGTATGAAGACATATCTTTGAACCCGTCAAGACGCGTGCTGGTGAATTGTTGTTTGAGGAGTGTGGCTCTGGTAGTTTTGTTGTCTTGAAACAGGTTTTCGAGAGCGAGCCATGCATCACACGCATGTGTGTCCTTTTTCAGAATCGTTTGCAGCAGGTCATTCGAGATCGTACCGTAGATCCATTGAAGAACAATGGCATCTAGCTGATCCCAGTTATCTTCTACCAAAGGCGGTTTGTCTCCTGTTGGTGGGGCTGTCGAGGAAGATTGAGGGGTGATGCGAGGAGAAAGATGGTCATAAACAAGAAACACCTGATAGTGAATTTTGAAGAGTTCACTCCAAGACGTGTAGTTAGCTGTCTCCATATCGAGGGTGATAGGGACATATGTTTTGATATTGGAAACCGTCACCGCGGGATGAAGTTTGGTGTCCATGGCAAGGAAAGGGAGGCGGTGGAGGTTTGAGAAGGAGGTGGCGGCGGTTTTGAGAAGGGAGGCTAGGGTTTTCTAAACTCTGGTCTGTGATACCATGTTGTATGTAATCTGTTGCCTTTCCTTCTATTCCAATAATCAATAAATAGATACAAAATAAAGTCCATCTATATTTGGGATATATATAACAGAATATCATTCAATGAGTGAATGATTTTAGTAGCCTAATATAGATATTCTATTAATGCCCACATTGATAGTTAATAGTTGGAACTAGGAAGGTTGGAATTTAAGTTATAACTGAGAGATATTTTCTCTTTTAAGTGTATTAGATTTTAATAAAAATAAAGATTTTAAAAGAACGTAAATCATATCCGTTTCAAGATCTTTGACTGCATTCTTAATAATACTTGAAGAATTAGTTTGAGGTTTCAATACAAAGGAATGATCAAATATAAAATGATTTTTTCTAGAATGATAAAAACTAAGAGATGACAAATGGAAATTAATAAATAAATTACAAAGTGCATTATGATACTTTGTCAAAATCTGATATGTTCATTCTTTAGCAACTCTTCATGCACGATTATAGAAAATTAGATTAATCACTTGTTATTGTTGGGTTGATCAGTCAAAAAATTATTATTAAACCCGGTTCAACAATATGTCGAATAATTAATTAATCCAATTAATCAACATATACGTAGCGGAATAAAATGAGTAATCAGCATCGAAACTAAACCCGACAAGATCCGGTTACAAAACCATACGAGTACAGTAACATATAAACAACCCATCAAATATAATTATTACAAACCAATTATATTTAAGTATACCTCGGTTAATAAATAACCGGTCGAGACACCCAGAGTTAACGAGCAACGCTAATTGACAAACGAGACCCGTTGGTGGCGGTGCACTAGGCAGCAACACGGAGTGGCAGTAGCAACCGATAAACAGTAACCGCGGCGGCGGTAGAGAAGCAGCGACGGCGGTTGTTTGATGCGACGGGACAGCGGTGGCGGTAAGGTGGCCGGCGGTAATGTGGGCTCAACGGGAAAGCAACCGCGGCGGCGGCAGAAGTGGCCAACGGCGGTGTGGTGTGTAACATATTTGTTCAAGAATATGGTTTCAAAATTGAAACGAGGATATAGATATGTGTGCATGAAGTTCTTTTGAGGGAGTACCTCAATACAAAGCATAAAATGATATCATTGAAATGATTTCGGTCGGAAGATGAAAGTGCTGGAGATAATAATAACATTTTGAGATTTGATGTCTAGACGTCGTCTATTTATCCATTTGAATATTTATTATCAAAAAGTGTTTTACATTTTATGTTGTAGTTTTGGTTGTATTATTATTTTGTGTTCAATATCTTTGGATAACGCTTATAGTTTTAAAACCAAATATAACAATATTTATTGTAACGTACAAAATTATTTTTATAGTTTTTTTTTATTTTTTTAATAAACAAGAGAGAAATAATTTTTAAATGGATAGTGCAAAAAGAGTTTTGCATAAGAAACAACTTGTGAGTTGTTGAATGACTAAAGTCTAAGAAGACACATCAAATGTATAACCACATCATTAGAGGATCAAGGAATAATGTGGTGAGTGTATTAAGATGAAATACATAAGAATGTAATATTTATCTTCTTGAAAATCAATAAATGTGTTAATATATGTTAATGAAACATTTAACTCTACTAAGTATGAATGGTAGCATATGAATTAATATATGTTAATGAGATAGTTAAGTTCTTGGATATTCATCTTGAACATTCATCAAGTGTGAATCATAAGAGATTTATTATGTTATTATTGTAATTGATTTTAAGTAAATCTTAAGAGGTTTATTATAATATGTTTACAATAGCAATGAATATATAGATGTTTCTACTCCCATCCATTTTGTTTAAACTATGTGAAAGTTTGTCTTTTTATTTGGGAGAGTATCTTAATAGATAGTTTCATGAGACAACAATGAAATGTATAAATCACTTTATGCAAATGTGAATTCCAAGAGTTTGAGTGTCAATCTAGTTGACTTTATCTCAACATAATAGTGATTGCAGACGAGTAGTGTTCATCTTGTTGGTAATAAATGTATTCATCAAAAGATTTGGATTAAGACTTATGTTCAAAGTCCATATAAGTCAATGGTGAAGCCTTGAAGATCAAAGGTAAAAGACTTATGTTCCTTAAATGAATGAAAAGGTTATGTATGTTCTAATACAATAACTTGTGAGACTTTAAGGTTTGGGGATTGTGAATAAGTCTCATAATTTTGTCTAAACAAAGGGTGGAGTGTTTGAAAGTGATATTGTAATGGCTGTGAAGGATCATAATGATGCATCTTCTGTTCACATGCTAAAGTATTGTAGTCTAAAGCATGCTAGACTAATACTTGTTAATTTTTGTGCTTTATAAAGACCAATTAACGCTTGAAACATCAGCAACACAAGAATGAATTTGTGTATAGACAAATTTAAGGATATTTTCATTTAATCTAAGGAAATGGTATAACTTGTGAGGATCTTAAGAAGGCCTCAAACTTTTTAGATATGTCCTACAATTATAATCCTTCACGATTTGTGATGGTTTGTTAACAACCTTAGGACAAGTTTAGCTTAAACGCTAGCAAGTGGTGAAAGCTTACACCAAGGCATGTGTGGCTCTATAAATAAGCATCGATGAACTCACTGATATAAAGAAACTTTCTTGTTCAAATCATGAGTGTGGATGTGTGGTCATAAGTAAAGTTAATCAAACTAAGTCAAAATGCAAGAAATGTGGGGGAAGTAAGTTAAGAAACAACCCTTTTGGGGTATATAGAAATGGTAATAGAGATTATTTCTTAGACTTGTGTAGAAAGGAAGAACCTTTCTTTACCCTATTTGAAAATTGGATGATGTTATCCAATAACACTTAAATGTGGGGGTTTCTTGCTTTTGAACATTGGAATGCTATGTTTTGCCTTGAAATGAGAAGTTTGGTTTTCAAAAGACAATCATTATAACAAGATTCAATATGAGTCTTGAGGTTATGGTATTAGAAGATAACAATAGGCAATATTAACTTATAAGTTAAGAACACATCATAACAACTCATCTTAATTGTAATTATCTAATATTGACTTGACGAAGTCATAGATAATGGTTTTGGATCCAAAAACCCGAGGGTTGATGAAGATGGAGTTGTGGAATGAGACTAAATCCCATTAGAAAGTGAGTGCAAAGGAAAACCTAACCTATGAGATTGGAGATCCCAAGATCTAGGTTCAATAGGACAACCTAACTGCATGAACTAAGGTCACTGTGGGGGCATAGCTTATGTATAAGTTGACATATAAGCTAATATATATATCCTCCTAAATTATAAAGGGAGTCTAATTACTTCCTAGTCCATTCCTATAACAACAGTGACATGTTGTGAGGCTAAGCATAATATATGGTTAATGATTGTATAAATCATTATAGCCTTAATGCTTTTAGTGATTTGTGGATAATCACCTATGTGAAAGAGAAGTGGGGTCGCTTCGAATGAAATTGTGGGGTTCGCAATTCCTAGAGCTTTCACAGAACCAGGCTAGTGTTCCAGGACCATAATGGACACGACAATGAGGGATGTGCCCGGTTAGGGAGAGTATTGTGTGAAGTTTATTTTCGTCTACACTAATGGGGGTTTGTTCAAGGACATCACGTCTACTAACCGCTAGGAGACTAAGTATGCTTCAAAAAGAAAGGTTCAAAGCTAACACCTACCTATCCTGCAATACTTGACTGTCGAGGTTCCATTGGATATTTTGTGTGTTTGATCGATCTCCATTCATGTGGGGGATTGTTGGAAAATATTGTAATGAATGTGAGATCAATTCAAGACTCTTCATGTACATCTTGTGAAACTATTCTTAATTATGTCCATAATAAGAATTAAGTTACAATTAATGTACATGAGTGGGATTTATTGTTAGACTCTTCATGAGTTCTAGTGTTTATATATAAGTTGAGGCTTTGTGCCTGGGTTAAAAAAGAGAGGGAAGAGAAGTTTTAAATAAAAAGGATGATTATCAAAAAGAAATATTAGTATATTTCTTTACAAGAATTATTGGATAGGAGTACTCTCTAAACTTCATATTCATATTTTCAAGTTCTAACACACTAATTTACCTGATGTAACCCCGGGCGCGTGGACATCTCCGGAAGTACAAACTGCTTCAGCTGTTTTACCCTGGGAGACAGACGCGTTGTCTTATGTAGAGGCGCAAAATCTGTTTTAAGGGAAACGTGTTGAATACGTGCCTCGGTCTCAACCATCAACATTAGTTTGTTCGTTCTTGTAGCAACGAAGCATACAAGAAGGAGGCACGGCTCAAGCACTCGTCATACAAGAAGATGTGGATCAAGATCTCGTTGAAGACTATATAAAAAAATAGTTCAAGAACACGTGATTTGAGCTTAGTCGAAGACCAAATGTGATGAAATCTCAAGACAAACATATTATTTGAAGACCCGTCAAAGTACCCGCTAAAGACATCGGTTCTAATTAATTTTAGAATATGAAAAACCGTATTTTATATTCTTTTGATTCAATTTTGTAAACGGTATCGTACTAGCATATTTCCCATTACTAACGAGAGTATCGTTAGATTTTATTTTAATTTTTAAATAAATTGTGACCCATGTCCTACAGTTTTCGCTCATTTTCTTTTCATGAACGCTTTCAAGGTGAGTTTATCATAACCCCTCTTTCAAGTTTTTCATTATTTTTTAGGTGTAGCATGTATCCTACAAACTATAACATATTTATTTCATGCTTTCAAATTCAATTACGATTCATGCTATTGTCAATGTGTGTTATCTTGTCATAATTGTCATGCTTTACATGCTAATTCTTAAATGGTTATGTGCTTTATTATTTTTGGCTGTTGGTGGTAGAACGTCTAATGCAAACACAAACGCAAACTCAAGAGCGAGATAGTCTTTGAGATGAAACTGCGGTCCTTAGTAATTTGACTTTGTGTCAAAGAGAACGAGATTAGTCTATTAGTTTATTTCAGCTAGTCTATGCATTTAGCTTTATATATGTTGGATTACTCACTATGAAATATGATTCGTAAATTTTACATATTATATTATAAACTCTTATGATTGTTCATCAACATTTGTGTTGACAAAATTATTTTATGTATGCCACAAGTTGAAGTTGTTCAGGATTGAAGATTGTTTAGTAGAGACTTTTAGGATGTTTGAATTAATAATCATTCTTTAGATTTTATATATGAATTTTGTTTGTTTGTTATTGAATCATGTAATTTGATGAGTTGATTTTTATAATATGAAATAATTATATTGTCACTTTAATTAGTGTCACTTTAACTAACGGGGTTTTACCATGAGGTGTGTATCATATCAGAATCTAACCACGCGTCATACTGAACAACCATTTAATAAAGTAAAATTTCTAATTATTATCACTCATTAATATGAGGAAGTACATTTACAAAGTAAATTATTTTTGTGAAAGCGTAAAACAATTATAAGTTTTAAAATCACTAGTTCACAATTAGATGCCCAGATACTACGATTCATAATACCCCAAAATATGCTTAATTGTTTGAGGAAATCTACACAACGATGATTGTTGGTGCATTTTTGTGCGTTAGTACTTCATAGGTTTATTGCTAGTCTTGTCTGTAATAAACAATATGTATTGTTCTATGTTTTGTTTAAAATAGCTTAGTGATTAGCGACGTTATGATAACTTCGCCTGTCTTGTAAATGGCGAAGATGTGTAGTATATAAACACATCTTCGACATAGGGTTAGAGATTTCTTTCCCCACCCGTTTTTAGAGAACTTGTGATAGTTCTTGTGTATTGAAAGACACCGGGTTGTTATTCAATACAAAGCAATCGTTTGATATATTGTTTATTGTTCTTGTCTTTTAATAATACTCGTAATCGAACACCTAGGGGATTCCGCACCCTTTGTGTTTGTTATATCTTTTGTATCGATCCATTCTAGAGACCTACAATTGGTATCAGAGCATTAAGCTCTAAATTGTGTGGTTAGGAAGTATCACACGAGCATTACGACTTGAACAAAGGATTTTGCACAGGTTGGACGTTCAAAAATACCAGAAATTTTGTTCCGTAGCCAATATTCACTATCCAAACACCCTCACAAAACCTACTCCAAAAAACAAAGCCGAAAAACAAAAAATCAAAATTTCCAGCCATCACAACAAAGTTATCGCTAAGGTTTTTGGTGAAGTTACAAGTTAGGTGAACTTGTGTCTGAGCGAAGTTGACCACTGTTTCTACTTAAAAAGGGGGGGGGGGGGGTTAATTAATTTTCAATGGTTAATATGACATCTTTAAACATAACTGAACTGGTTAAGATCGAAGTTGAGTCGGATTCCACGTCTAAGGCACCTAAGTTACAAATTCATACTGGTTTTGTGACACTTTTTTTTTTGTTTTTTTTTTTGCCACAATCTAAAAACACTTTTGTGACACAAATGTTGTGTTAGTAAACATTGTTTCTATTTACATATACGTACTGTTTTAGTAGCACATAAATTTGAAACAAAACAATATGATTTACAATATAAAATATATAATATAAGTTCAATAAAATTATAAATGTAGAAATCATGATATAACTTAAATAATAAGTTGAATCCGAAACATATTTCAAACATTAGACAAAATTTGTGTGCTATGTAACATATTCCAATTTCCAATGTTTACACCAGAAATCTAAACGCACTTTTGGGGTGAGAATTACACTTTCATAAGACTTAACTCCAAAGCTTATCATGGTGTCTACCCTGCCATTATCAACCATATACACAAGCATTAGTATTGATTCAAAAATAATCTGAAAGTTCTTTTATTTTTGAAAGCCATTGTTTTTAATTCAAATGAAAGCCATTGTTTTTATGTATAAGAAAATGCCCAAACACCTTACAGTTAAACACAACCAACATATAATATGCAACTATCTATAATTGACCCGAAAACCTAACAATTAGACAAAAAACCTATATATTACCTGTAAATGAAAAATGTGTCTTTCAATTTCATACAAAGTTAAAAGTAATTACCATTATCATTATAAATTCTTGAAGATGATATTTTGTTAACTCATAAAGAGATGTTATGGACCAAAGAACCCGCATGAGGGACCTAAAAAATACAAATGAAACATAAATAAAAATGAAATTATAGAAGAACAAATAATGGATCACGCATGTCAAAATGCAATAAATGTAGAACAAACATTTGGGGTATGTATTATTTAATTGAGATGATTTCTCAGACTTGTGTAGAAAGTAAGAACCTTTCTTTACCCTATTCAAAAGTTGGATGATGTTATCCAATAGCACTTAAATGTGAAGGTGTCTTGCATTTGAACTTGGAATGTTTAGCAATGAGGATTTTTTGTAGAACAATCTAACATTGCAAATACATGACTAAGTGGAGGACAAAAAGGTTGTATTGCATAATGGAGATGTGTTTGCCTTAATGATAAGTGTATCTTACAAAGACAAATATTATAACCAGATTCTGGTGGCCATTGTTGTTATAGTCTTAGAAAGTCGACAATAGACAAAATTAACTTATAAGTTAAGAACACGTTATGACAACTGATCTCAACTACTTATAGTGACTAGACAAAGTCAAAGATAATGTTATATATCCAACAACATGAGGTTTTAGTAGAGATTAAGTTGTAGAGTGAGACTAAAGCCCATGAAAAAGGGTATATAAAGGAAAACCTAACTTAGTTGACTGGAGATCCCAAGATCTAAGTTTAATAGGACAACCTAATTATGTATCTATGGGTGGTCACTGTGAGGGCATAGCTTATGTATAAGTTGACATATAAGTTATATATATATATATATATATATATATATATATATATATATATATATATATATATATATATATATATATATAGGATCAGGATCATTTGAGAACATTTTAGGAATTGAGAACTATGAGAACCATTTTGGACCACAAAAAAACATAAAAACAAAAAAAAATCATAATATATATATATATATAAAGTAAAAAAACCAAAGTTCTTATTTATCATCCCGGTTTCTAAAAAAAACGTAAAAAAATCTTGATTTAGCTAAATTTTACATATATGTATAATATGTATATATATGTACACACATGTTTTTTTTCCTATATACATATGTATAATTTAAGGTAAATGATAATGTACATATGTGTATATTACGTAACTAGAGATTAAATGAAGTTATACATATGTGTATAGGTATAATACGAATTAAACAAAAAAAATCTGTTTTTTTTATTATACATATTGTATAATATGTACACACATGTTTTTTCCTATACACATATGTATAATTTAAGGTGAATGATAATATACATATGTGTATATTACGTAACTAGAGATTAAATGAAAGTATACATACGTGTATAGGTATAATACGAATTAAAAAGAAACAAAAATTTGATTTTTTTAATGAAACCGGAATGAAATATAAGAATTTTGGTTTTTTTACTTTTTTAAAATTTTCGTATTTTTTTTGTTTTATAATTTTTTTAAATATTTTTTAGAGGTTTTTTTTAGTGGTCCAAAATGGTTCTCAAAGTTTTCAATTTGCCAATGGTTCTCTTAGGATCCTTACCCTAGTGAGAGGATCAAGAGAAAACTCACATTTAGGGAGAAAACTTAAAAACTCCTAAAGAATTATTTTTAATTAAATATAAAAAATATTTTCAAATTTCCGTTTTTGCCATTATTCTTATATTTTGGTTCCCTTCACTCAAAAAAAAATAAAAAAATTTAAAAAAAACCCGCTGTAATACACATACGTATTATTGTGCGAAACCGTTGTATTACACATGTGTATTACTATGTATTTTTAAGTTCAATAGTGTTTAATTGAATATATTCAATAATTGTGTATTGTATATGTGTAGTAGTGTTGTATTATATGAAAAAAAAATAATAATAAAATAAAAATCGATGTAGTGCACATGTGCGTTAATGTTGTATTACACATACATACTAATGTGTAATCGACGTGCGTATTAGTCTTATATTGCATATATACAATAGTGTGTATCAAATATGTGCAATAGTGTTGTATACTATGCAATACAAACACTTTTGCATACATGTAATGCACACCATTACACATGTGCACTACACCGACAAGGTTTTTTTTTTTTTTTGGGAACCAATAACAAATATAAGAATAATGGAAAAAACAGAAATTTCAAAAAAAATTTAAAAATAGTTTTTAGGTGTTTCTAGGAGTTTTCACTGGATCCCACCCCTTACCCTATATATATATACACACTAGATTTTATCTCTCGTATTACGGGGGTTGTTTTACATTATTCTTTTAAAATATTTATATATGTATATTTGGATTTTAATTTTATTTATTGTAAGAAAGTTAATAATTAATATGCTTGAGGTTTGATGATGAAATGGTTTCACAAATAAATGGTATGCTATAATTCGGTTTAAAAGCTATCTGGCTTTAGTGATACCCATTACCATTTATTTTAGTTATTATAAAATTATTTCTTAATTATAAATAAAATCTTTTTTTAAATAAAATAGGATATTAATTTTAGTATATCCCTATTTTATAGGATTTTCATATCAAATATTTGATTTGATTAATTTTTAATATAATGAGATGTTATAGCCCGTTTAAGAGCTATATGGGTTTGGTGAGACCTTACCCGTGAATTCGAGTCAAATGCGTGAGAAGCCTTCATTTACAAATAAAGTAATCTGAAGGCTTGAGAGAATGGTTGTTTTATATTTTTTGTTTTTTAATATTTACTTTTTGGATTTTAAATTTCTTTATTATAAGAAAGTTAATAATATACTTAGGGTTTGATGATGAAAGGGTTTCATAAAAAAATGATATGTTATAACCCGTTTAAAAGCTATCTGGATTTAGTGACCCATGGCTCGCTTATGTTTTTTACTATAAAATTGTTTATTAATTATAAATAATATATTTTTCTTTTTAAATTGGGTATTAAATTTTAGTATATCCTTATTTATAGGATTTTCCTATCAAATAATTGGTAAGATTAATTTTTAATTTAATGAGATGTTATAACCCGTTTAAAAGCTATCTGGTTTTGGTAAGACCCATACCCATGAATTTGGGTTAAATCAATGAGAGGCCTCCATTTAAAAATCAAGCAATCTGGTAGCTTCCATAAAAGAGGGGAGCGACTACATCGTGGCACATAGGAGTTTATGGTTTTCAATTATATATATTATAGATATATATCCTCCTAAATTATAAAGGGAGTTTAATTACTGCTTAATCCATTCCTATAACAATGGTGACATGTTGTGAGACTAAACATAATATATGGTTAATGATTTGTGTATATCATTATAACCTTAATACTTTTAATGATTTGTGGATAATTACCTATGTGAAAGAGAAGTGGGGTCGCTTCGAATCAAACTGTGGGGTGCTCAATTCCTAGAGCTTTCACAGAACCAGACTAGTGTTCCAGGATCATAATGAACACGCCAATAAGGGGCCCAGATAGGGAGAGTATTGTGTGAAGTTTATTATCGTCTACACAAAAGAGGGTTTGTTCAAGGACATCGTGTCCACTACCCGCTAGGAGACTAAGTATACTTCACAAAGGAAGGTTTAAAGCTAACATCTACCTATCCTGTAATACTCAACTATCGAGGTTTTATTGAATATTTTATGTGTTTTGATCAATCTTCATTCATGTTGGGAATTGTTGGAAATTTATTTAAGATGAATGGATATTTTATTTAGTGAAATTATTAATGAAACTCTTAATATGGATAGCCGTATTAAGAGAGATTTAATGAAACTCTTAACTAGCGGGATCGGGGCCTTACAAGTTGGTATCAGAACAAAAGTTTGAGAGATTTAAGCATCCTTACATGCTTAGACTCAAACAGAGAATGAGACCAAAGAAGAAAGACAATATGGATAGCCGTATGCCACTCAAGCAAGCTAGATACGTAAATTTCCTTACGTATAACGTAGGGATAGGTAAGAAAGTCATATGAAATTGTTAGAAGTAGGATTGCTTGTTTATATTTGAAATGCTTGATTTTCTAACTGCTTTAAGTAGAACCGAGCACAAGTAGAATCACGAAAGGAAGTGTATACGACACGGAAAGTAACGTGAGCCGCTAATCCCAGATGGCCACTGTTATTACCTGCAGCCTTACTATCCATGTACTAAATAGTTCCTCACGTGACGATGTTTGTGTTTCTCCTTTAGAATAGATGGTGGGTGCTAAGACTGCTGGACAAGGAGGACGCAAGGGACGCCGTGGTAGGCCACGTGCTAACTGTGTACCCTCCAAAGAACCCGTTACTGAGCCTAGTGAAGAAAGGAGCATGACGGTGAGAGAGGAAAAGTATCAGCTTGATCCTGCTATTCAAGCTGCGATTACTCAAGCAGTTGTAGCTGCAATGAAGAATATCCAATCAGACAAGTCTATTGAAAGCTGTACTAAGACTATTGAGAAGACTGGGGAGAGTAGTGAGAAGAACATTGAGACTGACGTTGAGGCATCAAGTGAAGTTCGCTCTGTGAAGGTTAATGACGGTAAGAGAGGCCGAGGTGGTTGCAACTACAGAACCTTCAAAGGTTGTGACCCACCTCAACTGACTAGTACTGGTGACGCAATCGCTACCCTTCCGTGGATAAACGCAATGGATAAGGTTATCTGTATTAGCGAGTGCCATCCCGACCAAGCTGTGGGCTTTGCTACTCAGTCATTAGGTGATGAAGCTATATTCTAGTGGGAAACTGTTGAACAAAGAAAGACTGCTGCGGAAATCAAGGCTATGAAGTGGGAGGATCTGAGAAAGATGGTAATGAAGAAGTTCTGTGCTGATGCTGAAGTCGAAAGGGCAGAGATGAAGTTTCTGAACTTGAAAGCGGGAAAGATGACACACCATGAGTACACTACCGAATTCAACCGCATGTCCAGGTTGGTACCTGACATGGTGAACACTGAAGTGAAGCGGATCAAGTGTTACATCAGAGGACTTCCGTAGAATGTTCACTCCTTAGTCAGGACCAGTAAACCTACCACATTCGACTCTGCCGTCGATCTAGCAGAGATGGTTTACCACGATCTGGCTGTGGATGAGGTGGAAGTGAAAGAAAAGAAAGGAAAGAAGCCAATCTACAAGAAGACGGATACTGAAAGTGAGGAGCCATCCAAGAAAAAGACAAAAATGAATGAGCTTAGTGTTTGTAACAACTATGGAAAGGAACACTAGGGAGAGTGTAGGCTGGGGTCAAACGCATGTTACAGATGCGGGAAGATGGGACGCTTCTCTTGGGAATGTAAGAAGGACAATAGGTGTTTTAATTGTGGGGACGCTGGTCACAAGGCTTATGAATGCAAAACGCCCGAAGCAGGAGGGGGAGAAACAGGAAAGAAGGTGCAGACTTAGAGTCCCCTGTCAAGGAATGAAGCTGAAGGAAGGAGCATTCGAGAAGAATGAGTTATTTTGTTTAAGTATTATGTTATGTATGACATTAAAAATTTCGTGCTTACTGTTTAAATTTAAAATTTAGACTCATGTTTGAATGTGATGTTTATGGATTGAATTAGATATGAATGGATCTTTGTGAACGGCCATCATGTGATATGAGACCTTAGAATTTAAAGTAAACGGTAGTGTTAGAATAGTATAATACAATGTCTCTTAAAGAGACAAGACGAGACTTGTTAAGTTAGGACAAGAAGCATATCAACGACGGCTTCATGGGCAAGCTACCTTGAACAGCTACACTCATGAACACCAGTCGGTGACTACAAGGTTGAAGTTCGGTTTATTTGTACATATATTAGTATGTTAACTTAGCCGTTTTACTCGTTTAGTTTAGGAACTTTGGTACTTCATACCTGTTTATTGTGTTTCAGGTCACAGGTACTTAATGCACTTAATTTGGACCTATATGAGCATGGAATGAAGACCCGGGATGTCCAGCACACTTACCGAGGCAGTCACTTAGATTTTCTAAGAAAAGAGACCCATCGCGTAGAGCGATGGGTGTTGAAAGTGGGGCATCGCGCTACACGATGCCCTGTAATTTGGCCAACGTTGACTTGTGGTCCATCGCGCTACGAGGAGACCATCGCGTAGAATCGTGAAAGTTGGGGTTTTGTTTTATAAAACATTTTGACGACCCTAGACGCTATTCTGGACCTTCCAGGCGATTTTCAAAGCAGCAAGGAGAGCCACCATCACTTCCAATCATCTCCAAGCATCATACATGTCCTATAAGATCATAACCGAAGCCCGAGAGATGCCGATGCGCGGCTAGATCCTTCGAGTCATACCCGGGATGTAGAGTATTGTATCTTTCAGTTTTTCTCATGTATTAAGAACGAATTGATTGTAACTACCTTTGATGTTAATCTATGAGTATTGATGTCTAGTATGATTGTGCACAACGTCAGTTTAGGTTTATTTCGATCAGAACGATTAGTGTGCCAGTTGCTATGATAATTGCTTGTAGGATTGTTTTGACCTGTTAATTGCAAGAAAGCATACGCTTGCCCTTAGTTGAGTCACACTGGCAGGGACCGTTTAATAACCAGTGTCGTGTGTTAGCGAGCGTGGATGACTATGGTTTAACCGGTTAGTCAGTCTGTAGTTGACACATGATAGTTTATCTGTTATGTGCATGAGTTTGCTATTAGTGTGCTTACTTGGATTCTCGGGTGTGACTTGTCTTTGTTAACTGATTGAAACTTTGATTACTTGTTCGTTTACTATAAAACCGAACTGTTTGCTAGTGTGATCAGCACTTTAATTGAATTAATTCATAATGGTTAGGAATCGTTTTCACTGCACACTGACCATATACTCCTCGTGGTTCGACACCCAACTTACCCTGACTAGCTTAAGGTGATTTGGACACTGATTTAGTTGTTTTTGACTAGATAGCGACAGTCTAGCATCAAAATGGCGCCGTTTCCAGGGAGTTAGTTCGCTTAGTGTTTTTGTGTTAATTGATTTCTTAGTTTAAATTAGCTTTTTTTTTAATTTTAGTTTAGTTTTATTTTCCCATTTTACGCGGGGTGCTTTTTTGTGCAGGTAGCAGGTTTATGCACACCCGCCATTCAGGGAGACGGTCCCCACTGATTTACAAGCCAGAGGTTGAATGTTTAGCTCGGCAGAACGGAGCTCAGATCAGACAGCCAAATATGGAAGGCCAGAACCAAAACCAAGACCCACCACCCGAAATTAATGTTTTCCAACCCGAACTGAATCTACTAAATAATCAAAATCCACCAAACAATGACCTACTACCACCTATAAACACCAACATTCAGCCCGACATTCCAGAAACCGAAACCGAAACCATGACAGACCCGGGCCATCAGCCCCGAACAATACCCCTCATCACCGACAGCCTATTATTCAAGAATTTGACCATGTCAGTATTTATACCGAAGACGAAGAAGAGGGAGATGAGGAGGAATTTGGGTCGAGAAATGAAAATGCGAATTTGCGTGTTAAAGAGGTTGAGGAACCGGCTAGGGTGAGAGGTAACAGGTGGAGGAACAGGAATCTTGATCGAGGTGGTATAGGAAGATATCGGGAGGAACAGAGACAGCCGATTCAGGTTAATCTGGGAGGTTTTGAGGAACCGAGGGCCAGATAAAGGAATTACAGGCCTCCGGTTCAGGGTGTTAACAGTCGGTTCAGACCGGCTATTCAGATGGTGCATCACTGATTGTCCCACAGGTGCGTGTTCAAAGACAGCCGACATTTAAATCCCGTCCGTCCTACATCAACATAGTTCCCCATTTTCACGGACTGGGATCAGAAGACCCGTATTCACACTTGTCAGATTTTTCAGCTATCTGCGGGTCTATTGGTGACGGTACTTATGATCAGGATGAGGTTCAGTTGCGGTTGTTCCAGTTTTCATTAAAAGACAAGGCAAAACACTGGTTCAACTCGCTACCGGTGCACAGTATTGAGACCTGGGCCGAGATACAGCAGGTTTTCCTTAACGAGTATTATTCGCAGTCGAAGACTAACGAAGCCCGGATGGAGATTCGACATTTTCACAGTCACCGGGTGAGTTATTTCATGAGGCATTTATTCGTTATAAGGAGATGATCAGGAAATGCCCGCACCACCAGATTGAATTGTGGGAGTTAGTGAATTGTTTTGTTGACGGGTTGACTTACGAGGACAGAAAGTATCTGAAATCATCATGTAATGGGATATTGTTGAACTAACCAGAAGAGGATGATTGGGATTTCCTTGAGTTCATCTGTGAGGATTCCAAGTCAGAAGCAGAAGCTGAACGAAGACGAAAAGTTGGGACTACCAGGTCAGTTAAATCAGCCTCGAGCGAGTCAGACAAAATTGTAGAGTTGGAACGAGAACTCGCGGGTTATCGAAAGGAGAAGAAGCAAGAGTTTGGTAAAGTCGGGGTGAAATTCCCAGTTTGTTCAGATTGTGGCGAGTTGGGGCATAAGGTCAAAAATTGCCCCGGGTTTGATGATGAAGAGTATACCGACGAGGAGGAAGTCAGTTACGGGTACGGGAAGTCCAAGGGCCAAGGGTTTAATTCGAACACTTATCATCCAGGCCTGAGGAATCACCCGAATTTCAAATACGGGAACGCGTTGAACAAGTCGAACCCGAACTTTCAGGGGTCCAGTCAGAACTGACAGCAAAACAGCTACTGACAGGGTGGTTCGAACAATCAGTATAACAGTCGGGGATATAACAGAGATGGTTACCGGGGTAACAGTTCGTCGAGTGATCAGAATCAGGACCGGCAAAAAGGTAGTTCGGGTAATACAGATGAGTCAATTCATACAAAACTCGATGCGTTGTTGAAGCTTGTGTCAGATAATCAGAAAGAAACGCAGAGACAGTTCGAGTTAAGGGATAAGTTTTCAGAGGCAATATCAAAGCAGATTGGTCAGCTCGCAGCAGACGTAGCAAGATTTCAGAAAAATGCGGGTCAGTTACCGAGCGATACCACAGTAAACCCGCAACATGCCAGCTCAAGCTCTAAGAAAGGTAATAGTGTGCACTCTTAGCCGATATTATTAGAATATATTTAGAAGATATATTATTTGTATTATTGGTATTTATCTTATGTAATTATAGGGTGATTATGTTTCCTCATTAGAGATAGGTATCATTGTATTCTCTCCCTATATAAAGGGATTATTGTTATCAATGAAAGGCAATCAATCTATTCTCCATAAACGCTTTTATGGTATCAGAGCCTCGGTTCTGAATACCTATCTCTTTTCTTCTTCCAACAAAACCCTAGTTTTGTAACAAAAGCATTCGGCAGCCATGTCTAAACCAGATACGCCCCTCATTCTTCCCAACTCAAACCCTTCTTTACATCCTGCATATTCTGTAAACAATATTCAGTCCAAAATTCGAACCCTTGATGGCGATAAGGTGACCTACTCAGCCTGGATCAAATTATTCAAGTTTAATGCGACTGCTTATAGGGTGGTCGATCATCTCGATGATACCCCTCCTCCGGCTGTCACCGATCCTGCTTACCCGGCCTGGAAAGAGTTGGACGCGCTGGTCTCGCAATGGATTTACAGCTGCGTCTCAGATGAGTATCTACACCGCATATTGGACACCGAAGCTTCGGCTCGTCAAACATGGCTGAAACTCGAAAAGATTTTTCGTAGTAACAAGCGTGCCAAAGCTGCTGCCCTCGAAACTCAGTTTGTTAACCTCACTCTTCCCGCTTGCAGTTCCGTTGATGATTATTGCAAGCAACTCAAAAATCTTGCCAATCAACTCGCTGATGTAGACCAGATAATAACCGAAGATCGTCTCGTACTACAGCTTGTTCGTGGCCTCTCTAAGGAATTCGAAACAACCGCTTCCTTGATCAACTCTCAAGCAGTTGATTGGGACACGGCTGTAGCTATGCTGAATGATGAAGTCATTCGACAGGCAGCACGACAACACCAGTCCACGGTACTTCTAACCCCCGCAGCACCTCAGCCTCAACACTCGGCTGATACCCAACATCCATCTCCACAGCCTCGGGACAACATCCCGCCCCCACAATCCGGAACTCCGTACCGTGGTCGTGGTCGAGGACGCAACAATCAACCTTATCGTGGCAGAGGATCCCGCGGGAGAGGCTACCGAGGTAACAGTTCTACTCATTCCTTTAACAATTTTTCGGGCCAGCAATATTACCCACAGTGGGCTTGGTGGAATACTCCACCTTGCCCATACCCGACTCAGCCCAATTGGCGGCCCAATACACCTCAGCCGGCACCCTCCGCCAACTTCACCGGGTACCCGTGTCCTACACCCTACAGCCCACAAATGGCAGCTCCTCCTGGTTTCAATGCATTATGCCCATCTGACTTAAGTGCTGCCGTGAACAACATTAATCTTGGATACGCGGACCCGACTCCCTTCATGGATACAGGTGCTGAACGTCATGTCACTGACAACCAAGGTATGATTCATCGCCCTGACTTATTTCCTGTTAACACTAAACTATTAGTCGGCAACGGACAGTACTTACCAATTGCGGGTTCCGGCACTGGTTACCTACCAATACATAACCGAAATTATATCCTACCTGACCTACTTTATAGCCCACATATCATTAAAAATTTATTGTCTGTCCGCCGATTCACCCGTGATAACAATGTTTCTATTGAATTTGATCCTTTTGGTTTTTCCTTGAAGGATCTCAAAACGGGGCGGCTCCTTTCCCGCCACAATAGTACGGGCGACCTCTATCCAGTCACTCCTCCAACATTACCACCACAAGCTTGCTTCATCACCGCTGCTACTTTGCCTTGGCATGACCGTCTTGGCCACCCCGGCAAACAAGTTTTTGATATTTTGTCTCGCAATTTTAATTTTCCATGTAATTCGAACAAGCTTTCTACTTTTTGCAATTCTTGTCATTTAGCCAATAGTAAACGTTTACCTTTTTATGAATCTACTTCTTTTACGTTTGCTCCCTTTGATATCATACATTGTGATTTGTGGACATCTCCTATTATTAGTAAAACCGGCTTTAAATATTACATGGTCCTAATAGACAATTTTTCCAACTTCGTGTGGGTGTACCCTTTAAAATATAAATCCGAAACTTTTACCACATTTACCAAATTTCACCGCCTCATAGCCACCCAGTTTAACCGCTACATCAAAACCTTTCAGTGTGATCTCGGGGGGGAATTCGATAACCATGCCTTCAAAGACTTTGCTCACCAACACGGTCTTCTCTTCCGTTTCTCCTGCCCTCAAACCTCTTCCCAAAACGGCCGTGCGGAACGCATGATTCGTCGACTTAATGACATCATACGCTCCTTACTCATTCACGCCCATCTTCCACCTTTATTTTGGGTAGAAGCACTTCACACCGCCGCTTATTTACACAATATACTTCCAACTAAACGACTAAACTTTTACACTCCCACATTCACCTTATACCTTCGCCACCCTACCTACGACCACTTACGAGTGTTCGGCTGTGCTTGCTACCCTAACACATCGGCAAACCAACCACATAAACTCCACCCACGGGCAGTCCGGTGCATTTTTCTCGGATACCCATCTGACTTCCGTGGGTATCGGTGTTTTGACCCTACCACGGGTAAGGTCCACATTTCCCGTCATGTCACCTTTGACGAGCACACATTCCCTTACACCATCTCTACACCAACATCCCGCTACTCATTCCTTGATGATGCCATACCCCCCGGGTTCATTTTCAGTCCACCAGCATCTCCCACAGCCTACCCACAAACTCAGCCCTCACAGCAGCCCCACAGCAGCCCCACCCAGCAGCCCTCACCGCAGCCCCCAGTCCTATATACATATGCTCGTCGTCCTAAACCTTCACAACAGCCCAATACCGCTCCGTCCCATCCAAACCCCACCCCCACGCCGTCCCCTGCCACCACAACCGTACCCCTCCAACCTACAAACACACACCCCATGACCACCCGCTCCAAAGCCCACTGTACCTTTGTTACCACCACGATCTCCCCGGTCCCCACCTCTTATGCCAAAGCCTTTGCCGACCCTAATTGGATGTCTGCCATGCAGGCTGAGTTTAGTGCTTTACAGGTTAATGAGACATGGGAACTCGTCCCTAGACCGGCCGATCGGCCAGTTATCCGGTGCCTGTGGCTTTTTCGCCATAAGTTTAAATCTGACGGGTCCCTTGAGCGTTACAAAGCTCGGCTAGTGGCTAATGGTAAGTCACAAACTGCGGGACTTGACTGTGACGATACCTTCAGTCCGGTGGTCAAACCGGCAACTATACGCACCGTTCTCTCTATTGCTATCTCTCGTTCTTGGCCAGTACATCAGTTAGATGTCAAGAACGCCTTTTTGCATGGCAACTTAAATGAGACTGTCTTTATGCATCAACCACCAGGATTTGTGGATCGGCGTTATCCTAATTTTGTATGCAGGTTGAAAAAGTCTCTTTATGGACTTAAACAGGCGCCTCGGGCTTGGTATACCAGATTTGCCACATTTTTAGTATCGCAAGGTTTTCTCAGCAGCACGTGCGACAATTCTTTGTTCATTTTTTCAAGGGGATCTCAAACCGCCTATCTTCTTTTGTATGTTGATGATATTGTGTTAACTGCCTCGACCAATGACCTACTACAGGATATCATTCGTATGCTATCACGGGAATTCTCGATGACCGATTTGGGTCCGCTATCTCATTTTTTGGGGATCAGGGTCACACAACAATCTGACGGGTTCTTCTTGGATCAATCGCAATATGTGAAGGACATTCTCTGTCGTGCATCTATGTCTTCTTGTAAACCATGTACCACCCCTGTTGACTTGTCTTCCAAGCTTAGTGCTTCGGATGGGTTACTATTTGCTAATCCTACTTTATATCGAAGTCTTGCAGGCGCTTTACAATATTTGACGTTTACTCGTCCCGACATTTCTTATGCGGTTCAGCAACTTTGCTTGTTTATGCACGAACCTCGTGATCCCCATTTTGCGTTCTTAAAACGCATCTTGCGGTATCTACAAGGCACTGTTGACTATGGTATTCGATTACGTAAATCTACCATCACTTCTTTGGTTGCTTACTCAGATGCTGATTGGGGAGGTTGTCCAGACTCCCGTCGTTCTACTAGTGGGTACTGTGTTTTCCTTGGGGATAATTTAATCTCTTGGTCCTCCAAGCGCCAACCTACAATATCACGTTCTAGTGCAGAGGCGGAATATAGGGGTGTTGCTAATGCGGTTGCGGAGGCGACTTGGTTACGCAACTTGTTGCTGGAATTACATCTCCCGCTCCGTCGGGCTACGGTGGTCTACTGCGACAACGTTTCAGCTGTTTACATGTCCGATAACCCGGTTCAACATCAACGAACGAAGCACATAGAAATTGACATTCACTTTGTTCGGGAAAAAGTTCATGTTGGGGATATTCGCGTTCTTCATGTCCCCTCTCCATTGCAATATGCGGATATTTTCACCAAGGGCTTGTCACGCCAATTGTTTCAGTTTTTTCGTTCCAGCTTGAACGTCTGTCCTACGCCCGTTCAAACTGCGGGGGAGTCTTAGCCGATATTATTAGAATATATTTAGAAGATATATTATTTGTATTATTGGTATTTATCTTATGTAATTATAGGGTGATTATGTTTCCTCATTAGAGATAGGTATCATTGTATTCTCTCCCTATATAAAGGGATTATTGTTATCAATGAAAGGCAATCAATCTATTCTCCATAAACGCTTTTATGCACATCAATGCGGTAAGTCTTGCACCTCATTTTGAAATTACCTGTGTTGAAGTTGATTCACCACCACAGTTTGTTGAGGCGGTGGTGAATGATGTTAGTGATGAGAATGAAGGTGTTGGTTAAAATGAAAAGGTTTTCCAAAGTGACGTGAAATTAAAAACAGATGAATCGACTTTTTGTGAAAATTGCACCTGTGAAAAATGTTTGAATACTAAATTGACCAACACGGGAGATGAGGAGGTGGAGGATAACACCACCTCAAGTAAACTCCAAGACCCGGGAGTGCCATTTTTACCAATTCAAATTGGGGAGTTTAAAACTGATCGGGCACTTCTAGATGTTGGAGCTTGTGCTAGGGTCATACCCGGCAGTTTATATGATCAGTATGAGTTTGGCCCGTTAGAAAGTGTAACCACCACCGTGGTGCTGGCGAATCAAACTCATACACACCCTCGGGGCATGGCCACTAATGTAATGGTTCAAGTAGATGAATTTAGCTACCCAGTTGACTTCCTGGAACTTGATTATGCTAAAGGGAATATTAAACAATCTGAAGTCATACTGGGTAGGCTATTCCTTGCAACAGAACATGCGGTAATTGGTGCTGAGGGATTTTTGGGCATTAAGTGCGGGAACCGTGTTAAGCGGTTATTATTGTTTGAAAATGCTACTAACCCTCTTGTTGACAATGGTGTACCATCTTGCACAAATCATACAAGAGAGGAATGTTTTGTAACTGACAGGAACGAGCTGAAAGGTAGCATGAAGAAGAAAAGCTGGAAGGAGAGAGTGAGTAATATGAAAGATGATGAGAAATCAGTAACAGGGAAAGGAAAGGTTGACAAGGAATCGGTGAGCCTCAATGTGACATCATCGATTTATGAAAATACTTGAAACATTCGAGGCATTGTCGAGCTGTAGACACGCGATTCAGCGCTGACCGGGAGGCAACCCGAGGTTTGTAAGTATGTTCCATTTTATTTTCTATTTGTTGAGTCATTGTTTGACTTTGGTCTCGAGTTCTATGCAGCATATCTCAGTGTGTGGGGAGGCTTTTGGTGCAGTGTGCGTCTTGGAGGTTCGGTAAGTAATTGGTTAATTTCACGGCTTTCCAGGTAAGTATTGAAAATCCCGACTTCGGAAACATGTTCAGGGTGTTGTCGGGATGTCGAAAAGTGACTAGGTCGAAAAATGCCCAACCCCAAATCGGCAAAAACTTTCTGTTCACTGGGGCTATCGCGTTACGCGATGGCCTTGGACAGCTCACCATCGCGCTACGCGATGGTGGCTGGGACTTCCCAGACATTTGACGTCATCGCGTAGCGCGATAACGCCAAGACCAACCCCATCGCGCTACGCCATGGGGTCCAAACCCTAATTTGAATTAATTGGGTTGCGTAGCGCGACGTGTGCTTACCTGACCCATCGTGCTACGCGATGGGTCCTCGGATCTCTAAAAAAACGAAAAAAAATATTTAAAATAACTAAGTAATAATAATATAATAATATTTATATTTAACAGCCCTCCTACCTTGTCTGCTGTATTTGATCGGTATATTTGTAAATTTGTTTGTGTTTCTTTTGGAACTTTGTGGGTGTGTTCGCTATAAACCCTCACGAGACCTCACTCGTCCACCTGGGCTACCGGGGGGTTTAAAGGGCTTGTTGAATACGCAAAATGCAACCGTGATTCCTACGAAAGTGAGTTAGGTCTTTTATTATTTTTAATTAATTAACAAAATTTTTTTTATGAAATTGACTAACTCGGCTCGGTAATGATTTTTATAATCTAATAATAATATTAACTTTCGAAAGACCTAAGTCTTATATTTGTGAGTGGTTGCTTATACATGTCACAAGATTTGTGCAGATTTGGTTAGACAGTTTTGGTCAGTGGTGGAGACGTGTGTCATGAGTGTGTTGAGAGTTGTGAGCCGAGTTTACCATTGCGTTGTCATTGTTATCAGGTGATTTCAGTTTCATAAACAATTTTGTTATTTTTTATTTTTGTTGTTAGAAATGTAATTGTATAATTTGCTTTAGTTCATCACATTTGTTCCTCGAGTTTTTAAGTGGTCAAACTGTCAGTTCAATCCCGTCCCCCAAATGATCATTAATTGTTTTATTATTTTAACATTGAGGACAATGTCAACCTCAAGTGTGGGGATGGGGGGAAATTGAAAATTTTTAGCCCGATAGTACCTTGAAGAGTATTCAGACACTTAAGTTATTAACTGTCACTTATTGCTATTAATGCCAAGTTAGAGGTTTTTGGTCATGGTTGGTTTTTCAGCTTCTCGATAGTTTTCCCGACAATTGTTTTTAAAATGAGAAGTTGAAAATGGAATCGTTTAGGCCGGGATAACGAGTCAAGGGGACGACTATACATGTTTCATATTGGCAGCCCATATTTCCAGACATATTGTGAGATTAGCCCCTATACTTAATACACATATTATATAATAGATATAAAACATGTCTTGTCATTTATTGAGGGAAACCGGTATGTTTTATAGAATTAGAACTTGCTTGTCACATGCTTTTCGAGATCTTAATACCACCACCTGTATGGAGATTAGGACTTTAGAAAACCCATTCCGTACATATTTTCCTCACTAAATAAATTCTTTACCCGACATTATCCCTTAGGAGCCCGTTTGAACCATATTCCTTTTTCGTTTGTTAAACTGAACATTACACACCATTTCAGCCTTGGCCTTTATTTTATTTTTACCCGTGTGATGAAATCCAGTTCGTTATCGAGTTGTATATATATCGAGTTGTACTTAGTCAGACGAGTTTTAAAGTTGTCAAGTTCTGAGTTGTAATTATCAGTCATTTCAATTATTATTGATGTCTAAAAAAATTTGAAAATCAGCAAAAAAAAGACAAAAAGAAGTAATCAGTTTGGTATTTCAGTTATTATTAGCAGTCGTGTATGTAAATAGCAGTTGATTGTGTAATCAGTCCGTTTGTATTCGTGAGTCTGTATATTGGTTTGTTTAACTGGGCTTCATCCACCTGAGTCACTAAATATGCCTAATCCGCACCCAAACCTAAGCCACAACAAAACCCTTAGTCCGAGTCTTTATGCAACCGGTGGTTAATGGGTGGAGATAAGACTGACCTGCAAGCGTATTAAGTTGTAACTCATATTAGGTATTTGAGGGCAAAGACATATACTGTCACATCTTTTGTCAGTCCAGATATTAAACCGAGTGGAGTGTTGATAGTGTGAGGGGTGTGAACGTGTATGCCCTAACCGGAAATAAAGTACACTTGTCTGGGAGATTATATGGTTTTATTGTAGCATTAACTTTATTTGTGGGTTGTCAATCTAGAAAGTGTCAGTCTGGGAAACTGGGTATGACCTTAAACCTTGCTAGTATTAATGGTGATAATTGGTTGACCTATGATGGCGGTTAATGTTTACTTTAGAGTTTTGCTTGAGGGGCAAGCAAAAGATAAGTGTGGGGATGTGATGTTCGGTTTATTTGTACATATATTAGTAAGTTAACTTAGTCGTTTTACTCGTTTAGTTTAGGAACTTTGGTACTTCATACATGTTTATTGTGTTTCAGGTCACAGGTACTTAACGCACTTAATTTGGACCTGTACGAGCATGGAATCAAGACACGGGATGTCCAGCACGCTTACCGAGGCAGGCATTTAGATTTTCTAAGAAAAGAGACCCATCGTGTAGCGCGATGGGTGTTGAAGGTGGGGCATCGCGCTACGCGATGCCCTGTAATTTGGCCAGCGTTGACTTGTGGTCCATCGCGTAGCACGATGGATCAGGGGAGGAGACCATCGCGCTACGCAATGGTCCCCAGAATCGTGAAAGTTAGGGTTTTGTTTTATAAAACATTTTGACGACCCTATACGCTATTCTAGACCTTCCAGGCAATTTTCAGAGCAGCAAGGAGAGCCACCATCACTTCCAATCATCTCCAAGCATCATACATGTCCTATCAGATCATAACCGAAGCACGAGAGATGCTGATGCGCGGCTAGATCCTTCGAGTCATACCCGGGATGTAGAGTATTGTATCTTTAGTTTTTCTCATGTATTAAGAACGAATTGATTGTAACTATCTTTGATGTTAATCTATGAGTATTGATGTCTAGTATGATTGTGCACAACGTCAGTTTAGGTTTATTTCGATCAGAACGATTAGTGTGCCAGTTGCTATGATAATTGCTTTTAGGATTGTTTTGACCTGTTAATTGCAAGAAAGCATACGTTTGCCCTTAGTCGAGTCACACTGGCAGGGACCGTTTGATAACCAGTGCCGTGTGTTTGCGAGCGTGGATGCCTAAGGTTTAACCGGTTAGTCAGTCTGTAGTTGACACAGGATAGTTTATCTGTTATGTGCATGAGTTTGCTGTTAGTTTGCTTACTTGGATTCCCGGTGTTGTTTGTCTTTGTTAACTGATTGAAACTTTGATTACTTGTTCATTTACTATAAAACCAAACTATTTGCTATTGTGATCAGCACTTTAGTTGAATTACTTCATAATGTTAGGAATCGTTTTAACTGTACACTGACCACATACTCCTCGTGGTTCGACACCCTACTTACAATAACTAGCTTAAGGTGATTAGGACACTGATTTAATTTTTTTTTACTAGATAGCGACAATCTAGCATCAAAGGTCGAGAGTAGGAAGGGTAAACCGGCATCCTAGGAAGCTAAGATGGTTCAACAAAGGAAGTGAAAACAATGAGTGTTCTTTTTTACAAGGATTAAGCAGGTTTCGGGGACGAAACCTTTTTAAGGAGGGAAGACTTGTAACGCCCTCGTTTGAGATTTATTTAAATAAATAATACAAGCTTGTTTTAGTCGTGTGTCGTGTTACGTTAGTTAATTTAATCAAATAATTAAAAGATAAGAGCAAGAGATTAAAATGGTTTATGGGCTTGGAAAGGATTACAGGCTTAAAGCCTTGGGCTTAGCATATATAAACAACCTAAAACCCTAGGTGTCTCGTTATCATCATTTTCTCATCATCACACACACACGTACCCCCTCTGTAAACAAACATTCCTTTTCATTCTATCCAAGATCTAAGAAGAACCATTTAGGATTCAAGTAATCAAGATCTAATCAAATCCATAAGGTATGTATGTATTAGATTCATCAATATTCATTTCATCTTCATCTTGTTTCCATTCTTGTTAAGATTTAATAATAAAATGAACGAATCTTGAAAGCTTGGAAACGAAATGAATCAAGTCGAACCAACCATAACGAACTCTAAACAAACCTAGTAAGGAATTAGATCTAGGTTTGAATGGGTTAGCATAACATAATGATATATATATTAACGAAACAAATCGAGTCAAATAAGAAAAGAAGGATACAGATCGAGTCCTTAATCAAAAAATGGATCAGATTGGAATTCGACTCTAGTTGGAGTGGATTGGAATTCGACTTTAGTTGGAGTTGATTGGAATTCGACTCTAGATGGAGTGGATTGGAATTCGACTCTAGTTAGAGTGGATTTGACTCCTATGTGACTCAAATGGATTGCTTTGACTCCTATGTGACTCGAATGGATTTGACTCCTATGTGACTCGAGTGGAATCTAAACGACTCCTATGTGACTAGAGTGGAATCCAAACGAATCCTATGTGACTCGAGTGGAATCCAAACGACTCCTATGTGACTCGAGTGGAATCCAAACGACTCCTATGTGAGTCGAATGGAATCCAAACAACTCCTATGTGACTCGAGTGGAATCCAAACGACTCCTATGTGACTCGAGTGGAACCTAAACGACTCCTACGTGACTCGAGTGGAACCTAAATGACTCCTACGTGACTCGAGTGGAACCTAAACGACTCCTATGTGACCCGAATGTACCTAGGTAAAACTTGAAACTCAATTCAAACATGAGAACTTAACCCGAACCTTAGAACCGACTCGTTTAAGGATCATAACCTACAAACTCGTTAAGAACCCGCTACCTTATAAGCATGTTAAAAGAATCGTTAAACTAATAAAGTTCGGTTCGTTAAAATAATAAAGTTAGGATTCGTTAAGACATAAGTTCGCAAAGAAATCATTAACCCGGTTCGTTAAACTTCAGAGTTCGGGTTCGTAACTTATAGAGATCTTAACGAATAAAGATTTGTTTCGTAACCAACAAGTTCGGTATCAGTTTCGTAAATAATAAGTTCGGATTAATTAACTTAAAATATAACTCCGTTAATTCAAGAATATAAAACATCAAAATAGAAAGTTAATACTTGTACTTTAATAAACAGTTAGCCGTGCTCAATTGAAGAAGGGTAATACGCTTAACTCAAAAAGGAACCGACTACAAGTGAGTTCTAGCCCCCTTTTTCCTTTAAACGTTTTTGGGGCTGTATGCATACTCGTATGTGATAGATAATACACTTATCCTAAGTAATAAGTGTATGATACGTGCATGATTATGTATTGAATGTTATTATTATAGAAAGTTTTATGAATGTAAACGAGTGTGAATGCTATGTATAGAAGAAAGTATATACGTTCGTGCATAGAGCCTTTGGGCCTCATGCATACACAATAAGTTAGGATGGCAAATCCCTCTAACTTTATATGGCTCGGTTATGAGTAAGAAAGATGGCTCGGTTATGAGCAAGAATAGGAGGCTCGGTTATGAGCAAGGATAGGAGGCTCAGTTATGAACATGGAACGATGGCTCGGTTACGAGCAAGAGTAGGAGGCTCGGTTATGAGCAAGGAAAGATGGCTCGGTTATGAGCAAGAGTATGAGGCTCGGTTATGAGCAAGAGTAGGATGCTCGGTTATAAACAAGCATATATGAATATAGTTATGACTGACAGACAAACATAGCGAAAGTAAATAAAGAATTATAAACGTTATGCTATGTATAAAGGTATGAATGGTGTGATGTAATTATAAATCGTAAGTTATGAAAAGTAAAGAAACGTTAGAACTCACTCAGCGTATAGCTGATTTTTAGTATGCATGCAGGTATTGTGATGACGTGGCAAGCTTGAGGCGCATACGAGGCTATCCGCATTGAAGATTAGTTAGAGGAAGAAGTTGTTATGTGAAAGTTTTAGTTTCCGCTGCAAATTGATTATGCTTCCGCTGTATCAAACCGAGGTTATGAGTAAATCCAACACTAAATGTAAGGCTATCAGAATCGGGGCCTTACAGTTCGCATAACTCGTTTCATCATGTGAGTTATAAAACATTTAAAATTATCATTTTGTAAGAAACAAATGTTTTGATAAATTATATATATCTGTTTCAAGAGATAATAAATGTTCGAGTTTGATTAATAAGACCATGTGATTTCTATTATATCTTTTGATTAGGAAAGTTACGAATTCTGGAGTTTGAAATGGATTTCTTGAAGCAGACATTTGAAATGAATTATGATGATTGAGGATAAGCTAAGAGTAGAATATGAAGCTAACCGTGATAGATAAAGGAACTTGATTCATGAGATGATATGCGCAAAGGTTTAATCTATAACAATTCTTAAGATAGTTAATAACATGTGCAATCTGTAAAGATCGTATTCATTAGGAAGAAATTCTTAAAATCGAGAGTATAAGTTTAAACGAGAATTTTGGTGAGTCGAGTTTAGTTAGTTGAGAACTTATGATATTTAAATAAAAGTTAATATAAAGTTTATAGCTTTTCAAGTTGCGATTTTTGAGATGAGATTAATTCGATCTTATAATAAAATATTAATAATTAGTAAATAATAATTGAAATATTAATGAAAATGCAAAAATGTACGTATTTAAGTAAATCGTTAATAGATTAAATTGGGAAGCGGATATTCCCGAATCACCGAGACAGTCCTATTCCAATTAAATCTTTTAAAATTAGATAAAATATAAAGTGGGTAATTGAAATATTAAATTAAATTAAATTGGGAATTCGTGGACTTTTCCTTTTTCACAAAATCATTATACATATTAGGAAATATGTAAATTGAATTGTCGATGGTTTATAATGGAATTTCAAGTAAATAACAAATTTTAAATTAATTGTGATACCAAAAATAAGTGTGAAATAGTATAATAAAATAAGATAAACGCGAGGCTAGATATGCATGAACCACCATGACTATTCTAACAACTACGAATTTATCATTTAAAACGTTAAAAATTTTCAAAGTGTATCAAAATCAAAGTGGGGAGTTGAAATATTTACGATGGAGATTCAATCAGAAAGTCATTTTAATGATAAAAGTTTAATTAATTAATGGAAGATTTTTAATTTAAAATGGAAATTAAGTTTCGAGGATGCAAAATTTAGTTTAATAATAATAAATTTTTACCATAATTAAATTTTAATAATAAAGATTTATAAAATGGAAAGTAAGTTGTGAAAACTACATGAAGTTGAGGAAAGACAGGAAGAAAAAAATTATATATTTATATTTAAAATTGAGGGTACGTATTTAAATGCACTTAGAAATTTATAGTTTGAGAATATGGATTTAAATAAGAAAAGATGATTTAAATAATATATATATATAAATATAAATATATATATATATATATATATATATATATATATATATATATATATCAATGGATATGAGTTAATATAAGATTTCTTGTTCGGTGTATTTTAGTTTTGTCGAGATTGGCGGTCGTTTGGTTAACGGAATACAGCAGAAAACTCCTTGTCGATTCTAGTAGTCGAACAACAATCACGAGAAATAGGTGAACGACGTTGTTTATGACGATGAGATTGAGAAGACATTCTATAAGGATGAACAATGAAAATATGTAAGATGACAGGTGAGTTGTGGGAATGAGTTGATGTGAAATAATAGGGACGCGTATGTATATGTATGTATATGAATTAGTGCCAGTGAAGACTCGAGGGCGAGTCGGGATTTAAAATAATATGTATAAGTTTGAAGCGTTTAAATAAAAGAACAATGTTTATAAAATTTTCCAAGAATAAAATAATCAAGCAATCAAACGAGTTGACCTCCCATGAGCTTTCCATGGCAATTTGAATGACCCACCTAAATAAACAACATAAAGTTTGTGAATTGGCCTCCCGTGAGCGTTCCATAGCAATTTTTTGGCCCAATTCAAATAATGTGTAATAAACAATTGAGTTGTTCAGCCCATGAGCGTGTACATAGCATTTGACTGACCCAACTAATTAACGAATTATCGAATCAATGGAGTTGTTCAGACCATGAGCTTTACATGGCATTTAATAGACCCAACTAAATATCGAATTAACGAATCAAATATAAGTAGTTGGTGTATCTCGGGAACCATCCCAGACGATACGTTCTAATCAAAAAATCAAATCAAAAATGGTTTAAGAAATGGATAGTTGGAGTGCCCATGGATTTCCATGAATTTTTCACCCAAATAAGCATTTAAAATAATTTAAAAACACAATTTAGAAGTATAACCATTTAGACGGTAATGTTTACCACGCAACCGTTTAGCCGATTACGTGTACCACTTAAAGTTATGGTTGTACGAAATTTGTCATACCCCCATGCTTCAAGGTGAAAGAGCAAAACAAAACACGGAAATTCTTAAGGAATTTCCCACAATAAAAGATAATCTACCAAAATAAAAGATTTGGAAAAATATTTTAAATGTGAGGCATAGCCTCGGAATTTGTGTGTGTGCAATAAATAAATAAGATAAACACAATTAAATAATTAATCTAAGCGAGCTGTAAACAATTTATTAAATAGCACATAAGACAGTTTAGATAAGCACGTATAGGGTTCCTAACATATGTGTATGACAATTTCTAACGACCTATCTTATAACCTTCGTCTCTGATACCAATCTGTCACACCCCAACCGAAGGCGGAAATGTCGGGGCGTGATCCGATTGCTCACAGCTCGAAGATACTATCATAATATAAAAGTGACAATATCTAATTAATTATTTTATTTCAATTATACACACAATATCCAAATAAAACAAATAATTTAAATAAATAAATAAATATAAGCTCAAATAAAGATTAACTTGATTATATCCTAAAGTCTTGTCTACATGTCCAAACTTCAATCTTTAATACAAGCAACCTGCATATGCGTAGAAAATGAAGTTTTGTCAACATAAAGTTGAGTGAGAATATCACCAGTTTTGACACAAACAATATAAATAAGCATAACGTGATAAGTGCGGTAAATATAATCAAACAACAAGTATGTAGACCGTTGCCAAGTGAATCGGGCGTTGGTCACCAGCAGGAACACCCGCTATATGATTGATTGAATAGTAATCCCAATATACGATTGATTGAATGATAACACAAGTAAGCAAGTAGCACATATGTTTGATTAAGTCACTCACAATAACACGTATGCATTTGTTTGAATATATATATAGTATGAAAAACGGATACGTATTCATATGTCCCCAAAACGTTTAGAAAATTGAGTAAAATAGGGGAATGATAAACTCATCCTTAGATTAATGACAAACGAATGTAAATACGAATAAGCGAGTTAATGAATAAACGAGTCGTCCACTACACGTCAAACGATATAACTAATTCAGAATCTGAGATTGTAATATATGATAATATAAATAAAAATGAATTTGTTTCCACTGGAATTACTCTAAACAGACGATTAGAACTCAAGTTATGTTTGTTTTAAGATTTAAGCGAGCTGGTACTGACCAGAATCCGAACAGCGAGTCGGAAGTCAGGTTTTGGTCAGTAGCCTTAAAATTTAGTTATGAGAATAAAAGTCTTCTGGACCGAACGTTGAATCCAACCAGAAGTATGAGAAAACGGATAGTCAAACTTGTTGACTATTTTTCCCTTTATCGAGTTTTAAAGTGATTGACCAGTCAACACCCTGCAACCACCGAAATTGATTGAAGGTTATTGACTAGGGAATGTATATGAACGATTCCTATATTTACAACTTACCCGGAAAGTGAAAGGATCAAGAGAAACAAAGAGTCAAAGATCCTAAAGCGAGCAAAGTCAACCATGTATGCGCGTATCTTCAACAATAATGCAAAAACCGAAGAGTTTGATGATCGTCAGAGGTAGGTGAAGGCTAGGGGGTCTCTCTAGGGTTAGGATACAGGTTTGTGGCAGAGAATTATGATGTGTTTATATAGAGATTACAAAAACGAACTATATTTAGTAAATTCACTCGTTTAGGAAACCGAATATGCATTTAATGATAAAATCAATGAAATAAGTTGTAGATTTCGTTCATGATTAGTATTTTAGAGTATGGACTTGTAAATTTAGTTAATATCTTTTTCTTAGACCTTAATTCACTCGATTATGTCCTAAAATAAGCGATTTGGTTGCTAAAAACAAATTAGGAAACAAAATCAGCTATTTAATTAGAAAATCTGGTACAATAACTAATAAAATTTGGCTTGGACACCAATAAAATGAAATTGGACCAGCCATAACATTTCTTGGAGTTTAAATTTCGTTAATTTAATCGAAAATAGGAAAGAATTGGCAAAACTAGTCCCTGTAGTTTCTGAAAATACGATTTTTAGCCGTTTTAAGCGATTTTAAAGGTTTTTAAGGGTTATTCAGCATAATTGAAAGTTATGAAATTATAAAATAAGTTAAACCCAGTTAAATACCAGTAAATATAAGTTTTAAATAGTTCGAAAGATCCGAATTACGTTCCCGAATCGGTTTAAACTTAAACGAATACAAATACTAAAAATCCGAGATGTTACATCGGCTATTGTACCCTAGAAGACAGACGCATTCTTTAAATAGAGGCGCAAAATCTGTTTTAAGGGACTTGTGTTGAACACGAATCCTTAGCCACAACCGTCAATATTTCGTTTGCTTTTTATGATAGTTAAGGTGCTTAGTCGAAGACCAAATATGATGAAGAAATAAGATAATGATACTTCATGAAGACCTGTTAAAGAACCTACTAAAGACATCGGAGCATATCAATTTTGAATAAGAAAAAAAACATATTTTATATTCAATTTATTCGTTTTGTAAATTATATTGTACTATACTTTATTTCTTATTACTAACGATAGTAACGTTAGCGTTTACTTTATTATTATTTTATATTTTTAAATAAAAAGTGACCCATGTATTACAATAATGATAAATTCATAGCATATTGCAATTTATTTACTACTTTCTTTCTTAGTGCAAACATCAATCAATCAATCATGCCCAGTAAAATCCCACCGACAGCAAAGTTATAAGTAGGGTCTGGGGAGGGTGGGATGTAGGCACACCGTACCTCTATCCAAAAGAATAAAGAGGTGGCTTCCAGAGAGACCCTCGGCTCTAAGTACATGTGTATGAAGCAAAATAAAGGAAATCAAAGTTTAACAGTTATATAAAAACTACTACTAATTATAATAATATTAATAATAAGATCACATTTTAACAGCTATATAAAAGCTAATAATAATTATAATAATAATAATAATATATGTAAGGGAAATACCATTATGGTATGTGACCTAAATAAGTTAAGTCTAAGCCCTAAGGTATTCAATTCTCTCTAAAAATCCTTAACTTTAATTCTACTTCTCCACGAATTCCTATCCTCAACCATGTCCTTGGGGAGGTTTAGGTCTATCAAATCATGCCTAATCCTCTCATCCCAAGTCAATTTCGGTCGTCCTCTACCCCTCCTCCCCTCTATAGTAAACATCTAAGTTAAATATAAAATGTTCACCTGAAGTTGAACCAATAGAAAGTCTCAGGTGTGGTATACATTAGAACTTTCATATAAGTTACAAGTCTAACAAATATTCCAACAAATTTTCATATAAGCATATATCCTTTTAAGGCATTCAAGCTGTTGATCAGCCAATAATTATTAATTAATTGAAAAAAACAAAACTAATAGAGTTTATATTCCATCGCTTAGATTCTCTTCCAAATATAAGTAAATGACTTTTTTAAATAAGCTCTTTAATTCTGGTACACTGTAAACTATATTACCAATAACAAAAGACTATCCATGTAATTCTTAATTTAATCTCTCTTAGGGGCAAAAACCGAACATACTACAAGGACTAACATACACAAACACTTATGCATTTAATATAGGTTGCATGCAACATAACTGATCAATAATTGTATAATTTAGAGAGCATATCACTAATCATAGGAGGTCCACTCCTACGGTGAGACTAACGGCTATGTTCTTCCTTGTTCTTAGCAGGATAGGAAGCTCTGAACTAGTACCTAACTCTTGGACAATCGCTATACCAGTTGCAGCAGCAAATAAGAAAGTGAGTTCAAACGAAAAGATTATGTATAGAATAATAATCCAAACAGTGCTGACCTAATTTTACCTTAATACTAAGAAAACCTCCAAAAGAAAACGGTATGAGGTAACACACATAAATCTTGATCTTTATAGCTCGAGGTAATTATATTAAGATATTCTTGCATATTTTTCCTAGCCTCATTCATACTTGATAAAGTACTTTTTTGCTCACATTAATTGTAGCATTTAAGAATACTGAAGATAATAATTAGGATTAAATAGCAATTGTAGGAACTTGAGGGATGCATCGATTTAGGGTGGTTGTGTTTTATGATGAATCAGAAGCCCTAAGCCCTGTAGGGTTTGTAATCAGATGAGAAGGGGTTGATAAGGGCGAAGAATCGATTTGGATAGAGGGAGGCAAGTTTTAGGTTTATAGCTATGAGAGGTATTATGACCTGGGTATCCGGGTATGGTGATCACCCATGAGATTTATAAGTTAAACGGGTTTGAACCGGGTTAAGTGGGTTGGGGGGGGGGGGGGGGGCAGAGAACGACACGTTGGATTTTATGGAAGTTATTTAATAGATAAATAGATAGATATTAATAAGGGGTTAAATTTACCATTTTCCATCAAAGGCTTGATACGTGTTAGGATTTAACCGAGATTTTGTATGGACGTTAAGTAAAAGGATGAGAAGAAAAATATTTTTTTTGAAAACGTACAACTCCCTTTTCATTCAAATTTATATCAGAACGTTAGGGGAAGAAAAAAAAAGCAAGACTGTGTACTTTGTTTTTAACAATCAGATTATTTATTAAATGAAAACTAATAATAAAATTAAAAAACAATGCTACTTCATTGGCTCATAGGTTAATAGACTTGGCATGATGCTTATTTGGTAATGACAACTGATTTTGGCAAGTGAACTATCAAGTTTCACATAATGATCTGGAATGACAAAATTGATCGTCAAATAATGTGGTGATCAATATAACCTTATGCTGGTCAGCTATGATATATGTATGACGGACATGTGTTGTATAAAAGTCACCACCAATTAAATTAACAATGACTCTATATATGTGGAAATTTCTTAAGGAATACAAAAAATATATATAGTTTCATGTATAATATATAATGCATAATAGTGTTTATAGCTACAATGGTAATATACAAGTTTAAGAATTAATGTGAGGAGCCTATGCATACAGCATAGTTTTTATAATTGAAAACTAATGCTAGACATCCTTAAAAAGCAGAGTCAAATGAGGAGTCAAAACAAATATAGTTTTTTTTTTTACCAAAATTATATGTATAGGAGTTAAAGAATAATAAAGCAATAAATTTGATTGTTTATTGGATTACATCGAAACAGAAGGCAAGCGGGCAACAAGCTGCGCCGCTACCCCCTTTTGAATCGCAAAACCCAATCTTTTAAAAACTATATTTGCTGATCTTGGAGTTATAACATTACTATGCATGACCCGCTGAACACAGGTAAGTAGCTCCACAGCTTCAGGCGCGAGGAAACCAAAAGTGTCAAAAGCAAAAGGAATAAATACATGTTTGTTGTCAAGACACGGCCTTTCATGTTTTGCCACCTTACCTGAAGCAGCTTTTAATACGGCTTGACCGACCGCGAAACCACTACTCCCTAAGCCCACCAAAGGAGAAACCCCTAATAAATCCACACACACGTGTTTCCCTCCTATCCATCCAAACACCAAAATGTCAGCCGGTCAAAGAAATGATCTTCCCTCCGAAACGAGTCAATTTAGGAAGGCTAAGGAGCCTTTATGTCAAACTTTTTTTATGCCTTTTATTATTATTACTTTTTAATTACAATTTTTTTTATCAGCTTATGTTTTCTTTAGAAGCTGAAATGAAAAGTTTATAAAAATTTACAAGTTAGTCATTTGAATATTTATATAACTTATGCAACATTATTTCAATTTCAATTTTAATAACTTGCATTAAGAATTGTCATAATTGTTTAAATAAAAATAACTAATTTAGCAGCCGACAACAATTGTTTTAAGTTTTTAAGACTTCTGAATTCAATGATGACTGATAGACTGGTTATGAATTGTTGACTTTTGGCCCATATCTTGTTATTGCAATATGGGTCAAAAAAAGGATGTCCATTTCCATTCACTTACGAGTTACGACTCAGTTAGATTCAACCGAAAAAATAAAACATAAAAAAAAAATTAGAGACTCAAAATACTCTTATTTAGACACAGTCAAAAATCTTTTTATGATATGGAAAGAAAAACATTAATTTAGGAATGTCAAAATTCTTAGGTTATACAAGATAACCTTCTTTCACCACAAAAATCTAAGGTAATATTCACTCTCACTATTACACGTGACTTTCTTTTCTTTTTTGAACCGCAACTTGAATTAAAAAACTCATCTGGCTAGAAAGATTTTGACACGCCAAACTATGGAGGATGTAACAGTAGCAAACTTACCAAGGTTCTTAGTGAAAGCTTTTCCTTAATGGGGTCGACATTGAGAAAAGCTCCATACACCTTATCGTCGTCCCTTGTTACTTGTGCAATTGAAGACCTGAGTTTATACCATACGTTAGTTGCTAAAGATTTTGACACGTCAAACTATGTATCAGGAAAGTAATTTGTACCATACCTCATTTGGTCGCTGCACATGATCACATAAAACTTCTCTGGACCTTTAAAAACTCGAAAAAACACTGCAGTTTGTTCGATTAAGTCCTTTGAAGCTAGGACCAGCAGGCCAAATGGGCCAAGAGTCCCACTCATATAAGCATTTTTCTGTTTACACAGAAGCTGTGGGTCAGCTGTATATAGATCTGGTAGACTAAACCACACTTCTGCATCCGCCTGAAAAACTGCTTTAATAGTCAACTAGCTTTTTATTTGTTGTTTAATTTTATTTGGGTTGTTACAACCTGTTAATTTTTATATGCAATATGTGTTATCATAGGGCAGTGGGGATTTGCTACTTACAGGAACGGGATATCTGCGAAAGTGTAGAGTATTAAACTCAAATTGGATTCATTTACACGTAGATCTTTAGACCAAAAAAAAGAGCTAACGATGACTAAACTCTCTTAGTTGCAGGGCTGCCTAACTTACCAATAGTCAAGGATGTGGTGTGCTCAGGATGTCAATTTGGTAAAGCTCACCAACTGGAGTTTCACTCTATGAATTATAAAACGAGTGGAACCCTAGAGTTAACAGGAGGTATGAAGAAGTATATGATTACGTTTACAGATAACTTTTCACGGTTCCTTCGGGTTTCGTTTATGTAATCAATCGGATTCCTCAACAACAAATGAAGTATGTTTTGGCATTTGAGAAGCTGTTGAAAAGCATGCCCAATGTAGGTTATTTTCGAGTGTTTGGCTGCGTTTGTTTCATTGTTATTCCCAGCTCTCAAAGGCATAAATTGAAGAAGAAAGCAACGTGGGATATGACAATGAAAGAAAAGGCTGGAGGTGTTATGATCTAGCAACAAAGAAATGCCTAGTGTCTCGGAATGTGGTGGTCAAGAAAAATGAAGATGCTTCACATCAGGTCTATCTTCCTTTCTTTGGTACGGTTGATAATGATAATGAATTGTCTAGTACAGGTGATGATGTGCAGCCTAACCGAGTTCAGATATCAGATGAAAATTCAGCTCAGAATCTGTGGAACACAGGAGTGTTCACTCAAGGTACTGCCTATCTGAACAGTTATCTATATGGAACAACCAATGGGGTTTCAAAGCAAAAATCACCCTGATTTTGTGTGTAAACTTGAGAAAGCCATATAAGGTTTGAAACAGTCCCCTAGGTCCTGGTTTGGATAAATTGCAGAGTTCTTGATGCATAACAGTTTTGTGGCGATAGTACTCGTATACGTTGACGATTTAATCATCACAGGAAGGTATGTGTGACATTTGAGCCAAAACAAGGTATACCTCAGTACATATTTACCGATTAAGCAAATAAACGCCTGTTGCGTAACAAACGAACGATTAACCGAACGGGTCTGGTTATGACCCAGATATCTCGGGGGGCCATCTATAAGTGATATACGATCTATACAAGCTAAAATATTAGAAATATGGTCTTAGTTTGATAGCAAACAAGTTAAACGAAAACATGCTCGTTTAACTACCCGCTATAGATTTAAACGCAAAAGATAGTTACGAACCAAGCATTGTATCATCCGTTAAGCTGAAAAAGACTTACCAAACACTTATTTGAAATGTTTTAAGCGATCCATGAAAATATTTTTGATTTTTACAAACATATAGTATGTTTTTATAATTTTACACAAAACTAGCCGAAAAACACTCAAGTTTCCACCGAAGTCTAGTACACAAGCGCGAAGCAAATCTTCACAATGGTCCACAACTACCAGCTTAGTGCCCATTCTTCCTTGCGACACATCTTTATTCGCTATTCCCTTATATGATAATGATCACATAATCACACTGTTGGCGGAGGTTCATGGTATAATGTTCATTCAGAACTAAAACTGATCGCAGTATCGGTTTAAGTTGTACGGCGCACACGTTTAATTGGTTATACCTCTTGTACCCCTGTTTCATGTTTGGTTTGTTTTGTACTAGCTGATTTCCCGAACATTCTCAATAAATTATTTCTGCCCAATTCAGAGGCTACCACACCGGCTTGTGTCACGGCATTCTCAAAAGTTAAGTGGCTAACTGAATGAAATACAGTTCCTATTTCTTGGGCTACTAATCACACCCTTAATCGAACCAGATCCTTAAAACGGTTTTTGCCTTCCAGTTAGCTTGCCTTTTCATTTTGGATTTTTTTTTTTTTTTGGATTCGCGTTCTTATTTTTAGATTTCATTCCTTGGGCGAAAATATTTTAATATAATGGTATTAAGTTTTGCCCAAGTCATGCAGATAATTGCCTTTTGTTACCGAATTCGTTCAATCTATTTCTACCACATAAGGGCGTGGCTAAGTAGTGTAATAATAACGTGATCACCGATACAATTTGCTGAGAACTACTGGTACCGATAACAGACTTTATCATGTCGATCCATCTTACTAATTCCTTTGATTCTTTAGTACCACTAAAATTTACATGTTTGCACAACTTAAATCGTTTAAACGAGTATTCCAGTCGTGAAGGATCATGGTTGTTACGACTAGTATTCATGTTCGGTAAAAGATTTTTGTTGCGGTACGGTTTACAAACTCGGTTCGGATGATCCATGAAAACTGCGGATGTATTAATCGGTCCGAAGGGCATAACTAAGGGTTCATAGTGACCATACCAAGCTCGAAACGCTGTTTTAGAAACATCTTCCTCTTGGATCTTAACTTGAAGATAGCCTGATCGGAGGTCGATTTTCGAGAAGTAATTTGCTCCCTTGAGTTGATTGATCAAATCATCGAATCATGAGAGGAGTTGTTAGCTTTTGTTAGTGATTTTTGTTTAATTCTACGGTAATCAACACACATCCTGAGCCTCCATCATTTTTCTTTACCAACAGCACCGGTGCTTCCCAATGAGGATAGCTAGGACGAATGAAACCCTTATCTAACAATTCCTGTAACTGGTTGGATAGTTCTTGCATTTCAGAGTTTTTCTGAAAGTATCCCCGTGGAAAGGCGTCATTCGATTCGGAAAAACCGGTAAACTAGCTCCGCGATACATTGGGCCATATGAAGTCATTTCTAAGATAGGTCCGGTAGCTTACCGACTGAAACTTCCTGTGGAGTTGAGTTCTATTCACGATGTCTTTCATGTTTCGAACCTGAAAAAGTGTTTTACCGATGAAACCGAAATCGTGCCATTAAAAGACTTAAACATAAACGAAAAACTGAATTTCGTTGAAGAACCGGTGGAAATATTAGAGGGAAAAATAAAACAATTAAGACACAACAAAATCTCTCTAGTAAAAGTTCGGTGGAATTCACAAAGGGGACCCGAATTCACGTGGGAGCGGAAATCTGAATTCAAAAAGAAATACCCGCACATGTTTCCTAACAAAGACAAAGTTGAATAATCGAATTTCGGGGACGAAATTTTCTAACGGGGGGAGAATGTGACATTTGAGCCAAAACAAGGTACACCTCAGTACGTATTTAACGATTAAGCAAATAAACGCCTGTTGCGTAACAAACGAACGATTAACCGAACGGGTCGGGTTATGACCCAGATATCTCGGGGGAGCATCTATAAGTTATATACGATCTATACAAGCTAAAATATTAGAAATATGGTCTTAGTTTGATAGCAAACAAGTTAAACGAAAACATGCTCGTTTAACTACCAGCTATAGATTTAAACGCAAAAGATAGTTACGAACCAAGCATTGTATCATCCGTTAAGCCGAAAAAGACTTACCAAACACTTATTTGAAATGTTTTAAGCGATCCGTGAAAATATTTTTGATTTTTAAAAACACATAGTATGTTTTTATAATTTTACACAAAACTAGCCGAAAAACACTCGTTTTCGCGCTGTTTAACGCACCCGATAAGTTTTTTCGCGCCAAAAACCGAACCCGAACTAAATTTGGACCGGGCTTTTCGTGTTTGGGCTTGAGAAATCAGAAACTTGGGCCAAAATGGGCCCAAAGTGGGCCCATGATGGTCCGATCGCAGCAGCCCCCCCCCCCCCCCCCTTTTTATTCTTTCACATTTAAACTAGATACAAGATATTTCCAACATTATTTCTTGAAAATTCTGGACATAAACTTCTTCTCCAGCCAAAAACTCAAGAAACCCTAAGGTAAACAACTTAAATAAGCTACTTTTACATTTGTTTAAACTTGTTTAATACCATAAAAACATGTCTTGGTTACTAAAAATCATTCCTAACCGTGTAAAAATCCTAAAAATGGTCCATAAACATGTTTTGATCATACACATGGTAAGGAACCTATTTTGATAGTTTTTTTGGCCATAAACACGGATTAAAGGGTTGAAACGACGTTTTTACGGTTCAAAAGTTCGTTTTTGCACATTAGCCGAAACCCTAACTTAAGGGCTTTTATGTTGATGAAATATTGCTTGGTTTGTGATATAGGACTTTTACCTAGCTTTCTTAGAAGCACAAGAACCTGAAAACTTGATTAAAAGGTCGGAAACGAGCCAAACCCGCTAAGGTAATGCCGAAACACTTGCTTACGGGCTGTTTAGGTTAAGGTTGTGATGTACATATTTTTAGGCCTTGAAATTTTGCAGGGACATCAGGGACCATGTCATTGAGTCCCTTTTCAAATTTGGTAATTTTTCGACCATCCGAGAATATTTGGCGAATTTATTACCGAATTGGAACGTTTATTTGGGAAAAATATCTAAAATACTTCAAAAATTATGAAATTTTTCTGGGAACTCAGATTTGATGTATTTTGATCACATATGAATTTTGGGATCATTTAGAGAATTTTAAAGGTGTTTTATTTATTTGCGTTCGCGTGAATTTTTATAGCCGAATTTGGGTCGAAAAAAATATCACACGAGCTTTTTACATTCTGGAATTGATACAGGTTGTTTTGGGACATGATTTGAGTATTCAGGAATTTTTGTGGAATTTTGGAAATTGTTTGGGGTAAACGGACGATTTTCAGGCGAAATATAGCTGATAAAATGAATTTTTATAAATTAATAAATCAGTAAATAAATTCCAGAAATATTTTTATAAAAATCTACATATTTTAATTGATAAGTGGTTAAATTTTCATAATTTAAGAATTAACGGTTAATTAATTATGCTAATCCGAATATTAAACAAATTCAGTTTTTATAAAAACCGGCAAGTTCGCGACTAGTGAACCTGCAGGAAAATCAAAACACCAAGAGTGATCAAAAATCATATGTTTGGACTAATTAAGTGAAAATGAACTTTTCTATGAGAAACCTGGACAATCCGGGTGGATTGTGCGCGTTTCTTCTCAAATCAAACTGAATAAACGGAAACGGGCCCCGTGGCTAATCCGGGACCCCAGTATGTGATCTTTCTTTATAACTTAATCATGTTATTAAGCAATACATTTACCCAAGCTTATTTTCCCATAACTTCTTTCTGAACGCGTAAACGAGCAACTTGGCCCAGCTGGGAAAACGGGAATCTGAGCCAAGTTCAGTTTTAAGTATTAGACATTGAACAACATCACAACCTAAGCCTATTGCCACTTTCTGGGCGTTCCAGCTACACTCAGATTAGTTATACAGCCCAGCTTAGTATTGAGATTATAATAATATTAAAATATTAATATTATTATAATATTGATTATAGGAACTACTGATAGCGGACCGAACAAACCGCGAGCTGATACAGTACTGAATAACTACTAAACCGTGAGTTTCATGACCCCACTTTTAAACTGTTTTACGAACTTTTGGGGTGAAAAGCATGTTTGATTACATATACATACCTGAAACATGTACTGATGTGAATTATCTAAGTGCTAACACACGAAAGTCCCCACGATCACAGTGATTAACTTCGAGCCGGTGGCTTGTGAATAGTACTATTGGTTTGACAAACCCAAGCGGGGCCAGCACGGTTGCTGAGACATTATCCCGTTTTCACATGTCCATATTTCATTTTTACGAACCAGCTATGTAGTGTTAGGCATAGCTACCGGGGCATGTTGTGGGCGGAAAGGGGCCACAGTGGTTGATTGAGCGTGGGAAATGGAGGCACGCAGCACGAACAGTTCAGGCTTCACTGTAGCTTAGCACAATTACATCACATACATCATTTACATACATACATACTTATTTCATGATTACAAGTGTTGACTTGTGAATACTCATTACTATTTTCTTGAAACTCGTGAAACTCACCAACTCTAGTAGTTGACCCGTTTTAAACTGCTTTTCAGGTGTACCTAAATCGGAATGATTTGGTGATCTGTTACTTGCCTGAGGTGTGTGGTTGATGCTATGTGAATAGAAGCAAGGGCGATAGTAGTAAGAATGTATAGTTAACAAACTAGTTTTGTTTGTATCACCTAGACGGTAAAACAATGATAGAACAAAGAAATGTAATATATTGTAAATTAGTTTGTAATGTTTCTTTATAAACAATGTGTTGATACCAGAGGTGTCTGTTACATTCCCGTTTTACGCTTCCGCATTGTGCTAGTCGGGGTGTGACAGTATGAGACTGAAATACATCAGTTGAAAGAGAATTTGTGCACAAGGTTTCGTATGAAAGGCTTGGGCGCCGCTGAAAAGGTTTCTTGGGCTGGAACTATCGTATGAAAGTGATGGGGCTTTACTTCATCAAACAAATTATACGGAAGACCTGTTACAGCAGTTCGGTATTCTCTATTCAAATCCAACCTATACACCTATGGATCCTATGTACAGTTGGATGGTGGGAAGTTTGATATATCTAACTTTGACTCGTCCAGATTCAGCGTTTTCAGTGGGCCTGTTACACTGGTTTATGCAGCAGCATGCCATACGAAGAGTTCTACATTGTGATGCTGACTATGGTGGGAATGTGACTAGCACTTGGGTACGTGTTTCTGCTGGGTAATGGGCCGGTCTCTTGGTGTGGTAAGATGCCGAATACTAAAGCTGAGTATCGAGCTGCAGCGATAGCGGCTCAAGAATGTTGATAAACAGGTCGTCTTACACTGTGACATCATGTCAACGATTCAACCCGTTAGTAATCCAACTTTTCATGCTCGCTCTAAACATATTGAGATTCATTATCATTATGTAAGAGAGAAGGTGCTTTTGGGAGAGATAAATCAGGTGCATGTGGATACTAAACAAGAAGTTGCAGACATCAAGGGTATTTTGGAAAATTCAGGTTTAATTTGATTCCGGGTCATAATGCTAGCAATGGGCAGTTTAGGAACAACGTTTTTGCTGCAAATAACTGTTAACCTGTTCATAACTGGTACGAGTCGAGGTGGTTTAAAAAAGCATTTGGTTTAAAAAGAGCTAACGGGTTAAAGTGTGTTTCAATCATGACTTTGGTGACACGCATCAAAGAATTGATTTCGGAAGTTTCAAATCTGGTTTTGGATCAGATTCAAAGTCAGTATTTGACTTTTTGTTTCAAGATATTTTGGAAATTTGATACGGGTCAAATTTCTAAAAAGGGCATTTTTGGCATCGTGGTGTGTTTTAAACTACTAACATGTCAAAGAAAGAATCGCTTACAGGTCGGTTTGATTTGTTGAATTATTTTTGCATCAGGGGCAATTTCGGTATTTTTGGAACATTAAAAATTTGTAAATGTGGTTCTATGACATTTATTGTTTTATATGCTATGGCATCTACTGTTTATATGCTATAACATCTACTTAATGTTTGTTTTTGCATGACCTATATCATATATACAAACATCTTTTTTTATTGACATTAATGTTTATTCAGCCCGGTTAGTAACATAGTATAACAATATAACACTGCTAACACACAAACTAACCTGTGAACCTCTTACGCCTGGCACTTCAAGAAGGGACCCACCCTTGAGTACTCGATTCTGCATGCTCACATGTTTCCCTCTCAGCTTCATTATTTCCTCCACCGGCCATTGAACTAATTGTTTCTGGTTATCGCTTAGGCGAATGGTTCTAGGAAACGACTGTAACATATAAAACAAATGTTAATTTGGAGCTGGGATAGAAAAAGGTTTGCCCCATCCTACCCTCACAGACCCTTCCATTAGCTTGCTATTAGTCAAACTTCACTGGATATATACATTTCAGTAAAACGTATTATGTGTTCCAAAACTCAAATATCATAGGTAAATTACCAAAACATAGTTGAATTAAATTCTAACAAGCATGAGCATCTTCACATTAAACGTATCATTGTTAATGAGATTCCTTACCATGTTGGGTTAGTTGAAAAACACTCCTCATTTTAGTTTATTTATTCTTGAATGGAATAAAACTGCACGTAATCCATGAAAAGCATGTATTTTAAGTTATTCATAAAAGCCTTCAATCATCTTAAACAATTAACAAAAAAACATGCTCATGAAAATATCGCCTTCACTATTGAAAGTCGGTAATCCAGCGACTCGCATGAAAATAGCATGTAAAAGCGCTCGGTTTTGATATCTATGGTTGATATTATGTACAGGATTCGACCATTTGACCAAATAAAAAAAAAATAAGACAATGTACTACCTGAAGGCCGGACCATCCTCTCTTGATAGCATCTGATATACTTTTATTGCCAACTTCAGGAATCCATGCTCACAACACCCTTCGATTTTTGGCGGCGTCGTAGAATGATTATGACGCATAGAAGACCCCGTAATCATAGCGCAGGTGTCTGTTATTGACGCTAAAGTCGTCAGTAACAAGAACAAACCAATCCACCTTCGGATCATACTTCCCTAGCACATACCAGTCATGCCTTGCGTAGCTTGTTTTCAGCACATGGAATGTACTAACCGGGTAGAAATTCGGGCACTCCCACATATCGATACTGCTAGAAGAATGCAAGGGTTTACGAGCCCTGGTCCACTCGACTCCATCAGAACTGTGATACAAAATCGCTGCTACATGGCTGTTGATCTCACCCCCGATCACCATCCTCCAGCTTCCGTCTGGACCCATCCAAGCGGTTGATGGATCGCGGAACTGGTCAGGTTGTGTGTCATTCCCGGGAATCAGAATGGGGTTAGCAGGCCACTTGGTCCACTCGGGAAGGCCAGGTTTTGGACCTGGGTGTTATTGTTTAGCCCTTAACTTGTGTAGAGGATTGTGGGTTTGGAGGCATTGAGGAATGTTACTGAACCAGTGAAGCAGCCTTGGGCGTCGTACGGCTCATGGGGAGTAAGAGCCGGTTCCAGAATGAACCAATTCACGAGGTCATAGGAGACGGAGTGGCCCCATGATATATTCCTCCACAATGGGCCGAAGGGATTATACTGATAAAACAGATGGTACACCCCCCGAAAATACATTGGACCGTCAGGATCATTCATCCAGTTGCTAGGTGGCTGGAAATGAAACCCAGTCCGGTAAGGTTGCTGCTGCAAATCATCTTGTGATGATGATGATGCATGAACTCCAACAACAACCAAAAGGAAAAGGAAGCAAAAACCTCTTCCAAGCATCTTCTTCTTCGTGGAAGAAATGAACGTACCGGCTAGATCGAAGGGCCGAAATGGAATGGGATTCGTGGAAGGAAAGGAGTACGTACGTATGAGACTCACTCTAGTAGTTAGTTAGTGCAGTTTAGTCAGATTAGGCTATGTGATCTCATTGATGACTTAACGTCTTTTGATTTTCTTACCATAGATCAAGTCACCAACACTCATACTTATATTTGTCACTTTGTCATTGGTTTATTTTTGTTATTCTTTTCTCTTTTTTTCTTTTACTTATTACATTCAATTATACCATCATTAACTTGTAATATCTAATAAGTACCAATAATAGGATAAGAAACATCAAGTTTGTCACGCATGTAAATCTGTAATGACATCAAAAGCCCACCAACTCACTAAAAGATAAAATGTTTATTAATGTGTTAATGACAATAAGCAAGTACTAGCAACACTCAAGTCACTTACACTCCTACTTGTCACTATCTCATTGGTTCAGTGTCTTTGTTATTCTTTTTTCTTTTCTTTTTCTTTTGCTTTTAACATTCAATTTCACCATCTTTCGTCATTAACTTGTAACATGTAACAAGTACCAAAAATAGTATAAGAAACAGCAAATTCAAAAGGAGAAGATTGTCACGCATGTAAAGAGCTGTAACGACATCAAAATTCCACCAAGTCACTAAAGGTAAAGTGTTTGTTTTCTCTTTCTTTGTTTTACTTCTAACATTCAATTTTACCATCGTTAGTCAATAACTTGTAATGTTTACCCTTTTTTTTTCAATCTAAATATACATTATTATTGTTTAACACCTTTCTTTCTAATATAAATTTATTATAAACCTAGTTCTTTCATAAATATGTATATGTATGTATTACATTACATTAAAATATACAATTATATAACTCACAGATATCCAATTTGATAAATCACACACTAAAAAAAATACCATTTAGTTGCACACAATTTTAATAACATTTAGATGTTGTGTCACTATTCTAGGTTTTAATGCACTTTGAGTATGCCACATTTGCTTGACACACCCTTTTAGTGGCAGTTAGCAATTGTGCTGCTAAAATCTAAGTTTTGATGGAACTTACTTTTATTGGCATTTAGTATTTGTGTCACTGGATTTTAGTTATTTAATGGCATTTTGTGTATACCGTATTTGCTTGGCATATACTTTTAGTGAGCATTTAGCATTTATGTCACTAAAGTTTAGGTTTTAATGAAATCTAGTATGTCATATTTACATGTGAGGGAGTTGGCGAAAATCAACTAGTTTTGAGGGAATATTTTGAGGGGGGGAAATGAGTGACTTTTAAAATTATGGAGAAAAATTATTGATTAATACGAGAAGGAAATTGAGGAAGAAATCGATTTTTATTTGACAATGACTTTTGTTACTTTGTAGATGTAGTAATGTAGGATTGATTTTAGGTGAGAAATTAACTAACATAGAATGCAGTGACGGATTTAAGATTTTTTCTATGTGGGTTCATCTTTTCTGGTTCTAATAACCAAAAGTCAAAATTTTGGGCCGGATCGGGTCGGGTCGGGGAACATAACTCACTGAAATGAGGATTCAAACGTTATTGAGTTTTCTTTTCAGTAATTATTCCATTATCCCAATAATTCAAGTTTTAACAAAACTAAAATCGTAAATTCATATTCATAGGTTCACAACAAATTCAACAAATGAACTTCAAATCCTTCTTGCTCCAAATGCAACAATGGAAGCATAAGATATTATACCCTTTAATTCAGAAACTCATCTCTACACTCGTGGTCCGAATTTGCATATTTTACTCCAAAGGGGATAATCTATATATTTAACCTACTAAAATTTAACAACATTCATTTTTATTATAATAAAATGTTTTTAGTTGGGATCAATAGCTTAGAGCCATTGAATGGATGATGCATTTAATATACAGATAGTAATTTTAATATACAGCTAATAGTTTTAAGGGTTCTGTTAAATATACCAAAAGTATACCAAAGTCATTAATGATGTTTGATTCCAAGAAGCTTTTTTGCTCAATTTCCAAATTTCACAAAATTCAATGACATAACTTTGGTGAACCAATCATGAACACATCTCCCAAAAATTCAACTTTTAATTATTAAGTGTATTATTTATTTTTTTATTAACTAATATATTATTAACTTTTTATTATTAAGTTTTTTATTAACTTTTTATTATTAGGTGCATAATTTATTCTTATTATTATTAACTTATGTACACATGTTTTTATTAACTTTTTATTATTAACTTATATATACATGTTTTTATTAACTTTTTTATTATTAGGTGTATCATTTATTCTTTTTTATTAACTTATATATACACATTTTTTATTAACTTTTTATTATTAAGTGTATTATCTATTCTTTTTATTAACTTTTTATTAATTTTTAGGTGTTCGGGTCCCATGAAGAATTGATGAATTGGGTACAAAACTTGGCACGCTCTCTTGGTGTTGTCGTCGTCACTAAAAGATCGAACAAATATCCTAATGGGTTCGTGTATAAAGTTGTAATCATGTGTGATCGTGGCGGAAAATATAAATTTAAGGATTCAAGTAAAGTTTCTGGCACAAAAAAAAACTGACTGCCCATTCGAATTAGAAGGGAAATATTCAATAGAAGACTAGTAATAATTCATAATTGTATAATAAAATATTTAATATACTATTATTAATACTAGTATTGCAAAAAACTAATTACAATAGTCTTTAAAAAACCTAATTAAAAAATAGATATTAGTAGTTTAAATAATTATTATGTAATGATTAGTAGTTATATTTAAATAAAATAGAATAAAAATGATGATTGATATGATTAGTAGTTGATTGAATGATTAGTAGTTGATTAATAGGGTTGACTTGGTATACCAAATAAAAACTTTTGGTATATTTAAAGCCCCCCTAGTTTTAATTCTCAACGTTTTAACTATGGCGAATTAATGCTTTTAGTTTATGAAAACCAAAAAAATAATTGCAGTTAACAAGATTCAAACCAGCGAATTCAGAAAACAAAACCACAACGACCAACCACTGCACCACTTTTCATTTTGTTTTATGTGTTCATTTCAATTTTATTTATAGGTTCACTCATATTTTTCTTATGTATTTTTTATTAAAAAATAAAATTCAGTGGGTTCCCATGAACCCATACGAATACATGTAGGTCCGCCCCTAATAGAATGATTTAAATTTAATTATATTTTATAATTTATCAGATCCTAACGATTGTTTATAATATACCGTGTATCAACTGACTAATGGGTCACATATGCACATATTTTACCACGATAGCTATACTTAATCGTCAATAACTGATTGACCATCATTTCACTTAAATTGATTTTGCTTGGGAAAATTTCTGAAAAATAAGCGTTTATGAAAACAAATTTCAAGTTTTAGGTGTCGGTTGCAATAAGTTGTAGAAATAGGTATTATAAACTAGTCGTGATGAGTGGCTTACAAAACCAATTAAAACTTGCCACGTGGCTAAAACAAATCATAACGAGCATGTTCACTAATTATTTACTTGTCATGACTAAATAAGTTTCATGCCTCCTAATCAACGCCAACGAGCAATTCGTAAGTCCTTTAGTCGCAACGAGTAGATTGTAAGGTTAAACTAGTCGTGACGAGTTAACTACTAATAAACTACTCGTGTAGGGAATGTAAACCGGGTAAACTAGTCGCTGCGACTAAAGGAGTGATGAATTACTCATGGACGTTGATTACGAGGCATGAAACTTATTAAGTCGTGACGAATAAATGATTAGTGAACCTGCTCGTTACGGTTAGTTTAAGGGCAAGTGACAAGTTTTAATTGATTCTACAAAATATTCGTGTGTTGTCATAATATACTCGTCACGACTATGGGAATCATGATTGAAGACGGTCTTTCTTTTAATTTATTTTAGAAATAGTTTAATGTGTAGGGGTAGTTTGGTCATTTAATGTAAGTCTCGTTCGGCTATATAACGAATGAGACACCACGTATTTTGACCTCATTCGTTAAGGAATGTTAACGAATGAGGTTAACGTATGTAGTGTCATTCGTTAGGGGATGTCAACGAATGACTTAACGTATAGAAGATGAATGAGAGGCTTGTTCGTTGGGCCTGTCTAACGAATGAGACACGAATGCCTCATCGTCTATATATACCCGTAAGCTATATCATTTTTAACAAAATTCTTAGTTTATCAAGTTTCATCTCGTTACTCTGCCTAAATTCTTTCTCAAGACATACTTAACGTAATCGAGCCTAAATGTATTCATATCAAAAGACTAGATCGTAAAGTATTGAATCAGCCAACGATTTCTCAGAGTGGGGCACATGGCATATGAAGAAGGTCTAGCATTGAAGGAAACAAGAGTTTATGTTATTTCATGTTTCATTTTAAGACTAGTTTAGGTATTAATGATGAGATTTGAATATTTTGTAATATATGGTTGACTTTTAATTATTCTGCGAAAAATTTTAATTCACTTTGATATTTAGGCTGTGTTTATAAGTAAATCCAACACTTAATGTCGGACACCGATAGTGGGACCTTACACCCAATGTTATGAATTACGCTAATAGCCCATTTAAAGAATTCGTTGGTTGTTACAAAAATTATTTTATAAGGAGTTTAACAAAATCTAACCAATGTGAATAATAATTACCCGAACACAAAGATGAAGTAATTAATATATTATATTATATATTAAAATACATTCAGGGTTTCTCTCACAACAGCTACCGTAGCATCTTGGTACACCTCATCAAACATATAGTATAAATATTTAATGCAGGTTTTCTTTATATCTTCATCACAAAAAATCAAAAACCACCCACAAAGCCACATTGAAATCACACCACCGTATTCATCCTCCTTCTCCGACCAACACCACTAATAGAGAGAAATGGAGGTCATTGGTAACCAGCTAGAGGAGATGAGATCACCGCCGACGTAACCCCAATCAAACCTCTGAATCGTTCCGATCCCAGCCCACTTTTACCGATGTCAATGACGTTTGGCTTCCTGTCACATGCCATCATCGTAGATGTTTGTTTTTCTTAATCATCAGTTATGTTTCCCCTTTTCTAGACCGGAGATCGAAGATGAGTACGCAAAGCTTATCTTTTTTCTTTCAATTTCTCATTATTGCATAATTTAGGATTCTCTAATTGTTGTTAGTTATTTCACTAAATTAATTGTTAATTTGGGTGTTGTAGAGTTAGTTGTAATTGACAACCACGGCGTTGATATGTGTAAGAGCTAATTTTCTCATCTTCTCATAGTCTGTTAGTGAGGTTCCATCTACTTATAACGTTTTGGATCAACTTTCAAATTTTTCTTATTGTACAGGACATCGTTTGCAACAAGGCCAATGTTGATACCAACGAATATAAGGTAATTTGTTTTTTCTTTTTTCTTTTTTTTCATTTAGCTTTTGATCAAGGTTTGATTAGTTTCTCATTCAATTTATGAAACGAGGTTAAAACTATATTTTGGGACAGGACAACTATGTACCCTTATGTTGATAGTTTTTATAATAAGGCAGTATAAATTCTTTGTAGTTTGGGTTTGATTTTCCTTTTTGCTTTCTTTTCTAGGGTTAGTTGCATTCTTTAATTTTGGTTGTTTTTAATTTGCAGGTGTCTTTGCGCAGGTGAATGTTGTTTTGTATTGTTTACTTTAAGGTTGTGCTTCATTGAAGTTTATGCTTTGCCAATTTTCAATTTTGATTATGCTTTTCAGGTTTGTAGTGGTTTTTGATATCTACAACTTCAAGTGCTCATATTCAGGTAACCAAGTTATGCATTCCACTTTCCTTTTGCTTTATAATTTTTTTTCGAATTTATTAGTTATTATAAATTGAACTTCATCAATGCCTACCAAACTTGTATCTGAAATCAAAGAATACGAAGAACCGTATCAATCCCTTTTCGTTTACAGTTTTGACAGAAAACCACATTAGACAATGAGATAGTGAGCTCAGCAATTTGCAGTTTATACTTTTGGAACATAGGCTCTGCAAACTTAGAGCTGCAGTTTTAAATTAACTGGGATCTGCAATAGGCGGGCCTTAAGTCCTTAACCACAACTTGCAGAAATATAGATGACAGGTCTAGCTGGCAGCAATGTCAATGGCTGAGGTATATGTGGTAGCAACTGATTACAAGTCACACAAGCCACTGAGAGCAACTTGTTAACGAGTTTTATTTTGTTTCATAAATGGACTCAATTATGACAAACAACAAAATATAATAAATATATGAAGCGACATAACCATCATAGTTCTTTTAGTGTAAAGTCAATAAGAAAAACTAATCAATTTGTATATGTGTTGGCAGGTGGACTGTGTGTTAGGACGTAACCCAACGAAGATTTCATACATGAATGACAAACTACCAAGAAGTATTCACCACAAAGGTCCTCACCACTCTCAATAACAACTCACCCAGGTGATAATGCGATTCCCCGACATGGTTGTGGAAGATGACATACACGTACAATTGACAATGACTATTTAAGTTACTATTATTAAACTTAAGGATCACATAATAACTTTCAAACTGATGTTGGTTGGCGACCTTACTATGTTTGTATCCAAACCTTTTTATATAGAAAACGTGTCCCGCTGCAACGCGCGGGTACTATTACTAGTTTAAATGATAAGCAATTCAACCTCAATATAGAGGAAAATATATCAAGTATGTTTTTCTCTTTGGTTAATTTCTTTTTTTTTTCTTGAAGAAAACATAGCCCACGTCTTAAATGCAAACAAATATCTCCGAACATATAGACATTAATACACATTAATTATTCATATTTTTTTTGAACGACTAATTTGGATCACTAACGGACCGCTGGAGTATCATCGTGCTACCAGTGGTACCACGCGATCATATTCACCACCAAGCCACCAATTCAGGAGGAAACTCAATATTTGAGAAAAACCCCCTCTTGTGAGATTCGAACCCAGGACCTTATGGTCACTACGTATTATCCCATCACCGAGATACCATTAAACTAGAATTCCTTTGGTATTAATTATTCATATTAAACATACATGACGATATCATATATTGTAATTAAATAACATTGTTATACCTTTATTAACATTAATGGCAAAATAATAAATATTTTATATGTTTGTATTTATATCTAGTTATCTACATATACACACACACAAAAACATATATGTGGTATACACATACAAAAGAGAAAGCCTTAAAAAGAAGATGAGAAAAACACCATAAACTTTGGTTCTATTTATATTGGTTGTCATCATTTCATCTTGTTAGATATTTCTATTTCTTTTATTTACTTATGATTCTACATCTTATATTTCATCTAACATTTCCCTTATTTAAATAAGGGATATGGCTGGAAACAATGACGCAATATTTTGATGTATACTGGGATCGTGGTTATGAGTGTCTTGCATCTCCAAGGGGTTGTGAGTTTTGTGTTCAAGTTTGGTCTGGGAAATGTGTTGATAGTTGTCCTGAACCTGGCCAGGATCTCCTAAAGCAAAGTGAATTTAATTGAAAATCAAATCATCTATAAAAACTTTTGTGGTTATCATATTTTAAATTTATTCAAAGAAGTATTGTTTCATTTTATTTAATATAAGTGAATTAAGTCTTTCCTTCATTATTAGTTCCATATTTTTGCACTAAAATAAATAAAAGGTTACTATGCGTTATATAACTTACAATAAAAAAAAAACTCGTTAACTCATTTAATAAGTTGAAGTGTAATAACACATGAGTTAATTTAATTTCTCTATTATTCGTGTAACGTTGCCAGATTGATTAAGTTGTGGTAGTAAATATGTGTTATCGTTTCAAGTATATAAATAGCCAAAATATTATGAATAAATTTACCATGAAATTACGTCGTGAGAAATAACAAAAATGAGAAAAATATAAAGTTTCTTAAATGAAACTTGAATAGGATTTAAGTTTTGCTCCCCAACTATTATCGAAACCTGCATTAATGAGCTTTGGTATTTCTAATACCATTTGTGATTTAAAAAGATGAGCCTCTAAAATATAAATATATAGGTACCATTAGATTAAAGCTAAAATTAGATGAATCATATTTGTGATGAACAGTATGTATTTTTTATGCTATATATATATATATATTTGTTTGATGCTATTTAATACATTAATATATACACAAATGTGTAATAACAATTCATTACATGTTCAAAAAATCTCTTGCAATAAACTTTCATGACAAAATAGTACCCGAGTTATATTGTTGTTAACTATTTTCTTAGGCCTAAAATCACGGTTAACTGATTCACAACCGACCTATTATAACCAACAAAACTGATTAACCGAATGACCATAACAAATTATAGTTATCCATTATCCGATAGGTCGTTTATGGTTATGGTTTGTATCAAAAAGACTCATGCACACCCTAGCTGGAACAAGTGTTCACTCCCTATAGAGGTAGACGGTTCAAATTCCGCAGTAGACAGGCAAGATGGAATTAATTGTTAATACTTGATTTGAAAAAAATAAGAAGTTTTACTTGTGATCCACCAGACAGTTCAATTCCTGCCCAAGCAATTAGTTTCAGTGGCACCGGGAGATAATAGAAGACAAGGTGAGTTGGTGGCATTTACTAGCAGGATCCTTGAACAAAACGAATTTTACCTCATAACACCGTCGTGCCTTCGGGCGAGTGTTCATAGGCGTTGTCATTGGGTGAGGGTTTTCCACGTATAGAAAAACCAGTACATCCCGATGTGATGAATTATGTAAGTAGCCCATTTAGAGAATTTGTTGGCTATTACAAAAATTATTTTATAAGGAGTTAACAAAAGCTAACCAATGTTGATAATAATTACCTAGACCAAATATAAAGTATAAAGTAATTAATATATTTAAACTATAATCAATTAAACCTCAATATAGAAGAAAATATATCACGTATATTTATCTCTTCTCTCTCTGGTTAATATATCATTTCTCAGAAAAGATATCACATGTCATAAATGCAAACAGATATCTCCTAACATATAGACATTAATACACATTAATTATTCATATTAACATACAAGGTGTATATATATCATATATTGTAATAAAACTACATTTTTATACCTTTATTAACTTTAATTGTAAAATAATAAATTTTTATATGTTTGTGTGTGTGCGTGTATGTGTATATATATATATATATGTATATATATATGGGAAAAATATTTTGAGAACCATGTTAAGTTGTAAGAACTTAAGAACTCTCATTCTAGACCACACATTTAATTAAATAAATTGAAATATGTGGTTGAGATTAAATCTGACAAAAAAGTCAAAGTAGAAAAGAGAATAAATATGTAACTGATTACACTAACTTTTACGTCCGTTACACATGTGTAAAATGTTGACTCGGTGCGTAAAAAATTCTGTAATTTTTTTACGTATATGTAACCTACATATATTACGCATGTATAAAAAAATTCGAAAAAAAAAATTGTCACTGAGTTCTTTCGAGTTCTTAAAACTCAAAGGGGTTCTCATTTGAAATCTCCCATATATATATATATATATATATATATATATATATATATATGGAGAGGATCAAGAGAAAACTCATCTTTAGGGAGAAAACTTAAAAACTCCTAAAGAATTATTTTTAGTTAAATATAAAAAAATATTTTTAAATTTCCGTTTTTGCTATTATTCTTATATTTTGGTCCCCTTCACTGGAAAAAAAAAAAAAAAACCACTGTAATGTACATACGTATTACTGTGCGAAACCATTATATTACACATGCGTATTACAATGTATTTTTAAGTTCAATAGTGTTTAGTTGTATATATTCAATATTTGTGTATTGTGTATGTGTAGTAGTGTTGTATTATATGGAAAAAAAATAATAATAAAATAAAAGTCGATGTAATGCACATGTGCGTTAATGTTGTATTACACATACGTACTAATGTGTAATCGATATGTGTATTAGTCTTATATTGCATATATACAATAGTGTGTATCAAATATGTGCAATAGTGTTGTATACTATGCAATACAAACACTTTTGCATACATGCAACGCACACCATTACACATGTGCACTACACCGACGAGGTTACTGACAAGGTTTTTTTTTTTTTTGAAACCAATAACAAAATATAAAAATAATGGAAAAAACAGAAACTTCAAAAAAATTTTAAATAAAAGTTAAAAAAGTTTTTAAGTGTTTTTAGGAGTTTTTAAGTTTTCTTTTTAAGAGGAGTTTTCACTGGATCCCACCTCTATATATATATATATATATATATATATATATATATATAGGGAATGATCATGCGAGAAGTGATATTATAGCGAGAAGTGTGAGAAATGAATCTGAACCGCTGATTGTTTTTAATCAATGGTCTATAATGAAAAGGCAAATTCATAATTAAAAACATATATTTATAACATATATTTAATTAAAAAGGGTAAATATGTCCATTGTGGTGTAGGCCTCATTAAACCAGACTTTAATGTGTTCAGCGGTTACTTTAAATGACTAATCAATGCTCATTAGATAGTTAATATGATTTTATTTTTTCATTTAAATTATATATATTATGGATTTAATCCTTTTTCATATAGTTATATACAATATATTTAGTTAAGTATACATTTCATTTGTTTTGCTTACACTATATTGTATAAGCAAATTGATTCCTACACAACATTAGTTTTAGTTATGATTACATAATATTTGAAAGTGTGCCTATACCACATTAGTTTTGTCTACACCATCACATTAGATATGTCTAAACTACATTATTTATGACTACACAATATTTGAAAGTGCGTCTACACTACATTAGTTTTGCCTACACTATATTAGATATGTCTACATTATATTAGTTATGACTACACAACATTTAAAATGTTCCAAAACTAAATTAGATATGTATGCCCTACATTAGTTATGACTTCACAATATTTGAAAGTATCCCTACCCAACATTACGTAGCTACGTTACTAAGATAATCCTACACTACATTAATTGATTTTAAAAAAAAAGAACATTGGGTAAGCTGTTAAAAAGTTATATAGATATATGTTGGTTGTGTAGTGATTTTTTCATTTAATCGTTCTCCAAGCATGTAGGTTGTGTATAAGTATGGTTGTGTAAGGATGTGTTGGTTGTGTAGGGATGTGCAATTTAATAATCATGTACATTATATTTGTTATGATTATACAACATTTGAAAGTGTGCTTACACTATATTTGTTATGTCTACAAAACATTTGAAAGTGTACATACACTATATTAGTTTCGCCTACATAACATTAGATATGTCTACACAACATTAGTTATGACTACACAATATTTGAAAGTGTACCTACACTACATTAGTTATGACTACTCAGATACATAACATTCGAAAATATGCCTACACTACATTACGTAGCTATATCTATATTACATAATACCTACACTGCCTTAGTTGATTAAAATCGAGGAAAAAAACTTTACATTGAGATCAAATAGAAAAATAATAATAATTAACCATGTTTTAGAATCAAATGATTTTAGATCAAATGCATAATAATAACAAGGCTTTCTTTTTTTTTTCCTTTCCTTTTTATTTTTTTTAACAAAATAAAGTGTATGTGAATACAATATTCACAAAAACTTAAAAATTGTATGTGCTACGGATTATTACACCTAAAAACGTAAGGTATAAATTATGTAAATATATTAATCAAGCCGTTGCCTTCCTATTTTATTATTATTATTATTATTATTATTATTATTATTATTATATAAATCAGCTTTTTGTTTGATCAAATACACACACACACATGTGTTGATTTCTATGTATTAATAATAATAATAATAATAATAATAATAATAATAATAATAATAATTTGTAACTACCATTAGTTAGTAACTACCATTTGTAACTAACGCCCTGCTTGCGGTGCGCGCATATAATGTATATATGTGTGAACCCTCGTGTGGGCAAAAGTAAAAGTGCACTAATTTTGACGTTATTTTACTAATCTCGTGAAAATAACGTTAAAAGTGGCGGAAGGTTAATCAGGCATCATGTGGTGGCGTTGATAGCCAAAAGACAAGGGCACATGCACAAATCAGCCGGTGTCCCTGATGATTGAGTGCTATGTGCCTTATGTCCAAGGCTTGATGCAAAACTACTATCGAGCCGGGGGTCTCACCGGAAGCAGCCTCTCTATCCCTATGGGATAGAGATAAGACTGTCTACATCTTACCCTCCTCAGACCCTACCATAGCATTGCTATTGGTGGGATATACTGAGTACGATGATGATGATGATGATGATTAGTTAGTAACTTATCATTAATTAAACCATTAATAAGTATGAGTAACAAAACAAAACACTTTATATTTTACTAGTCTAACCTTGTATTTAAATAATCAGAAATTAAAATGAAATTATGTGATTGGTTAAAATCACTTATCGCACTTCTCGCAATAAGAAACACTTCTGAAATGAACCTAATCATTTATATATATATATATATATATAGGGGTGGGATCCAGTGAAAACTCATTTTAAAGAGAAAACTTAAAAACTCCTAAAAACTATTTTTAACTTAAAATTTTTTTTTTGAAGTTTCTGTTTTTTCCATTATTTTTATATTTTTTTATTGGTTCAAAAAAAAAACCTTGTCGGTAACCTCGTCGGTGTAGTGCACATGTGTAATGGTGTGCACTGCATGTATGCAAAAGTGTTTGTATTGCATAGTATACAACACTATTGCACATATTTGATACACACTATTGTATATATGCAATATAAGACTAATACACACATCGATTACACATTAGTACGTATGTGCAATACAACATTAACGCACATGTGCACTACATCGACTTTTATTTTATTATTACTTTTTTTTCCATATAATACAACACTACTAAACATATACAATACACAAATATTGAATATATACAACTAAACACTATTGAACTTAAAAATACATAGTAACACACATGTGTAATACAACGGTTTCGCACAGTAATACGTATGTGCATTACAACGATTTTTTTTTAATTTTTTTTAATTTTTTTTGAGTGAAGGGGACCAAAATATAAGAATAATGTAACACCCGTTAACTCCGGTTTGAACAACTAAAGCTTGTAGAGTATGTATAACTCTCAGGACTTAACCGATGTTTCTCGGAAGCCTTCACGTCATCCCGGTACGTTAAAGAACCTAACCATTCCTTCCATTTTGCCTTACCCTTGAATCTACAAGGACTAGAGTGTAATATCTTAAGTTATAACATAAAAAAAATAAATAAAACCCTAAACCTAGCAGCTGCAGCGATCGGCCAAGAGGCAGCCCCCCCTCATTGCATCGACTTTTTGATCGATTCCAAGTTCCTAGAGGTATTTCAAGGTATGTATTACAATCCCCTACACTCTTTTTGCTCACCCCTAATCCTTTTGATGCTCAATTTTGTCGAAACTTTTCGTTGGGCAGATTTCGGCTAGAGTGCAATTGACCCACTTCCCGTGGATAAAAATTAGAGTTTCCAGTGTAGAAAGATCCCCATGTATGGCATTTACATCATATTAAAATTTCATGGTCATTGGAGGTGTTTAGGTCGGTCAATCGATTTTAGTTCGAAAACTAGGGTTTATCGGGTGGAGAATTGCAAATTGTTGAGTTTGATACGTTAGTTGATCGGGTGACCGACCGATTCAATTTTTGCAGCCCTAGGGAGGTTTAAGGGCTGTGGAAAAATTATTTTTTAGGTGCTCGGGGCTGTCGTGGTTAGTGCTTAGTCAATCGAGTCGGCGGTGCGCGAATTTTCGTTTAAATGTTAAAGTAAGTGTTGTAAAGAGGAACCGTCAACCCTATCAACTCGGGTGATATAATTATGATGAATGAAAAGAGTTAAGACGGAATTTGGTCCATTCGGGGCTGATTCGGTTAACAAATGGTTTTAAGAATTATTTCACGCGCATTCGACCCGATTTGACTATCTTTGGGCCTTGGGCCAATTTTTTGGGCCTTGGCCCAAGTATTGGGCATTGGGCCAAGTTGTTGGGCCTTGGGCCAAGTATTGGGTCTTGGGCCGAGTTGTTGGGCCTTGGGCCAAAGTGTTGGGCTTGTACGGCCCATTAGGCTAGAGTGTTCCTACAGTCTAGTTTAGTAACACGTTACGTATAATTTACAGGCCCTTGCTTGTGATTGTGCACTTAGGAACTTCCTAGCTCGTTGCAAGTATTCGATCGATCCCAGGTGAGTTCATGATGCCCTTTTTACTCATTTTACTTTTGGGATAGCATGCGCACCTAAATGTTTTCTTACTTGATGAAATGTTTTTAAAATGATTTTATATAGGCTTGCTAGTATATGGTAAGCCTTGGGATGTTAAATATATATATGTGTATATACATTATTTCTTGGTCTCTATTTGGCGATGTTGTAGTCGTTTCGACTACTGATGTTGTGTATGCCTACTTCGTGTTTGCATGCACTGATGTTACGTGTTTGGGTTGTACGTTTGCTCGACCCTGATGTTATACATGGATGTTATATATATATATATATTGTTATGTATATAGGGATGTTATTGAATGGATATTTACATATACACTTGTATATGTATGTATGAGGATGTTTAAGTTCGATAATGATGATTAGATGGATGTACCCTTTTACTTTTAGAAAACCTTTGGTATGGCTATCATGATTTTACTACTGATATCTTTTACTTAAAACTTGAACTCACTCAGCTCAAGCTGACTTTGTGTGCATGTTAGTGTAAGTTTCAAGATTTGGAAGAGGATGCCTTATCGCTTGGACGTGCACGGAGCTACTTGGATGGTGAAAGGCATACTAAAAGGAAGAATTGTTATGAATATTTTATTTCAAGGAAACCTATAAAAGTTATACTGATTTTGGTTCTTGGGCAAAATTTCCGGGTTTCGGGAACTTATTTCATTTTTCATGTTTTCCGCAAAATTCATACTCTGATACGTTTGTTTTAATGGAAGAAATGGTTTTTAAGTTTATTAAATTTTACGAGCGTTTGAATGATTCCCAACTGTGGCGCTCCCGGGGATCTGGGCCTTACAAATAATGGCAAAAACGGAAATTTGAAAATATTTTTTTATATTTAATTAAAAATAATTCTTTAGGAGTGTTTAAGTTTTCTCCCTGAATATTAGTTTTCTCTTGATCCTCTTCCTATATATATATATATATATATAGGGGATGTTTCAGTAGAGAAATCATCTTAGTGTGAGAAGTGCAAGAAGTGATTTATAGCCTTTGATTATATTGATCAATGGCCTACATTGGTTATGACATTTTTGTAATTAATGGGTTCTTTGATTTAATGCCTTTTTAATAGAAAGGTTAGTGTAGTAATTTTGTTTTTAGAGGAAACGTTTTAAACTAGAGCTTGTCAATTAAAATCCCATGTATCACGATACCATCATTAATTTTTCATAGTTTCCAAAGTAATCAAAAATCTTCTCAATCCTCGTAAATATTTAATTGATTCTTACATAACCTCTTTCTTTTTTAAGTAGATTAGTCTGCAGCGTTGTATTAAAGAGGTTTCGTGTTGATCAAAACCTAGTTTTTGTATTGAAAGAGGTGGAGTCGATGGTCAACAATGGTTAGGTTTCTGTTCTTCCTTGAAATTTCATCTCTTTTTTTGTCGGATTAAAGAGCACGAAGCCCTAATTTGTGTCTGATGACCTGGATATGATTTTGAAATATTAATTGGATGCTTTTAATATCGACCAAAACGATTTTGGGTTTTTTCTAGGATTTCATCTCATATGCTTGCATTGACATCAAGGTTAGACAACTTCCTTGTGTTTTTTAAATCAAATTTTCACCTCGTCATCAAAATTGATTAATTATTGATTTCCATTATCGAATTAGTGACTTAGGGATAATATTAAGGCTTTTGTGTAATACGAATTCTTGTAAATTTTCTTTTGTATTTATATAAACCTTCATTAATTAATATCCTCAATCATAATTTTGATTTAAACGATTCATACATTTTAGAATTATTTCTATCATTACACACTTTTACTTTAAATATTAGTTCTAAAATAGTATATAATTATTCTTTAGGTTGCTCAAATAATGAATCTTTTTTTTTATAAACTGTGCATTACTTCCTACACGACACAATGTAGGTAATATGGCTATGTTTAGGACTATGTAAGTTCATAGTTTAAAAGTGTAGGTAATCTATATCCTGTGTAGGACTATGTAGGTTCATAATGTAAGTTGTGTAGGTAACATGTATTCTGTGTAGTAATATATACGAAAGTTGTGTAGGTAACTTGAATTTTGTGTAATAACATATAAGAAATTGCGATTTTGGTTTTGCAGATGACTCAACAAATATGATCTACAACTATTGATACTTATGCGGGGCTGCAATAATAAATTTGGATTATGGTTTGCATAGGACTCAACTAAGCAAGATAAAAACTATTGATGTTATGAAGGGAAGTTGGTTAGTGGTGTTGGTTATATATTGTGAAGGGAAGTTATGGGTTATGTAGTGTGTATATGTTTTTTTGTATGTAATGGTTAAATTTGTTAATTAAATATCGTAATCGTTTTATTGCTCAATTTCTTTTTTGTAAATGATGTTTTGTAATTTATATAGGCTGTATGAAATAAATTAGTGAATGATATCTATATATGGTATGTTTTTATGTAGAGAACATTCTTATTGTACAGGGATGTAGATATGATAATTGTTTATGTACAAGATTTGTTGTGTATGAACAACTGCTGTGGTGTAGGGTTATTTGGTTTTCGGTTTTGGGTTAATAAATTAAGAATCTTTATGTTTTTAAACTTAATTAAGAAATAAAGAATTAAAAAGAATAAAAAGTGATTTGTTTATAGAAATAACTAAAATAATTAAAATATATTTTTTTAAAATTTAATTAACACATAATATAAATAGAACTATATGAGTTTAGAAAAAATTAATAAATTATAAAATAAAATAAGAAAAAAAATAAGATATGATAAATTATAGCAGATTCTTCTAAAATAATGTTAATAATTTTTTAATTTAAAAAATAACAAAGAATTAAATTAATAACCTAATGAAAGTGAAACTTCTAAAAAAACATTAATAGTTTCCAAATAAAAAAATTGCAATCTTTACCGTTATATCCTTTCATTTAATTAAATGAAAAAAGAAAAAGAAAAAATATGATTGGTTTGAATTATTTCTCACACTTCTCACTATGACTTCTCCATTGAACTCAACCATATATATATATATATATATATATATATATATATAGGATCAGGATCATGTGAGAACCTTTTGGGAATTGAGAACTATGAGAACCATTTTGGAGCACAAAAAAACCTAAAAAAAACACAAAAATAAAAAAAGTAAAAATACCAAAGTTCTTATTTATGATCCCGGTTTCTAAAAAAAATTCTCGGTTTAGCTAAATTATACATATATGTATAATATGTACATATATGTACACACATGTTTTTTTCCTATACGCATATGTATAATTTAAGGTAAATGATAATGTACATTACGTAACTAGATATTAAATGAAAGTATACATATGTATATATAGTTATAATATGAATTAAAAATAAAAAAATCATTTTTTATTATACATATATGTATAATATGTACACACATGTTTTTTTCTATACACATATGTATAATTTAAGGTAAATGATAATGTACATATGTGTACATTACGTAACTAGAAATTAAATGAAAGTATACATATGTATATAGGTATAATACGAATTAAAAAAAAATTCGGTTTTTTTTAATGAAACCGGAATGAAATATATAAGCATTTTGGTTTTTTACTTTTTTAAAGTTTTTGTTTTTTTTGTTTTATAATTTTTTAAATATTTTTTTAGAGGTTGTTTTTAGTGGTTCAAAATGATTCTCAATTTTTCAATGGTTCTCTTAGGATCCTTACCCTATATATATATATATATATATATATATATACATAGAGGATGGTTTATGCGAGAAGTTAAGTTACATTGAGAAGTGCGATAAATCAATTTGGACCATTGATTATGTGTAATCAATAGATTAAAAAAGTTATGGCAAACTTGTAATTATAAATATATTAATCTATCAATATTTTAATGAAAAAGGGTACTTTGGTATTTTGTTTTTTAGACTTTTCAAAATGAAACTTAATTCATTAATAGCATTTTACTAACTAATTGAGACTTACCTATAGATTTTTTTAATTGTTATTTTTTAATATATGTTATTAATCAATTTAATGTTAAACAAATATAATTTTAATAAAATACTATAATATCTTCAATCATATTTCTTCACATGCGTTAAATATTATATATTGCCTATACAAATTTATGTATTATCTACACATGCGTATTCATGTATTGTGTAGGTGGAATCATGAATGTGCACAATAAAATTTTAAAATTGTTAGCTATTAACATGATTTATTATTTATTATATGTGGTTTAATGTGAAAAATATAAAAATAATTTACTTTGAATGATGTACGGTTTATATATGTACTATTTAAGTCCTATCACGAATGTGTATGTGAAAATTTTATAAGTATAGGATATTATCATTATCCGTTATTTATTATATAGTATAATGTAATACAAAAAGTTTATTTTGTACTGTGTAGGTTCATTTGTGTACCGTGCAGGTTCATATATGTACTATGTATATGGTATTTGAATTTTGTATGTGCAATTTTTGTCGTGTGTAGGTTCACTTATATACTGTGTATCTGGTATTTCAAATTGTGTACGTGTAATTTTTATCTTGTGTAGGTTCATATATTATTCTGTAGGTTCATATATGTATTGTGTATGTGGTGTTTCCAATGGTGTATGCGCAATTTCTGTCGTGTGTAGGTTATTTATGTACTGTGTAGGTTCGTATATGTACTATGTAGGTTCGTATATGTACTATGTAGGTGGTATTTTGAATTGTGTATGTGTAATTTTATTCATGTGTATGCTCATTTATGTACTGTTTAAATTTATCAGCACTATTGAATTTAAGAACTATTATCTGGAATAAATGTATGAAATTGAAGTTACGAGAATAAAAAAAAATTAATATTAGTAAATCAACAAAATTGAATTTGATAAAATAAAAAATCAAGAATTTAATATAGGTTGATTTGACTGTATTTTAAAACATATGAAAACAAATTAATTGTAACCTTTTCGTACATTATGACATACCAAATATGAAAAAAAATGCACCTTTTACTATAACACGTTGTCGTTAAATTAATGATAAAATAAGAGAAAAAATGTGATTGGTTGGATTAATTTATCGCACTTCTTGCAATAAGAAACACTTCTGAAGTGAACCAAATCCTATAAATATTGACACACACACACACGAACATGTACGTGGTATGCTGATGGTTGGGTAAAAGTTAGTTATTATTATATATTAATTAGTTATATTTTGTTAAATAATCGAATGAACATTGGTACTTCAAGCATTGTTTACGTGTTTTCAGGATATTGGAAGCTGTGGAGCTTAACAAGGATATTTACGGGCTTGGAATGAAGATCGAGAAGTGAAAGATTGGATGTGCACGCATCACGAGGCATTCAAGAAAAGAAAAGAGAAAAATCAGATTTTTTACATCTTCGTGATACGCGAAGAAGCATCCCTTACATCTTCGCGATACGCGAAGATGCTTAAGTCGGCCAAAAATTTATGTTTGCCTTATATAAACCCCTTAACTTCCCCATTCGGTATATTACGACTTCCAGAGGCAAAAGAGGCTGCTTAGGACGATCTTCCATCATTCCAAGACTTCCGGTTCATCTCGGGATTGCATGTTCATCAAGATAAGTGATATAATCGATATGTCAATGCTTGGCTAAGTTTCTTGTTCATTCTAGGGTAGGTTTTTGTGTATTTTAACTTCTGACCAGATTCGTATGCTTAATGTTTATGAGCTTGATTGAGTTATTGCCTTAGTCTTGCTTAAATTGTGATTGATTATTTAAACAATTTGTGTTTGGGATTATTAATTAATGCATTATTTGTTTGGTTGTGTTCATCAACATTTAGGGTTTAGGCTATTGTGTCATTGATTTGTTATCATCAAATATTGTCTCTTAATTGGTTTTAACGAACATAAGTTGGTGATTAGGTAAACTGAGTTTCATTGTATCATCAATTCGGTTAGGGTATCGTTTGACATCACAATCCAACCACTAGGTTTAGTAATTACTGCGTAATCAATATAATCGAATCTGGGATTAAGTTGAATGTCACATTAACCGAACCTAGAATGAATGCTTTTATTAATATTATTTACAAATCGTTTTTAAGTAATTGTTAGTTTTAATCTTTTTCTAAAAACCACTTGACATCGTCTGTCCGCCTTAGTTTAATAATTAATTTAGTAATATTAAATTAGTACTTTCCTTGAGTTCCTGTAGAGACGACCTTACTTACCCGTACTAGTTATAGGTATTTAAGTCTTTAATTAATTGTTTTTGAGTAGACCGCGACAACCTACGTCACATGCGCATACAAAAGAGAAAGTTTAAGTTTAATTCGTTTAATTTAGTAACTAATGTAACCGTGATTAGGTAATAAAATAATTATATAAATAAATAAAAATAATATCGTTTAATTCCAAATTTCAAAACCTTGATAAATATATTAATAAACGTCTGAAAAAGTTTAAGTTTGGCGCGTAGTGATAACTGTGCAAAACAACCATTGAAGACAATTTAAAAACTGAAAGAAGTTAAAATGTATGAGGAACAACTAGGAATTCATTTTTTATAAAAATGTTAGTAGTAAGTTATAAATTTATTTTTAGAAGGTTCGAATCACGAAAATTAGAAAATAAGCGATCAGGAACCGGTAGCGAACACTATAAGAAACCGACACCAACTATTTTCAAAAAAATGGTTTCTTTAGCTTATGTGGTCAGGAATTTAATTTTGTTTGAAGTCTGACAAAAATGACTAAAAATGGGATTCGATTGATTATCTAAAACTCGCAATACGTTAAAGCGACACATAAAACATTGTTTAAAACCCACCAAAAAACACTCAATCCTTTCACCTCCCCCCTCCCTAGCCGTCCACTTCACCATCACCTCCCTTGTCCTCTAATAAAATTTAAACCAAAACCTTCCCTAATAATTGCCTAAGTTAGATTTGTACACACTAAACTCCTTCCATCTATCAAAACAACATTACCAGCTCACTAATTTACTCTCTCTCTCCTGTAAGCCCTCGAGCCTAGGTGTCCTACATTATCTACTCATAAACACAATTCTAAATATCAGAGTTAATGCAAACTTTCACGGAATAACTAAAAGTCATCAATATATTACATAACATTCAAATCTTATCTTAAACAGTTCTCAAACTAGTCTTAAAACAAACATAAATTGGCATAACCTCTTCCTTCCATCAATACCAAACCTTCTTCACATGCCATGTGTTCCCCTCAAGCCAGCTACCTCATTATATTTGTCTGCGTGCTTACTAAAAGTCAGCTACGCTGAGTGAGTTCTAGTTAATCAGGCAACATACATTACATACAAGTACTTACATATGCGTATCCGAAGATAAATTTTACATATTGATCATGTTTGCCTCTTTTTAATATATAAATACATAACATTCGCACTTTTATACTTTCATTCCTTCAAACTTTCAAACCTTCATAATTTCATATTTTTAACTTACTTTCATTAGTTAGTACACAAATAATCATTTTTGTAAGGCCCCGCTCCCGGTACATGCCCTACATTGGGTGTTGGATTTACTCATAAACACCGTCCAAATATTAGAGTGAATTTAAACTTTTCGCAGAATATAAAACATCAACCATTCATTACATAAAACTTTAAATATTATCTTAACATCATGCAAAATTCAACATAACTAAACATAACATCATAATATTCTTCTCGAGATGCTAGCTTCTTCAGTTCAATGCCGTGTGTCTTCCTCAAGCCAGCTGCTTTAACCTATTTGCCTGCGTGCATGCTAAAAGTCAGCAACGTTGAGTGAGTTCTAGTTAATCAGGCAACATACATTACATTCGCATACTTTCATATAAGCATCCAAAGATACATATTACATACGTAAGTTGCTTTCCTGCATACATACATACATACATACATTCTTTCACACATTCAAACCTTCATACTATATACATAACTATCTCCACCATCTCAGATATTATTAGGGTTTGGCTCCTTCTATCTCAGATATTATTAGGGTCTGGTCCCTTCTTCATGGATAACCATACAACCATATATACTTTACTTATTTGTTGTTATATATTTATATGCATAATCATTCACAACCACGTACATACGCTTAACTCTTTCTATATCATTCACATATCGTTCATAGACATTCATATAGCACATACCACTTAAGGTAAGTGTATTCACAAAACACATAGAAGTATGCACGCAGCCCCGAAACATAACAGAGAGAATGGATAGAAACTCACCTGAATCCTGTTTCTCTCGGAGTTTATGGTCACACGTCTTTTCAGCTGGGCACGACTAACTGTGTACAAATTACAACCATCACTTAACTATTCCTAATCATATCATAATTCTAGGATAGTGAAACTCCAAATGAACGGGAGTCCGGAGGCAGCAACCCTGGCAGCGGGGTTCTAGGGGCGGCAGCCACTAGCAGGGTTCCAAGGGGAAGAGCCCCTGGCTGGTGTGAAGCTACCAATTCAGCTTGGAAAAATTATTTTTTTTGTTAATAAACCTTTATTAAAATTCATCAGAAAAATGAATCGAGTTGAGTTATAAAACCATTCGAATCGCATATGAAACCAATCGCATGGATCAAATCCAATCGCATCACACATGCAAAACCAATAGCATCGCACATGCAAATCCAATCGCATCACATATGTGAACCAATCGCATTGCATATGCAAAACCATTCGCATTGCATATGTGAACCAACCGCATCACATTTGCAAAACAATTGCATCGCATATGTGAAACCAATCGCATCGATATGCAAAACCAATCGCATCGTATACCCAATGAATCGAATCACTTTCTTTAAACGAATCACATTGCATTTCTATGCAATGCGATTCTGTTCTTTGCGATCCGAATTTTGTTGTTGTCTTCATTTTATCATACTTTCAGATATTTTCCTTCCTGACCCTTCCTTAGGGTCCGTTTTACCATTTTAATGTGTTCCCGGGTCATAACCATTTCATCTTTTTGTCTACTACATGGTTCGAACCTACTCATTCGTCCCGTATGCACCTGTTAAGCCATTTACTATAAAGTTTATGTTTTTCTACCACTACAAGGTCTGATTTGCCTTCGTATCAAATCTTAAGACCAATCGATGCCCAAAACTTTCCCTCTACATCAAAACATACCTTCACGGGTTCCGGTCTGATTCGGATCTTGACCAACTCGTGGATCTAGACGTGTTTCTTGTTATTTGATGATGCTTGAACATGAAATCTATCCTTCCTTTAGCTTGGATTTGGATCCGGATTTGAAGGAGAGTGTTTGTGTGTGTTATTGAGTGTGTATGGAAGCAAGGTGATCGAAAAATGAGGGTGTTGGATCTTTGGAGAGGTTTATGGAGTTTATATACTCCATGCCTGTGGGACTTAAAGCCCATATCCATTCCCTAACCCATTTCCAAGTCCATAACCAACTTATTATTATTCAACATAATTAAAGAATAACAAACCATTAAATCAACAAAATTTCCTTTATTTATTATTAACAAAAGTAGGATGTTACAAGTCTACCCTCCTTAAAAGAGGTTTCATCCCTGAAACTTAACTACTACTTATACAGATTCGGGTAAAACTTGCGCATTTCATCTTCAACTTCCCAAGTAGCATACAATCCTTTATGGTGCTTCTATATCACTTTCACCAGGGGAATGACCTTACGATTAAGCTGCTTTTCCTTGTGGTCGACTTTTCCTGGCTAGGCGAGTCAACAAATTGCCCCATTTCCTATAAATACCATGTAACTTATGTTTTCAAAATTGAATTCGATCAATTTTAAGAATTACGTCCAAACTCTGTCAAATTCGCTCCAGAAAAAACACAATACACACACTAAGCCCTAATTGATCAGATTAACAAAATCATTGAACTAGATCCAAGCTAAAGTGAATCAATCAACCATTGCTGGTTGATTTATGGATTCTCAAGTGATATTAGAGCTTCCATACATTCTGATTTGTTAAAATTGGCTATCAATTAGGTAATTATCGGTGTTAATGGCGTGTAATTGATTACGAAATGTTTCAGATGTTAACACAGATCAATTCATTCAAATTGATTGATAATTGACGTGGAATTGGACTAGGGATTAATTGAATTGATTTTATTTGATTATTATCGGTTTAATTGGTTCAGATTGTTTGAAATTGATTTGATTTCAGTTTGAATGATGCTATGGCGGAAGGTAACACTGATGAGTTTTAAATTTGTGAAGTCAAAATTGATTGTGGTTTGATTGTGGTTTTGGAACTGAGTGTGTTGATTGTGTGTGTGATTGTGTTTTGGCATGGTTTTGAGTTGATTTCATATGCTTTTGGTATTAGATTCAATCTGGGTTTAGGTTTAAAGGATTGTAGATTTGCACAAGTTCATACGTTATGGTATGAGTTCATTCGCTAGTTTTTCAGTTAATTCTTCAAGTTTGTTATAACCGCTGATAACGGCCTATTCGTCTATCGTTATTACTCATTTACTAACCTAATTCATTCGTTTATATCCATTCGTTAACTCAGTCCCATTCGCTCATCGTTCACAATTGTCCAAAATCCATTTTCGCTTATTCGTTGATCACTCATGTCACGCCCCGAAAATCTTAACTTAAATAGCGAAAGATTTGACTAAGTCGTTCCTGGTGGCAACATATGTCGTTTCAGCCAATCACATTCAAGTATACATATGAAATCATAAGTTGGACTTATTTAGCCAACAACGTTTTTACACGTGTTCATTTCACAACTTTTTTTCAGATTACATGCCCAACTAAATAAGAGTCAACAATTTTTCTCGCGCGCTCCAAATTATTATTTACCTAGAAAGTATATTAAAATATTTTTCAACATGAATGCTAGTGAGTTCTAATTCCAAAAAAAGAGCGTGATGTAATAGTTCTCAACTTTACATCAATTATTTCATCATTTTAATCAATGAGAATATCATTAATAACTTTAAATCTTGCATTTTAGTTCTTAAACAAACCATAGTAGTTGTAAACGAGCTAAGAGTACAACACATGTATGGCTGACCATCAAATGAATAACATGAAACATAGCAAACTCAAAATATTCTAACATCCGTAAACAGTATATCTGGCTATATGAGGGGCATCACCCCAATAGATCTATCAATATTTCTACGCCCTAGACCAAGGTTAACGGTTTTTCCATTCAAGTGACTCATCCCATTTAATGTGTTTTGTAAAATAAAATACATCAATTAAATATACCTTTCCCCAAAATAGTTATAAATAAAACATTATCAAAACAAGGAGATTGTGAGAGACTCTATTATCAGTGGATGATCGGTTTTGTCCAAAATTGACTCGTGTCCTATTTATATAGTGCACAATTAATTAACAATTTATACTTTGAGTTGTTTGCTCCACTTAAAATATTTCAAACAATTAATTACTTTAAAATTTTACTTCTATTGTATATGAGAATTTTACGTTGAAACGACCCGTTGGAGATCCCATTAAAGTCCAAATCTATATTTTTACTCAAGCACACAAGGTTCTAATTATAATAACATATCCTAATTTGCATCTAGCACAATATATATGTATAGATATACACAAATATTCAATTTAACAAGTAATACACTTAAATAATAATATATTAGTTACTAGTAACTAATAATACTAAGTTTTGTTAACTTATACTTTAGTTGCTGAAATATTTGTTTAAAAAATATTTTTAAAGTCGTTTTTACCGGTTGAGTTGGTTTTGGTCGATTTTTCCGGTCTCACATTTAACGGCGAATCGGTTAACTTTTCCTTGTGAAAATTAAATTTCACTTTTTGAAGATACTTTTTAAAGGAAAATATATAAGTTTTATAGGTTCTTTTATAAAAACATGTTATTTCTTATTTTCTTATTATTTTCACACAAATGGTAATTTTAACGTTTTCGTTCTGGTGTTCACAACACGAACCAACTAGGATCAAGCCTTTATCAACTCGTCCTTTTTATATACATTATCCAAGTAATGCATATTTAATTTTTTAGGTGTTCGGGGCTCTTTTAAAATAGTTTCGAAAATCGTGCCAGTTCTCGTTAAAAGTCGAACTTTTCTATCGTTTAAGCTACTGATAAGCAAACTAAGTCAAACGAAATAAACCAATCACTTTAGGCATCAAATATATGTATTTCTAACTTATAAAAAATTAAAAATTTTCAAACTTGAACACATAACAATAATATGTAAGTTTAACAAATTTACAACATGCTCAAAACTTAACTTACTATAAGTGGTAAAGTATGAACTAGTTATTTTTCATGAGACCAAATGAATTTGCTACACATTAATATTCAGATTAGAACCTTATATTTATGTCACATTTATTTTCATATCAAGCCAAATTCTTATTTTTCCTACATACTTTGCATAAATGCACATTCTCTAGTATAACTACCTAATCACTTTTAGATGCTTCTTTCATGAGGATGTAATATTTATTTCAATATCATCATTATATCAATCTTGCTAAAATGCATGCTATTGTCAACCTATGCATTTAACTTATCATTATTAAACCGTCTTAGAAGTTTTTAAGTTTCAAACAAACAAAGTTTCTATTTATAGCATATCGTCCTAATATTGTGATTTTCCAATATTTACTAACATAAACCTCAATAAAAGATAATGTGTCATTTTTAACAACTATAATTTGAAGTATGCACAAATGATTCTAACATGGACCTAGATATCAAATTTTTTTATTCAAATAACACACTTCTAGCATGCACCTAACATCAATATCAAGTTCAAATAACCATTTCAAGCATCATCAACCATATGCATATTACTAACAAGAATCAAGAATCAATATGAAAAATTCTTATGATCATTTCAAGCTTTAACAATAATGCATGTTCAAAATCAAAAAACAACATCATTGATTGAATCCCTAATTAGTTAATATTCTTGATGAAATAGGTGTGGAATTTTTAGAGGGAGAAAGTGGCGAGGAGAGAGAGCTATGCATGTGGGTTTAGTTGGATGATTTGAACATGCATTAAAATCAGACATCAAGAATCAGCAACTACTGGCAATTAATAATAAAGGAAGTGTTACACATGTGTGCATGAATGCATGTGGGTATAGGACACCCACCACACACAACACATTCACGGCACGCACTCACACATGCAAGCACTCATCATTTTTCATTTTTGGATCAAAATCCTTGACTCTTGTGTGAAATACAAGTAACAAACTAAAGAAAGCTAGATTTATATCTAAATCTTACCTTAAACTCGTGCGTTGGCATGAAAAGTTGATGATGTGTGCTTGCTTATGATGCTCAAATCCTCCTAGCTTGATTCTAGTTCTTCTCCATACTTGATTAAATTTTTGGATTTTCTTGTTTATTTTAAGTGAGGAGTGAAAATGGTTGGAATAGTGTAGTTGGTGAGGGTCGGACGGTAATTATGAAGAAGAGAAAGAGAGTAGGGTGGTGAAGTGTTAGATAGACTGAAAAGGTAGAAGTAATGGAAGGTGTATGGAGTGAAGTGGGGATAAATGAAAGTTCCAACACATCATCTAGACTTAGGTAATGATTAAGATGGTGGTTTCATGCAAACATGGGGTTGGGAAATGGTTTTGGTCGGGGTAAGTGGAAGGTTTTGCGTTAAAGTTGGTATTTAAACAAAGTTCTATTTTTTCTGGTTTAACGTTTAGCGAATTTTAGCTAATCATACGAACTCTGTTTTGAATAATTTTTATCAGGTCTTCTCTGATATTGAATTCCTGATAATACGAGCTAAAGAAACCAATTTTTGGTGAAAGTTATTTGGGTCTCATACGGTGTCCTACCCTAGCTTGTTCTAACATATTTTCAAATTTTCGCGAATCGAAAATTTTCAAAATAAGTTTATAAGTTATTAATAATTCTTTTATAGAAATTATAATTTCGGTTTATTCCTGACACATTTGGACTCCTATCAGTTTTTAAGTTGTAGCCGGTGATCGTTTCTGCGTAGTGTTCGCTAAGCGACGAATTTAAACTTTTTGTACTTGATAAAATATAACTCATATATTTTTGGAGTTTTTGGACTAAAATAATGTAACTTTATTATTATATTATTTTATTTACATAAGTGCGGGTTACACTATAGCGGGATTAGGCTAAATTTTGGCAGTTGTCACATTCTCCCCTCCTTTAAGATTCCGTCCCAAAAGTTAATAGGTAGCACTGGTGCTAAATTATACTTGGAAAAGGTGAGGGTATTTTCGCTTCAACTGGTATTGTCGTTCCCTAGTGAATTTCGGGCCAAGTATTGAATTCCAGCGAACTTAGACTAACTTGATTTGGTTTCACCTAAGCTTATGAATTTTCTAATCCATGACCTCTAAAGGTTCTTCTGTGAATCGAAGCTTGTCATCTACGTGAATGTCTTCAACAGGAACGATCATGGATTCATCAGATAGGCATTTCTTCAAGTCAGATACATGGAACACGTCATGTATTCCACTAAGCTCGGTGGGCAATTCAAGTCGGTAAGCTACCGGTTCAACTCGATCAACGATCTTTAATGATCCAACGTACCGCATACTCAACTTTTCTTTTTTTCCAAATCGGACTACTCCTTTCCAAGGTGAGACTTTCAACAAAACTCTGTCTCCAACTTCAAATTCTAACTGTCATTGACGATTGTCGGCATAGCTATTCTATTGGTCAGCAGCTGCTTTTAACCTGTCTTTGACATGGAAAACCTAGTCAGTGGTCTCCTAAATTCTACTCCAGTCAACTGTTTCTCTCCAACTTCAACCTACAAAGTTGGGATCGACATTTTCTCTCGTACGAAGCTTCAAGTGGTGCAACTTTAATACTAGAGTGAGAGCTATTGTTGTAGGAAAATTCAGCTAACTGTAGATGAGTATCGAAACTTTTTCCGAAATTAAGAACGCAGGATTGCAACATGTCTTCTAATGCCTGAATGTTTCTTTTGCTTTAACCTTCAGTTTGAGGGTGATAGGCGGTGCTTATGTCCAAATGGATGCCTAAGGATTCGTGTAAGGAAACAATTTCTTGGAAACAATTTCTTTCAAATAATGTCTAGTTAATTTCTTTAAGTTATTTTTCTCAAGGATGGGTATGAAATGAGTAGATTTTGTTAATTGATCCACAAAAACCTAGATAGAGTCTTGGTTATTAGGTGTGTGCGGCAATTTGGCTATGAAATCCATGGTGATGTGATCCCATTTCCACTCGGGAATTTCGGGCTATTGTAACAATCCAGGAGGTTTATAGTGTTCAGCTTTGACCTTTGAACATGTCAGACACTTGCTAACATTATCCGCTATATCTCCTTTCATATTTGGCCACCAATACAACTCTTGGAGATCTTTATACATCTTGGTTGAACCTGGGTGGATCGAGTATTTAGACTTGTGCACTTCTTTCAATACCAAATTACGCAGGCTTCCATATCGGGGTACCCAAACTTGATCAATCAAGTATAATGTACCATCAGACTTTGTCACAAATTCACATTCAAGACCTCGCAATCTTTTAGCTCTTATGTTCCGCGGTATCAAAGTTTCCCATTGTGCATCGCGATCCGAGTTGTGAGACTTGTTTGTATCGTCAAAAATTGTGCCCGAACATGTATGGTTTTTCTCTTTCTTTTCTACTCAAAGCATCGGCTACAATATTTTCTTTATCTTGGTGGTAATGAATTTCGCAGGCATAATCATTGAGTAGTTCTACACACCGTTGTTGTCTCGTATTAAGATCTTTTTCATCATATATATGCTGGAGAATTTTGTGATCAGTGAATATTGTTCATTTGGTACCACAGATATAGTGTGTGAAGATTTTGAGAGCAAAACCAACAACTCCTAGCTCCCGATTATGAGTTGTGTAATTCTTTTCATGCACTTTGAGCTATCGTGATTCGTAGGATATCACCTTGTCTCATTGCATATGCACACATCCTATACCTAAGTGTGAAGCATCACAATATACTACAAATCCATATGTCCCTTCTTGAAGTGTAACATTCGTTACTTTTCAAACCCGAAAACCCGACCCATTTTAAATTTTCGGTTTTTATATAATTATGTATCATCAAGTTTCATTGCACGTATTCGTTATTTTTATTTGTATGTGCATTAGTTAAATCGACCCGGTTTGTCATTTCATTTTAATTTATATTTAACGTTCATCGTTAATATAATGTCACGATAATTTACGATAATCGTTCGTTCGTGTTCTATTCATTTGATTCACTAATGTAACTCCGAGGATTTAAAGTTTTGTTTAATCAATTTCCGAACTGCACAAGTATAATGCGTAAATATTAAAAGTTTTATATTCATATTTCATTTACATTCATATTCCAAAGTTCAGGGTTAGTGTTGTAAATATACTTTAATTCAGTTTTAAAAGAAAACTAAACTAGAGGGACAAAAACTGAAAGTTTAATTTTAAAATATAATATAATAAGATTATTTAAATATACCCAGCCGCCCACCCTCTCGCCCTTTGGTTTTCCGGCGACTCCTGTTCGGCGACGGGATTAATGTCCGATGACATCATCATCATCATCATCATCATCATCATCGTACTCAGTATATCCCACCAATAGCAATGCTATGGTAAGGTCTGAGGAGGGTAAAATGTAGACAGCCTTACCTCTATCCCATAGGGATAGAGAGGCTGCTTCCGGTGAGACCCCCGGCTCGATAGTAGTTTTGCATCAAGCCTTGGACATAAGACACATAGCACTCAATCATCAGGGACACCGGCTGTTTGGTGCATGTGCCCTTGTCTTTCGGCTATCAACGCCACCACATGATGCCTGATTAACCTTCCGCCGCCTTTAACGTTATTTTCACGAGATTGGTAAAATAACGTCAAAATTAGTGCAATTTTACTTTTGCCCACCCGAGGGTATTAATGTCCGATGACCTTAAAAACAAACCTAAACGCCAATTTAACGGCCAACAAAGGTTCCAACGTTCATCTCCAACAACGGCTATTATTAATCAACCATTTTAACGAGTAACAACAACAAAATAATGACGGATTATAACCCCTACCGGCCGGAAATTCTATAAACTCATTAACACGCATTATTGATAAACAATACTCAATATAATAATCTTTTTTTCTTGATATATTAATATTAAAACAAGGTGCCATTGTCGTACGCTTTGCACTAGTCATGTCTTTTCGGGCCCAATTTCAGTCCCACAGATTACACGGGTATTAAAGATATGAAGATATATTTGAAACAACATATCAATTACTCCCGACTCGCTTTTACGGTTATATCACTATCTGTCTGTATCCTCTAGTAGATCTTCAACTCCAGGTCTCAACATATGTTCAGAGGGACGGTTACAAGGTATCATGATTGCAAGATTTGGCCGTAGGAGAGAGATAGAGAGAACATGGTGGTTGCAAGTGGGATACAGTGGTTGTTGCTACAGTAGACTCTGGTGGTTGTTGTTGATGTTAATCTGGTGGGTGGGGTAATCAGGTGAGAGTAGATATATATATATATATATATATATATATATATATGTGTGTGTGTATTACATGTTATATTTATTAGTAATGAATCATTTAAAAAAGGGTGTGAAACCCATAACCGAAAAAATATACATAATTCATGTATATTAGGCGGTTTTTGTGTGTGAAAAAATAAGACCAATGGTGCCATTAGACTCAAAATTGAAAGCTTGACAAACCACACGACCGTACGTCAACCTTATTCAAAAATCAAACTTTAACCTTTTGTTTTATGTTTTCATTTCATAGTTTTGTTTTTAAATTCTCATTAAAAGATATTTAACAAATAAAGTACGCTTTCAATATTTATTTAAAATTAAGATATTCCTTACATATTATGACTCGATACAAGTACAATGATTATGTACACAATGCACCGTAAGACCAAGTCCGTAATGGTTTTTACAATCTAATGCAATATTGCACAGCAACCCAACACCATAAGAAAATGCTTTGGAGACCATTTTTCTACGGCATCGATAGTACTTCCAATTGATTCTTTAGGGTTAGCATCTCATACTGCTGTAACAAACGTAAAACCACAAGTACTCAACACTAATTTGATCAAAAAGGGTACCTTCACCAAAGAATTCACCATATCTCTATATTGAGGTTTTGTGTTGTGGTGAGCTTCGGAAGACCCTCTAAGCAATATTTATAGTTATAAGCTAAGATACATTTCACATCACCATATCATAATCAAATTTCATTATGTGGTATCATATCATGTATCAGTTATATATGGTATTGCATTTCTTTACACCAGCTTTTCATTATAATGTATAATATCATATCGTTACACATTGCGTCAACAACTATATGTTTATGATATCGTATCATATCATATCGTATCATATTGTATCATATCACACCACACCATAGCATACACATACCATGTGATATCATATCAAATCATACTTAGCATATCTTGCCAGACTAAACCACATCACACCGTACCATACAGTATCGTATCGTACCGTACAAAACCAAACATTATCGTACCACACCATACCGAACCATTCCATACCATATCCAAGGCATGTGATGTGTATAAGTAAGGTTGGCAAAGGCCCACCGTCCAACCATAGTTTTAGTGTCAGTTAAGAGCCTAATTTTCTTGTTTATGCCTTATGCCTATCATCCAAAACTTTGAGGCCTAAACAAGGTAAAATTTCAATATTTCTTAGTTCATATTATATATTCAAAAAATAGTGATTACATCGAAACCGAAGGAAAACGGGAAATAAGCTGCGCCGTTACCTATATTTGAATTGCAAAACCCAACTTTTAAAAACTACATTGACTGATCTTAGAGTTATAGCATTACTATGCGTGATCTATTGAACTGGGCTAAGTAACCACACAGCTTCAGATGCGATAAAACCAAAAGTGTCAAAAGCAAAAGGTATAAATACATATTGCTTGTCAAAACACACCTTCTCATATTTAGTCAGTTTGCTTGACGCAGCTTTTAAAGTAGCTTGATTGACTATGAAACGACTACTTCCTAAGCCCACAAGAAGGGATACCCGTGTTAAATCCACACATGCGTGTTTTCCTTGTTTCCATCCAAACAACAAACTTTCTGGCTGTCGAAGGGTTGATCTTCCATTCAACGTGTTCCTTTATTTCTGGTACTGCATAGCATCGATGATCGGACAGAGTCAAAGAGAAACCTCTAATCTACTATCACCTGCCGGCGAGTTTCACCGAAGTGCCCCCTTTTGGTTAATGCACTACATAAAAAATGTCATATAGTGAATACAAAAAGTGCTACTAAAAAACATAAAAGTGCCACTAAAGACCACTATATGAATGTGCGGCCGAGCGACTACCTGGAAGTGGTGTCGCCTTTTAGTGTCACTTTTTTTAACTGCCGCACAATGTTTTTGGGTTTTTAGTGGCAGCTTTTTTTATGGCACAATATATAAGAAAGATTTTTGTGGCACAATTTTTGTGCCTAAAAAAGTATTCCCGATTACATATCCATACTAGTTTTAGTGACACCTTTTCTTTTACCATAATTTAGAAACAACTTTTGTGACACAAATTTGGGTCACTAAAGGTTGTTTTTGTTTAAATATATGCACTATTTTTTATGGCACATGATTTTGTAACATAAACCACAAGATTTACAATACAAAATAAAAGTTTGATAAAACTGTAAATGTAGATATTATAGTATTAAAACTTTGATAATAAGTTCTCCTAAACATATTCCAAATGTTTAAAAAAAATTATGTAATAAGTAACATATTCCAAATTCCAGATAGTTACATGATGAGTCTAAACGATCTTTTGGGTGAGAATCACTTTCATAAACTTAATCACTTTCATAAACTTAGATCTAAAGCTTCCAATGATGTCTATCCTGCAACAATCAATTATATAAACAAACATTATTATTTGTATAAAAAGGCTTAGTTATTTTTTTTTCTTATGAAAGTCATTGTGCTTGATTCAAAAGAAAATAGCCCACACACCTATAAATTAGACAAAATAAACCAACATATAATACAATTGGCCTAAACACCAAACAATTAGACAACAAATCACCATATTACCTTAACTGCAATGTCAACAAAATTTTAAAGATCAATTGTTCATGCGTCTTTCTTGCCCAGTAAAATGAAAAGTTTTAGTTGATCAATTTCATACCGGGATTAAAAAGAACATAAGCACATCCATTTAAAAGTAATTACCGTTATCATTGTGAATTCATGAAGATGATATTTCGTAACCAATGAAGAGTTGTTCTTAACCAAAGAATCAATATCAGGATCCTAGTACATAAACTTGTAATCATATATAAAAGAACAAATAATGGTTCATGCATGTAATTACCTGTATGTAATTTTTTCGAGCCTTTAACTTTTGAGTAGCCATCATTTGAAAAATCATCTGGATCACCGAGCATGATTGTGGAGTCATTTGCAATATCTTTTAATGAAGCATAAACACATAAAATGATAGGTAATCATTAAAAAAACAACCAAACCACACAAGATATATAGGAGCACTAATATACATTACCAGAATGTGAGCAGCATTATCATCAGCAATACTTCTATCTTTATGAATATTAGTTTTTATATACAACTAATTGTAGCACCCGTGCGGTGCTGTGGAGGGAAAAAATAGGCATACGAACATTGAACCACACACACGCGATGCTGGACGTAAAGTTGGTTTTGGAGAGGGTGTGAAATTTATTGAAGAAAAGCGCCCACTTAATGAGTTCGAGCTGCAAGGTCAAGATTGGGATGCGGAGTACAAAGTTAAACTCTAGGCTTTTGACGAACTGAACTTTGAGGTTCAAGAATGTGTTTGCCAATTCTCAACATAGGAAGAGGTGATGCGCCTTCAAGATATGTTTCACGTTGACCCTAAATAAAATGTTGAATATCCCACATCTCCAGAAGGAACCAATGGCCAACAAGATCTTCCAGCCCCTTAAGCTAGATTAAAGTATGACTAATGTGCTTTGTTTGTTTTTCTTTTTGTGTTTGTAATCATCATCTCTTTTCGGTGTTATATATGAAATGATTTTCGCATTCTTTTGTGTTATGAATAATACAAAGGTTAAAACGGATCATAAAATATACTTGAAATAAAAGTTGGCACGCAGACCACTTATTTACACTTCTCATTGTTGTTTTCCTTTATATTTTAACTTTACCCTTAATTATAACTAAACTTAATTACTTTACTTACACAATACATTTCATTGTTTTTTAAATTACTATATATTATGTTTTTCTAATATAATACCATATAAAAAAATTCAGAACCCCCCTAAACTTAATTACTTTATTATGTTTTTCTAATAATAACATTTCCTTCACCCCCCCCCCCCTTCGCCCCACATATCGCGCATAGGGGTGGTGTTGTAATCGGATGTCGCCCAAAAAAGCCATCAAATGTCACCCCACTATTCATACACTAAAATGTTTCGGGCATTCTTCTTTTACACACACACAGTTTGGCCAGATTTAACAGGGTTTTGCATGAAAATTACTTGTTCTTGACGGAAACTCGTTAGAAATTAAAGAATTTGGCCAGAAACTTGCCTAAATTTGGCTACAAACCCACCATTGGCAACCAGCATCGTTTGCCACCCACCAACATCGACCATCGCCACCACCTACCCTGCTACAATGTCACACCCCGACTTAAGGCCTAGGCGTGACACCCGTAGTTGGTATCTGTTTTGAAAATATATCAGAGTTGCGGGTTATTAGCGGAAGTCTTTGGTTATAAAAATATTAATTTGTTTTGAAAATATCTTGGATAATAAATATCCAAGTATTTTTGGTTTACAAACCTTTGTTTATAATATTTTATTTATTTAAAACTAAGCCATCTCCATCTGCGAGCATCTAACTCCACAATGACTCTTATGCCTTGTTATCTATGCTATGCTTGCTTTCCTGTAATGAGGGGGAAAATACGTCAGCGATATGCTGATGAATCGTTGACTCTGAAAACATTTGACTGACAAGATAGTTTTGGAACAAACTCAGCAGAAACGTCTCTTATTTCCGGGAACTTGTGCCACTACCATACACACACAATTATGGATCTCCAAGAACTAATGCACATTGGAGAACTTTCGTTATGACTGTTTAGCCTGCAGCCACGTAACCTTGATTGAAAGACTAGACAGTTATGTTTGGATCCAGACACATGTGTACTCGGTCTGAGTTGCTTTTATTATCTACCTTGTAACTTTAGGGATCACGTAATCCCTTAAAATTTAGAGATCACGTAATCTCTTATAAACATTTAATTGACTGTTTAAGATAAACAACCCGTTTATCTGACTGTAAAAGGTTTAACGTATTCACTTGTGATTGTGATTGTTTTTTCTGAATGATGTGGTGATCTCGTTTGGAAACCTTTGTGAATGAATGATGCTTGATCAATAATAAAATAGGTTTGTATAAATATCCGGATCGTCTCTTGATCCAGCTACAGACCTTTAGTCTGGTTTTGATAGCTTTAAACCTTGGCTGATCATTTGTTTGAATAAAATATTTAGACCCGTGGTCTTTTCATTTATTTAAAATCATGTGCTGGACTTCTTCTTCATGAAGAAACATCTACTGATAGGTTTCTTCTTCAAGAAGAAATATTAAATGACTATAACCTTGGTATGTAAATCTTACGTTTCTTAGTTATGAAGAAAACTATATCTCTTGCATATAATGTTTCTTAATTGTGAAGAAACTATTTCTGACTATATCTTCTTGTATGTAAAAGCTTATGTTTCTTAATTATGAAGAAACGTTATTTTAACTATAACCTTTGCATGTATAAAACTTTTATAAACATAATTATGAATAAAGTTTGGGTTATACCTCTGATTATGGTCTAAGCCATATAATGTAATAATAAAATAATATTTAGGCAGAACCCCTACCTTATGCGGGTATTTGGAGTTTATATGCCTAAGCTTGTACGGGCAGCACTTCTACTTTGTTTTCGCGTATTGAGACTTAAACCGTCGGAACTTCAGAGTTTGGCACGATCCACGAGATCGGCACGCAAACCGAGGCTAACTATGTGAAAATGTGTGTGATTTGAGGTGTGAAATGAAATGTCGTGACCCCCCCCCCCCCTTTATAGCTGAGTTTGGGTACCATCACGTAGTGCGATGGCCCTTCTCCTTGGGCATCACGTAGCGCGATGTCAGGGGAATGACGCATGGCTGCTGACTCAGCCCTAGCGTCTGCCACGTGTCTCCCCATCGCGACACGTGTCTGCTGCGTCATACGTAGCGCGATGGTGTTGTTCCTGGGCTCATCGTGTAGCGCGATGGGTCCTTAAATAAGATTTTTAACTTTTGGTCCCTTATCTTTGATAACTTGCCACTTCTTGGTCATACTTCCATTTTCCAAAAATACTAAAGCGGCGGCGATGCGAGCGTGCGAAGTGCAAATTGCGCCATAAAAACGCCACATTTTCTTATGTGGAATGCTTCCATTTTCTTCCATCTTTCCATGTGGGATGGAATTTCCTATTTTCTTAATATAAGATGCTTTGTTTTTCTTATCTCTTTTCTTTCTCTTTACTTGTTATAATAATATTTTTAATCCTTCTACTTTCAAAGTTGACATTTTTAGTCCAAAAATAATTATGGGATTTTCTAGGATGTTATATACAATCATAACCACCACTCAATGCCATTTTTATTTTATTAATTCGTATTTTTCTGCTTAGCAAACAACATAAAGTGATGATTCATTTCGTTTACACATAGTAACCAAACATATCAATGAAATGGTAATGATTGCATTTCAATCCCTTTTCTATTCAATTACCTCGTCCATTCCATTAACCCATATCAATCAAGCAGGTCTTAAGAATTTTATTTTGTATACGCTTTTCGTTTACATTTTATATTTTAATAGCCATTAGGGTGAGAATAAACTGGGTAATGCCCGTGAGATCTGATGTAACGTCCCGAAAATTCCAAAATAATATTAATTATATTACTTAATAATAGAGGGAAAGTTACTCGGGTTATCAGGAAATAAATAAAAGAATAGAGGTTGGTATGGGTCGGGCTAGTGTCGGGTAATGGACGTGGGTCTTGGACGTGGGTTAATTGAGATGGGTTAAATGAGAATGGGATTTCAGGGATATAAATACCCCCAAAATCCCAAAATATTTTCATTTTCACCAAACTCCCTAACACCCCAAAAACACACACACACCACACACATACCGCCGCCGGCCGGCCGAGCCAAGGGAAGAGTCGGGCAGGTCCGAGAGAGAGCGATTAGTGTACTAGCAAGTTAACGAGATCCAAACAAGCCCAAAAAGGTATGATTCTTGACATTTAAGGTTTAAAAATCCAAGCTTTTTAGTGTATAAGCGACCGAAGATGGTCGGGAAGCGTAGTGGGTGATATTGAACCATAGCAAGGGCTTTAAAAACGCTCAAAATGCTGGAAAGAAACCGAACAGCGGCTGTCTGGGTAACTTCGCCTGCATCTGGGCAACTTCGCCTTCAAAGCGATGAACTTCGCCTGCAAGCTAAGTTCGCCTGATGAACTTCGCCTGCAGGCTAAGTTCGCCCGATGACAACTTCGCCTGAGGCCAAGTTCGCCTAATTGATAACTTCGCTTACGGCCAAGTTCGCCTGATGACAACTTCGCCTAAAGCTAAGTTCGCCTAAGGTTTAACTTCGCCTAAAGCTAAGTTCGCCTAAGGTTTAACTTCGCCTAAAGCTAAGTTCGCCTAAGGTTTAACTTCGCCTAAAGCTAAGTTCGCCTAAAGTTTAACTTCGCCTAAAGCCAAGTTCGATTAGGAAGTAAACTAAAAATCTAATGAAAAATGTGTTAAGACAGTTAATGGAAATAAAATTTTTTCAAGCTGACCTGGCAGCTCGACCCCAGCCAGGGGCTCTGCCCCTTGGACCCTGCTAGGGGCTGCCGCCCCTAGACCCCGCTGCCAGGGGCGCTGCCCCCGGACCCCCGTTCGTTGTGGGTCATATAAAGATAGAAATACATTATGAGAAGTGATAGTTAATTGATACGTATACTTGTTATACAGTCAGCCGTGCACAACTGAAGAAAGCAATTACGATTAACGGTGAACGTAACCGTGTTCAGGTGAGTTTCTAGCCCCATTTATGTGTTACGTTTTCGGGGCTATGTGCATACTCAATATGTTTGTTAATACACTTATCCTAAGAGATAAGTGTATGCCTTATATGGATAATGTGAAATATATGAATGATTGCTTGATGATACGTGAACGATCTTCGGATATTGCACGTACTGTCAGGTTGCAGCGCTAAGAATAAGGTAAGTATGTTATGTATGTTTATGTGTATGAACATGATAGAGATAATAGAAGAAAGAAATGATAACGTATGGTTGTATGGTTACGAAGAGGGTACCGAGCCCTAGTAATACTCGAGGAATGTAGGGCGTAATGCTCTTTATAACGTAAGATATGAAAGTAAGATAATACAAAAGAAAGTAAGAAAGTATGAACGAAAGGATATAATTTTATGTGTATGCCGTGTATGGTATATGTGATCGATACGATTGATTGCTTGACGGTACGTGAACGATCTTCGGATATTGCACGCATCGTCAAGGGAAGTGACTAGCTCCTTACATGGATATTAAATAATAAAGTATAGTGTTCCTTTTATGGAAGGTAAAGTGTTCCTTTTATGGAATGTATAGTGTTCCTTTTATGGAAGGTATAGTGTTCCTTTTATGGATAGTAAAGTGTTCCTTCTATGGATAGTATAGTGTTCCTCCTATGGAAATTATATATGGTAGGGTAATGGTAATGGTTCTTTTAATAAATATTACGTGACGATCCTCCTATGGATATTTATACAAGGTTAAGGTAGTAATATGTGTATTCGGATACGGGAAGTAATATATGGGAATAAATTGTATGATACCTGATTAACTAGAACTCACTCAGCGTAGCTGACTTTTAGTATGCACGCAGGTGAGCCGATTACAGAGCTAGCAAGAGGATGACGCATGGCATGGATTGAACGGCTGGCATCTGAAGAAAGAAGTAAAGATGTGTTAAATATAAAGTTTTGTGTTATGGTATCAAAGAAAAGATTTAATGTTTTGTAACAAATGATTGATGTTTTATATTCCGCGAAAAGTTTTAATAAACTATGATTTGAAGGACTGTGTTTATGAGTAAATCCGACGCTAAAATAGGGCTACCGGGTTCGGGGCCTTACATCTGACCTAGATCAAACCTAGTTATTTACAAAAGGGTCCATTCCCGGGTCCTGAGAATACTATTAAATGTGTTCAGGTTCGGGTCAGCAGGGGCGGATCTACGTATACGAGACCGGGTTCACGGGAACCCATTGAGTTTCGGATTTTATATAGAATGTCTATATAAAATATGAGAATGAACCTACATATATATTATGAGTGAAGACATATACAAAATATAACTTTGATCTAGTGGTAAACATTCCATCTTGCTTGTCTAAGAATCATCCATCCATAAACTGATTTAAGAGTTATAGTTATATGCAGGTAGGTGGAGATTCTAATATGTGTTAGTTATAAAGTTACTTTGTGGTAATTGGATAGATGTATAGAACAATGTGCAGGTATATAATATACACATTGCAATTATTTGTAGTAAAATACTTGCTAAACATTACTAACATAGTAGCAAACTAACAATTCATCTTAATCTATAATTCAATAATATGTGAATGCTCTAATAAGGATGTTTGTTTTTCTTATTGTAGTATTTTTATCATGTGATAAACCTTAACCACACGAACCGTCAAAACAACCCGAGACCGTCATACCAAAACCGTACAGTGAACCCATTGAAAAAAATTCCTAGATCCGTCACTGCGGGTTGGATCTTTGTATCTAACCATTTTCTCTTTGAATAAATTAGGTAAAACCTACAAGACCCGTGAGAAATAAACCAATTAAACCCGGTTATTTACAATAAGGTTAGGTCTAGAATCCTAAAATACCTCTAAATGGGTCCGAGTCTCACCTGTTTGCACACCCGGTTATCCATGACATATTTTGATATATTTTCTTTTCATATTAAGCATCTATTTTCGTTTCCCTTCAAGTTGATCAATTTCCCACAAACTTATTAATCCTCCCCCTCTTCCCAAAATTCGCTTCCTAATTCATATTCCCTCATATCCTCCTCGATATCCAAATTCTCGCTTCCATAATCAAAAAAATTGCACTAAATTTAATGGTTCGCTAAAATTTAAAATCAAAATCAAAATCAACCCAATTTAAACAGAATTCATAATCTCAAATCTTAATGTTCCGACTTCCATAATCAAAATCGAGTATTCTAGTTCTTATAAGATGTTACTAGGTGCTAGCCTAGAACATTTTAATGATATATACAATTTGATTTTTAGTTTGAATCGGAGCCGGAGCAACTGAGATTCGTGTCTGTTGGAATTATGGACCGGTTCGAGTAAGTCAATACGGCCAACCGGGTTATGACCTGTGAGAGTTACACTGTGAGGTAACGAACCATAAACTCGCTTAAGTTAGTTAACCGGGTTAGACACTTTAACGAGATAAAATTACATGGAACGGTCTTTGGAGCAAAAGGTGGACTTATTGGCCCATTAGGTTTATAACTAATTAGATTAGTTAAACCTAATTAAATGGTTATATAAATACATGATATTTTATAACCTAAACTTTAATCCTAACAAGTCTATCTCCTTCCTCCCATACCCTAACCGCCGGTCACCTTCACCGCCGGTCTACCACCGCCGCTGCTCCGACGCCGCCACTGTCAGTCGCCTCCGCCGCCACTGCCAGTCGCCGCCGCCCGTTGATTGTTGGGTAAAAGTTAGTTATTATTATATATTAATTAGTTATATTTAGTTAAATAATTGAATGAACATTGGTACTTCAATCGTTGTTATGTGTTTTCAGGACATTGGAAGTTAAGAAATGAGCTAATTCAACACCATCCAGATAAAGATTAAGCAAGCCTTGAGATGATGGAAGCATGGGGAAACATGTATTGAGGGTTAAGAAGGATTCAGGAGAGGATTGGATGAGAAACATGAAGCCGAAGTGAAAACTGAACAACACGGGTTACCAAGAAAGTGTGTTTTAGTAAAACGGGCATATCTTGGCCTAGAAAATGAGTTAAGGAATCCATAATATATGAATTTTATGTTTCTCAACTAGAGGAATTCGAATATGAAGTCAGTTGCATCTTTGCGTATCGCAAAGATGCAGGAGATGCAACTTCGCGATACGCGAAGATGCTCAATGTCGGCAAAAGTTAGGGTTTTCACTATATAAACGATTTTTCGACCCTATTTCGGATATTACGACTTCCAGAGGTAAAAGAGGAGTTCTAGGGCGATTTTCCGTCATTCCAAAGCTTCCGGTTTGTCCTAAGATCTTATGTTCATCAAGATAAGTACTTTAACGATTATGTCGATATCCGGCTAATCGTGTGTGTTCGTTCTAGGCTAAGGTTTTGTGTGAAGTACTGTTTTGATCAGATTCTAATGCTTAATGGTTATAGCTTGATTGAATTTATATGATTTGTCTTGCTTAATTAGTTATTTGGTTGATTAAAGGTTGTGTTTGTGATTATTGATTTGTGTAACGTTTGTTTGGTTGTTTATCAACATTTAAGGTTAGGCTCTTGTGTCCTTGAACTATAATCATCAAACCTTATCATTGAGTTAATTATCCTAGACATAGAATTGGTAATTGTGGTGTCCGGGTTCATTTGTGTCAACAACTCAGTTAGGGTATCGCTTGTCATCATAAATCAAACAATAGGACTAGCAATTATTGTAAAACCAAAGACTAGAGAATCTGTGATTGACGTATGGAACACATAACCCGAACCTAGAATGAATGCTTTTTAATTAATATTGTTTACAAATATTTTTAAGTAATAATTAGTCTTAATTAAATCTTTTTATAAAAACTGCTTGACATTGTCTGTCCGCTTAGGTTAAATAATTAGTTATAAATTAAATAAACTTGCACTTTCCTTGAGTCCCTGAGGATACGACCTTACTTACCCGTACTTATTATAGGTATTTAAGTCTTAAAATTAATTGTTTGAGTAGACCGCAACAGCCTACGTCACCCGTCGCCTCCGTCGACCGCCGCTGTCCGCAGCCATCTCTTGATGTCCGTCGCCGTCTGCAACTGTCCACACACCACCACCGATGCCGTTGCCGTCGTGCACCGCCACCATTGGTCGTTGATCTTGTTGTGTCACCTAGCTCGGTTCGTTAGCCTTCGGTGTCTCAACCGGTTATTTATTAACCGAGGTAAACTTAAATATATTGTCAGTTATAATAATATATTTATTGTTTGACTCGTACTCGTATTGTCTGTAACCGGATCCTGTCGGGTTTTGTTTCGGTGCTGATTAATTGTATACTTTCCGCTGCGTCTAATTATTAATTATTATTAACCATGTTTATTGAACCGGTTTTAATAAACAAAATTTTAACTGATCACCACTGAAACCCAACAGTGGTATCAGAGCCTTGGTTACAACATACGAGTCGAATCCGGTAATTTTAACGGTTCTACATCATAAACTTCAAGGTAGTTGACGTTTTTGATCTAGATAAAATATTAGGGCAATTTTAGTTTGGTCAAAATTTTATTTATTTTTTTTACCAAAATATTGCCCGACTTATTTTTCGTTGAATATGTAAATCTGGCCCGACCTTGTTTGTATGGTTGAATGATTTTTTATTTTGGCCATATGGATGGTTCAAAAGTTGTATTTTGTTTTTGGTTTTATTTTATGATTTTTGGCCACCTTGATGGTTCAAAATTGTAATAGATAGGGTTTAGTTTCTCATTACTTGTTTTAGTGTAATTTTGTAATGAAGAAGACCCGAAGGAAAACCGAAGACGAGCTCATGGAGTTCTTGAAGTCAGTGGGAGTTACCAAGGATGACGGAATGCACCAAGAGTCTATCCTTGTGGTTGTTTTGTGTTGTGACCCCTTGACCCGATTGATCTTGCTAATAGGCTCTAGCAAGATCAATCACTAATCTTGGCCATTTAAGATTTACATATTCTTATTTGCTATTTTTGGTTGCTTGCTTTATTATAATAGGTTATAATACCACCAACATAATAAAAAATATATTAAAATATATTAACCAATCATGTTTTGCAAAATTAAACTAAATTTAATTTTCCATGACTAATAACTTAATAGGTAAAACTATTAACTTAAAATTGGTTGGTATTATCGCGACAAACTTAGTTTTAATAGGTTATATAAAACTAAGTGTCCTGAGAGATGAAACGGTTCATCAAGTTGTCTCGATCAATTAAGTAAAACTGGACTTTTACTTTATTCCGTAATATTTAAAATTAATCCCTATTTAAATCAATAGTCTATGCCATCCTACTATAAGTCACACTTGAGGCATACTGCGAAACTTCAAGTGTTTGGAGCTACAGAACCGCACTTGATTTCTAGCATATCCCTTCAAGGTGAAAGGGTTTCGTTGACACATCCAGATCTTTCACAAGTGACTATACTAGGGCGACTATTACTTTACTCTCTAGTTACATGCTACAGCTGTCTGGAGATATGGTGGGCATAGATGAGGCTAAACGTATCTATTTAGGCAAATGTTGTCTTAATAGGCCTCATAAACGAGAGTTGTGCTCTATTCACAGTTGGCAATCGTTGTCTGTCTGACTAACCACTTACTAATGTTGTGTGCTACAGCTGCCATTAGTAACTGGAAGCCGGAATCTCAAGTTCCTATTTACTAATATTATTGGGTCATTAATAATAGGATTAAAACATTGAAAATACTAATTAAAATTTACTTTTGCTTATTTAAACAGATGCCTACTGATAATAACTCCTCATTCACTCTCAAGGCTATTCTTGAGAAAGAAAAGTTGAATGGCACCAACTTTCTTGAGTGGCACCGCAACTTGGGACTTGTTCTCAAGATGGCAAACAAGCACTATGTTCTCGATGGACTTGTTCCAACCGAGCCTGAAAACAATACTGCTAATGCCAAGAGGGTTCTTGACAAGCATATGGATGACTCGGCTGAAGTTGCGTGTATCATGCTAGCCACCATGTCTTACGAGCTTGCTAAAGGCTTGGAAGATTTTGGTGCCTATGAGATGCTTGAGCAACTCAAGGGCATGTTCCAGAAACAAGCCTGTTAAGAACGCTTTGACACCATGAAGCAGCTTATCAGCTGCAAAATCGAACAGGGATCACCTGTTAGTGCGCATGTCGTTAATATGAAAGGGTACATCGAACAGCTAAGGAAACTTGATTATCCCCTGTAAGATGAAATGGCAGCAGATTTCATCCTGAACTCTCTTTCCAGCTCTTACGACCAGTTCGTAATGAATTTCAATATGAATGGCTGGGTGAAGATAGTGCCGGAGCTTCATGGAATGCTCAAGACGGCTGAGATGAATATTCCCGCTAAAACAATCAAGTTCTTATGGTTCGATCTGCTGGTGTCATCAAGCCTAAACCCAAGAACCGGGGTCATAACGGTAAAGGCAAGAAGAAGGTTACTGTTGCTGCCAGGTCTGCCACCAACACTAACAAAGGTGTTGCAAAGGTACCTCCGCCGCCTCCTGAGGAGCGCCAGTGCTACAAGTGCAAAAAAATGGGACACTGGAAACCTAACTGTCCCGACTACCTTACTGAGCTGAAAAGGCAGAGGACCAATGGTGAAAGCTCCTCTAAAGGTATTTCTATTTACGTTATTGAACTTTTCGCTGTCTCTAGCAACACATGGGTATTTGATACCGGGTGTGGTTATAACATCGTTAATGTCTTGCAGGAGCCTGAAAACTGGAAATAGCTGAAACAAGGCAGCATGGAACTCATCGTTGGTGATGGGAAGAGAGTCCTAGTTCTTGCAACTGGCACATATCATTTTGCTTGTCCGTCTGGCCTTGTAGTTACTTTGGATAACTGTTTGTTTGCACCTAGTTTGACCAGAAACATTATTTCAGTTTCTTTACTATTTGAACAAGGATTTAAGTACGTTTTTAATAGTATTTCTATTTCTGCCTACTTGAATGTTATCTTTTATTTTGAGACTAAACCTTGAAATGGTATTTATGAAGTTGATGTTCAAATAAACAATAATGTATATAATCTTTCTAAACGTATCAGATCTGGCATCAATGATACATTTCTATGGCATTGCCGACTTGGTCACATAAGCAAGGCACGAGTTAAGAGACTCCAATCCGAAGGGATTCTTGAATCCACAGGACCGGAATCTTTTGATGATTGCGAATCTTGTTTAGCTGGCAAACTTGCCAAAGGCTCCTTCACTCATAAGAATGAACGAGCAAAGGATATACTGGGAATCATACATACTGATGTATGCGGTCCTTTCAGAACCATGTCTAGGAATCATGAAAGATACTTTGTTTCTTTTATTGACGATTACAGTCAATATGCTTATGTGTATCTTATGAAACACAAGCACGAAACTTTTGAAAAGTTCAAAGAGTTTCAAAACTAAGTGGAAAACCAACTCGGAAAAACTATTAAAATGCTTCGATCAGATCGAGGCAGAGAGTATCTCAGCTCATAATTCATGCATCATCTGAAAGAGCGTGGAATTGTTTCACATCTCACTCCACCCGGAACACCCTAACACAATTGCGTGAGCGATAGGAGAAATCGAACCTTGATAAACATGGTCCGATCGATGATGTGTAGAACTAACTTGCCTCACTCCTCTTGGAGTTTTGCCCTTTTGACCGCCGCCCGCATTGTCAATTTGGCTCCAACTAAAAGGGTAAGCAAAACCACAAATGAGATATGGCATGGGCGAAAACCCAATTTGACTTTCCTTAGAGTATAGGGATGTGATGTTTATTTCACTAGTGATTCTGATGATAAGCTCGATCCTCGCGGCGTAAAAGTTGTTTTCATCCGATACTATAACCAAAGCGGATATTATTTCTTCCATCCTGATACAAATGTGATTTCTATCAAAAGGAAGGGCCACTTTCTCGAGAAGGAGATTCTCTATCGAGGAACTGGAGATAATTTTGTCGATCTTGAAGAAATTCAAGAACTACAAACTGCCGCTGAGGAAGTTGGAACGTCTGATCAACAAGTTGTTGTTGCTTATATATCAGACATGAACATAAGCGTTCGCAGAAGTAATAGGACTCGTGTACCAAACTCTAAATACATATGGCATCTAGATGGTCCCGAGGTCCTCTTAGTAGCCGAGTCAAGCGAAGAACCTACTAATTACAAATCTGCTATCTTAGATCCAGAATCTGAGAAATGGCAAGATGTCATGAACGCCGAGATGCAATCTATGCGTGACAATCAAGTCTGGAACTTGGTTGAGCTACCCCCCGAGAGTCGGGCAGTAGGGAGCAAGTGTATTTTCAAGAAGAAAACCGACATGCATGGAAATATGCAGACTTATAAAGCAAGGCTAGTCGCGAAAGGTTTTACTCAAACTCAAGGTATTGACTATGATGAAACCTTCTCGCCCGTTGCTATGACTAAGTCGATAAGGATATTACTTGCCATAGCCGTGTACTATGACTACGAGATATGGCAAATGGATGTCAAAACTGCTTTTCTTAATGGACATCTTTCTGAAGATGTCTATATGGTTCAGCCTGAAAGTTTTGTCGATCCTAAATATCCTTACAAGGTGTGCAAATTGAATAAGTCCATTTATGGACTTAAACAGGCATCTCGCAGCTGGAATCTTCATTTAGATGAGAAAATCAAAGAGTTTGATTTATCAAAAATGAAGATGAGACTTGTGTTTACAGAAAGACTAGTGGGAGCACTATATCATTCCTCATCCTGTATGTGGATGATATACTGATCATTGGAAATAACATCCCTATGCTTAAGGAAGTTAAAAACTGGCTGGGATCCTGTTTCGCAATGAAAGATCTAGGTGAAGCTGCTTATATTCTAGGAATTAAGATCTATCGAGATAGGTGTAAGCGGCTTCTAAGGCTGAGTCAAATTACATACATAGACAAAGTAATGGCACGCTTCTCTATGGATAACTCCAAGAAAGGAGCTCTCCCAATGGCTAAAGGAATTGTGTTAAAAAAATCGCAATCTCTGGCAACGGACATTGAAACTAAGCACATGCAAGCAATTCCATATGCTTCAGTGATTGGTTCCATCTTGTATGCAATGTTATGTACAAGACCTAACGTCTCGTATGCGCTGAGCATGACTAGTCATTTTCAGCAGAACCCTGGCATTGCCCACTGGACTGCTGTAAAGAACATTCTATGATACCTGAAAAGGACAAAGGACATGTTCTTGGTGTTTGGAAGAGTGGAAGAAGAGCTCACTGTAAGGTGTTACACTGATGCTAGCTTCCAGAATGACCGAGATGTTTCTCACTCACAATATACTTGGATGAAGAAATTCATAGCCCACCTCGATCTGGTTCCAAGTTTTCGGAAACCGATCGACGTAATTCATGATAACACAGGAGCCATTGCTCAAGCCAAAGAGCTCAGATCTCATCACAGGGCCAAGTACATTCTAAGTAAGTTCCACTTTATACGAGATACACCGGAACGAGGAGATCATAATAAGCAAAGTAGACACAGATCAAACCCTAGCAGATCCGTTCACTAAACTGATGACTCAGAACAAGCATGATCATCAAAGAGATGCTATCGGTCTTAGATAAGCTAGTAGTTTATTTTGATTTAGTATTTGGATGTGTGAACATTTCAAATAGTTATACTTTAAGTTCTCTTTTGATTTAATGGTTAAATGCAAATGTTGAATAATATAACTGTGTTCGGTTTTAATACGATTAATCCATGAATATTGTATCCTAAATTATCCGTAGTCGGTCAGACTCGTGGGAACGACTCTGAATTAAGACTATTTTGACTTTGGACTCAAGGGGTTGATTGCCAAACTCACATACCTCATTATGAATGACGTTGGATGTAACTCGCATCAAATCATCTTCATGGATCTTAGTCATAAGATGTTTTGATACTGGTATACTCATTTAGTATCCTTAGACCTGAAATACATATTAGAACTTTCGTTTACTAAAGGCTACTCTTTGGTCAATGTCAACTGCTGTCGCGTAACAGCCAGCTATAAAGGCATTGGTTGGGAATAATCTGAAGTTCAATGGGAGTTGTATGTATTCAAGATGGGATTCTGTACTCTTACATGATATGTAACAGTTAGACATCTTGGCGCCCTAGTTGATTCAAACTGGTAAAGTGTGAGGCCTCACCCAAACTGACTGTGTGCTTGATTAGACCACTTTGATTCTAGATCGAGAACTATAATGATTGAACGCCATATGAGATTGAACCTGATCCATGTCTCATTGTTCAATTGGAGTCTTATACAGAAAGGATAGATGACGGCAATTACCATAAATTCGTTATCTTGCAAAAGTGTATTCCAAGATGTTTTTGGTTAATGAATTTAAAATATTATAACCTGTTGGGGGCAGCTATGTGTAGCTAGAGCACCGCTGGCTGTCAGTATTGAGTAACTTAACCGGAAACCGTCCAAGTGGGAGACTTTGGAATTATGGACCGGTTCGGGTAAGTCAATACGGCCAACCGGGTTATGACCCGTGAGAGTTACACCGTTACCGTGAGGTAACGAACCATAAACCCGCTTAAGTTAGTTAACCGGGTTAGACACTTTAACGAGATAAAATTACATGGAACGGGCTTTGGAGCAAAAGGTGGACTTATTGGCCCATTAGGTTTATAACATTAGGTTAGTTAAACCTGATTAAATGGTTATATAAATACATAATATTTTATAACCTAAAGTACTTTAATTCTAACAAGTCCATCTCCTTCCTCCCATACCCTAACCGCCAGTCGCCTTCACCGCCGGTCTACCACCGCCGCTGCTCCGACGCCGTCACTGTCAGTCGCCTTCGCCGCCACTGTCAGTCGCCGCCGCCACCCGTCGCCTCCGTCGACCACCGCTGTCCGCAGCCAACTCCTAATGTCCGACGTCGTCCGCAACTGTCCACACACCACCACCGATGTCGTTGCCGTCGTGCACCGCCACCGTTGGTCATGGATCTCGTTGTGTGACCTAGCTCGGTTCGTTAGCCTTCGGTGACTCAACCGGTTATTTATTAACCGAGGTAAACTTCAATATATTGTTAGTTATAGTAATATATTTATTGTTTGACTCGTTCTCGTATTATCTGTAACCGTATCCTGTCGGGTTTTGTTTCGGTGCTGATTAATTGTATACTTAACTCCAAACTGGTTGGATGTAAGTGGGTCTTCAAGAAGAAGACCGATATGCATGGAAATCTAGATACTTACAAAGCACAACTTGTAGCAAAAGGTTTCACACAAACTCAAGGGATTGATTATGATGAAACCTTCTCGCCGGTCGCGATGCTTAAGTCGATCAGGATATTATTTGCCATTGCAGCTCATTTTGATTATGAGATATGGCAGATGGATGTCAAGACCGCTTTTCTTAATGGATATCTTGAGGAAGATGTCCATATGGTTCAGCCTGAAGGTTTTGTCGATCCATCTAATCCTGACAAAGTATGTAAGTTAAGGAAATCAATCTACGGGTTAAAACAAGCATCACGGATGTGGAATCATCGTTTTAATGAAGAAATCAAAGCGTTTGGTTTCGTCCAAAACGGTGATGAGGCGTGTGTGTATAAATGGGCTAGTGGGAGTATAGTCATGTTCCTTATTTTGTATGTCGATGATATACTTTTATTTGGAAATGATATACCAAGTATGAAAAGCGTTAAAGCGTGGTTAAGTAGTCGTTTCTCAATTAAGGATCTTGGAGAAGCGACATATATCTTGGGAATAAAGGTCTATAGGGATAGACAAAGGAAATTGATCGGACTCAATCAAAGTGCGTACATTGATAAAATCCTGAAAAGGTTCAGGATGGAAAACTCTAAGAAAGGTTTGGTACCTATTCCTAGAGGAACCGTGTTAAGCTCATCCCAAAGTCCTAGCTCTAAGGAAGAGCAGGATAGGATGAAGCATGTTCCTTATGCTTCGGCAATAGGATCTATTATGTATGCAATGATGTGCACCAGACCGGACGTCTCGTATGCTTTAAGCATAACGAGTAGATACCAGCACAACCCAGGTGACAGTCATTGGATGGCTGTCAAGAATATATTAAAATACCTTAGAAGGACTAAGGATATGTTTTTAATATATGGGTCTGGTGAGGAGGAACTCGTCGTAAAGGGTTACGTGGATGCGAGTTTCCAAACTGACCGAGATGATTCTCGGTCACAGTCGGGATATGTCTTCATTTTGAATGGAGGCGCTGTCTCTTGGAAGAGTTCGAAGCAGGATGTTGTCGCGTTATCCACTACAGAATCTGAGTACATCGCCGCTTCAATGGCAGCCCAAGAGGCTGCATGGATGAAAAAGTTCATCATGGATCTAGGGATTATCTCTACCATTCAGGAGCCCCTAGAGATATTCTGTGACAATGAGGGTGCTATTGCACAGATCAAGGAGCCTCGTGCTCATCAGAAAACGAGGCACATTGAGCGCAGATTCAACTACATAAGGGATGAAGTTGAAAAGAGAAAGATATGTATTCATAAAGTTCATACCGATCAAAATATTGCGGACCCACTCACGAAGCTCCTCGATAGGCCAAAGCATGAGGGTCATGTTTGTGCATTAGGACTTCGGTATTCTAGTGAGTGGATTTAATCTGTATTTAGTGTTTGTATAAGAACGAATGTAATGGGTATCTCATGAAAATTAATTATGTTTTAATTATTCAATGAGTTATGTTCTATATTTGCATGTTTAATCCATGAATGACTTATGTTGTTCTAAACGTCCGTAGTCGATCATACTTGTGGGAACAAGTATGAAGGTAAGACTATTATAAACCCGGATTGGTTGATATTCATGTGATGAATATAGGGCATAGGTTTGCCACCAAGGTTCATAGATATTTGTGGGATACAAATATTGGACATGATCCGCTCTCAAGGATCACTGCATGGAGTTAGTGCAACTGATCATAAGTAATCCTTGAGTAAAGGCGAGTATCATTGTGTCCTTTGACCTGAGATGCATATTGGATCTGGTTTTTCCATCAAGTCTGATAACTTGACTCTCTTCTTTGTTATTTCGGTAACACGATGACGTGTAAGAAAGAGCTCAGATATCATATGAGATGTCAACGAGGATGTATGCAGTCAAGATGGGATTTGTTCCTCTTATGTGTTGAGAGTTTAGATGTCTAAGGCCTGTTAAGTTGAATCATTGAGAGAATGATCACTCTGTGTCTCTTCGATTTGACAGGACATCTAGTAACAAAGGGATGTAATGATAAGACTTACCTATATCATATCAAGTATGGACTTGAAGGGGATGATGTTATTGAATGGCACTTAGTCAAACACACTAGGGGTGGTGACCTGTTGTTAGGCGGTATTCACCATTAGCATTAACTTCTTATGAGTCACGTGCAAGTGGGAGATTGTTGGAATACCGTATGCCCGAGACACATAATTAGGTTAATGTGGCTAGCCGTGTTTGATCCAAGTCGGGTCATACCCAATAACGAGTTAGACACACACCAATTATGTATTTGTTAAGATAAGATCTATAAGACAAATACAGAACACGACACATTCAGAAAATCGGGTTTCTGAATACTTACTTGAAAGTGTTAAATAAATTAATTGGTTAATTTATTTATTCAAATAATTATTATTGGAATGATTATTTAACTATGTGTTCTTTTATAAAATGGTTTATAAAAGATGGGTTGTTTATATATTTTATAAAGTATAAAATAAAAAATAAAAAAAATAAAAAATAAAAATAAATATATTTTGGGGCCGGTTTTGGGTGAGCCCCACACCCCAAAGTTTTGGTCAAAGTTGGTAAAGAGTGGATAGAGGTTGAGTGTGGTTTACTTGACTAAAATCTAACCATGGACAAAAAAGAGATATGATCTCATTTAAAAAGATATGTACACACTTTCAAGTAAGATACACCATTCTCTTTTCTCTCTTGTTTTGGGTTCGGCCGAAAGTCAAGAAAGGAGGTTCGGGTCTCGATTATTCGTGTTCAAGCTCCCTAACAAAGTTCGGTGTGTGTTGGAGGCTCGGGGTATCTTCCGTTTGAGGATTTTCCCTTTGAAAGTCTAGCATCAACATCATCATCTTCTTCAACATCAAGCACACTCTTAAAAGGTTAAGAATGTAAGTGTTTATAGCTTTGATAGTTTAGTTTTCCCGTATCATTTGATCCTTGCTTCGGGTTTCTAATAAATAGATTATTGGTAATCTTTTAACATGAATAAATTAGGTTGTTCATGTACACATTTCCTATAAACTTGTAATATATACATATATAAACACATGGATACATATGTTTAGTTTGTAAATATCACGCTTCCGCCATTTTAATGACTAGTTAAATGGTTAACTAAGTTTATAAATTCCATAGAAACCCCAACAAATGGCATCAAGAGCCGGGATACGGAAAACTAAGCTTCGGGTTTTCGGTTTTATGTTTTCCCCTTGAAAGATTTTATACAAAAATAAACATGCAAGATTTTTTTGTATTTAATCTTGTTATATTTTTTGGCTTTGTTAAAAATAAAAAAATAAAAATAAAACCGAGTGAAATGGGCCGAAGCCCATTTTGGATGAATGGGCCGAAGCCCATAAGACCTTTCATTGGGCCGAAGCCCATGTGTTTTGGACATGTGGGCCGAAGCCCATAATCAAGTTATTGGGTCAAGCCCAAATGGGTTGGGCTAGGCCCGATAAGGTCAAGGGGTTTTGGAACGGGTTCCTAAGACATAACGGGTTATGTTTGTTAAAACTAGACCGAGCCGTAGACCAAATGGATGTTTGTTGTGATTGTTATTGATTATTCAAAGTTTCGGTTTGTAATAATTAATTAGGGGCAATTTTGTAATTATTTATTCATATGGGTATGTAATAAATAGATTATTTGTAATATCTTTATTTTATAGAAAAAATGTATTAGGACATTTGTTTTGTAAATTTAAAGAAGATTGCAAAATTGGAAGTTTGGGCCTTATTGGGCCGGGTATGGTGATAATGGGTCTCACAAGCCCATTAAGGGGATTCAAGCCCAAAAGGACCTAAGCCCACCTATTGAGCCCAAATGGAAGCTTATGGAAGCTAAGGCCCAAGTTCAAGCCCAATGGATCACAACGGGGTTGAAGAAGATGCTCGAAGCATTTGGATGCGGGATCGAGTGGGAGCTACAACATCCATGTGTCATGTGTCCCTTAGGATCGGACCTAAGACACACTTGTTTCGGCTAACAAGTGTGGTCTAACTTAGTGGCTCGTGTCTAGTATAATTGTGTATGCTTGTTAATTGATTGTTTGATTATGTGGTTGCTAGATATTAGGATATCAACTTCGTCACATAGAATTAATTAACAAAGCATAGAACGGGTTCTAATAATTATTGGTAATTACGTGACACATAGTTTAATAAAATGGATTTATTAATTAGCCGTCTCACGCCCATAATAAAATGGTTTTATTATAAATTAGAATTTTGAAAATGGTTTCAAAATAATCATGTTACTAAATGCATGTTAGAACATGATTTAAAGTTTTACAACTAGAATTATTAAAACTAAAAATCCCTTTTAAAATTAAGGATAACAAGTTAAACACCATCCTTTTGTATAACGCTTAACATATTAGTAAGCTCTTAGTGGGAAAAAGGTCACCTAACCGCGTAGAGTAAATTAATATGTTGAGGTAATATTGGCATATAAATGGGAAAAAGGTCACCTAACCATTTATATGTTGATATTACAAGTTGATACAAGTAGGACGACTTAAAATTAGAACCATGTGAAGAGGGTCACCCAAGCATGGGGTCTAATAGGTGTTGATGGGATAAACATGCCGACACGAAATATGATTTCGAACCGGTCCCATAAAATCTAGAGGTTGCAAAAGGGTTTGCAATTGTTATGAATAACTACCTTGATAAACCGACAATGGGAAAAAGGTCACCTAACCGGAGTCGGGTTCATCGTTGGATTCTAGATTTAATTATTAATTATATTTGGTATATATATAAAAGGGTATTAATAATTAAAATAAGTAAAACACTAAAATGAACTTAATTAAAATTCTGCAGATGGCCGCACACGTCGACGACAACATAATCCCTAACGTCCAAAATGTATCTCTCCGATCTATTCTCGCTAAAGACCGTCTTAACCACAATAACTTTTCGGATTGGTTCCGAAATTTAAGGATTGTTCTAAAACAAGAAAAATTATATCATGTTTTGGAAACACCTATCCCCAACGAACCGGAAGAGGGAAGTGAGGTCGAATATATGAATTGGGTCCAACACACGGAAGATTCCATTCAAGTGTCATGCCTCGTGTTGGCGACTATGGTTCCCGAAATCCAAAAGGATTTCGAAAACCATAATGCGTACGACATGATTACTCAACTTAAGGAAATGTTCCTTAAGCAATCAAGAGTTGAAAGGTTCGAAACGGTTCGAGCCTTGCATGCATGTAGAATGGATGATAATCAACCAGTTTCAACTTATGTACTTAAGATGAAAAGTTACATTGATCGCCTCGCCAAGCTCAACTGTCCCATCTCAAAAGAGTTAGCAACGGATTTGATCCTTAACTCTCTGTCGAAAAGGTTCGACACTTTCGTGTTAAATTATAACATGAACGGGTGGGATAAAAACATTGGAGAACTTCACTCAATGCTTAAAACAGCCGAGGCGAGCATGGGTAAAAGGGTTTTACCCATGTTTGCGATCAATGAAGGTAGATCCAAGAATCGATCTCAACACAATCCTAAGGCTAAGGTAGCAAAAAGAAAGGGTCCTCCTGTGCATCTTAAGGGTAAGGGCAAATCACCGGTTGTGACAAAGAAACAAAAGGTTGTGGAACCGAGGGGTCATAAGGATGATCCTTGTTTTGGTTGTGGGGAGACCGGACATTGGAAACGCAATTGCCCGGTCTACCTAAAGGAGCTAAGAGACAAGAGGAATGCGGGGCATGCCTCGGGTAATGTCTTTATGATTAATATTGAGCTAAATCTTATTTCTTCTAACACATGGGTATTGGATACCGGATGTGGAACTCATATTTGCAATTGGTTGCAGGGGTTCAAAAGGAATGAAGACTTAAAGAAGGGCGAAGTGAGTCTTTTCATGGGCAACGGTGCAAGGGTGCACGTGGTCGCTAGAGGAGACTTCACTTTATCGCTTCCAAGTGGTTTGGAAGTTGTTTTGAGAAATGTTTTGTATGCTTCTAGTTTGACTAGGAACATTATTTCTGTGCACCTTCTTAGACAATGTAACTTTGACTTTAAATTTGTAAAATCAGAAATGCATGTATCATCTAATGGTATCTTTTATTTTAAAGCTGTACCAAACAACGGTATTTATGAATTGGTTCATGACAATACCTCAAATAGCTCATTATATCAAACTTCCACTAAAAGACTCAAAAAGGATTTGAGTGATTCCTACATTTGGCATTGTCGTCTTGGACACATAAACAAGAATCGTGTAAATACTCTCCAAAAGAATGGTCTTTTGAAAACAAATGAGTTAGGTTCGTTTGATGAGTGTGAATCTTGTATTCAAGGCAAGATGACCAAAGAACCTTTTAAAGGTACAAATGAAAGGGCTAAGGACTTGTTAGGTATCATACATACGGATGTATGCGGACCTCTCAAGCCCACTAGTAGGAATAGTGAAAGGTACTTCATTACCTTTACCGACGATTTTAGTCGATATGGGTATGTGTATCTAATGAAACACAAACATGAAGCCTTTGAAATGTTCAAGGAATTTCAAAATGAAGTACAAAATCAGCTCGACCGAACAATCAAGGTACTCCGCTCCGATAGAGGAGGCGAATACCTAAGTGATGCTTTTCAAAGTCATCTTAGAGATTGTGGAATTATTTCACAGCTCACTCCTCCTGGAACTCCTCAACATAACGGAGTATCCGAGATGAGGAATAGAACACTGTTGGACATGGTTCGATCAATGATGGCACGAAGCTCACTACCGCCATCATTTTGGGGATATGCGCTACTTACAGCGGCTCGTATTTTGAATATGGCCCCGACCAAAAAGGTGGATCGAATACCCTATGAAGTATGGCATGGAAAGGTTCCATCCTTTTCATATTTAAGGGTATGGGGATGCATAGTTTATGTTAAACGTGACACCCCAAATAAGCTTGAGGCTCGATCCATCAGGTGTATCTTCATAGGATACCCAAAGGATGATATAGGATATATATTCTATGATCCTAGTGAACAAAAGGTGTTTGTTTCACGCAAAGGATACTTCTTAGAAACTAAGTTCCTTATGGAAGGACCTAGTGAAAAGAGAGTGGAACTTGAAGAGGTTCAAGAATCACTGGATGATACACAGTTGGTCGATACTAGTTTTCAACACGAGGATGTTGAAGGTGATCAAATGGTTGATCATACACACGTTGCTCGCAGATCTAGTAGGATTAGTCGACCTCCCAAGAAATATGGATTTCTCGTGGATGATTGCTACTTGGTCGATTCGGATGAACCGATTTCCTACAAAGATGCTATGTCACAACCTGATTGTGACAAGTGGCTTGAAGCCATGAGTGCCGAGATGCAATCCATGCACGATAACCAAGTTTGGGAATTGGTTGATCGTCCACTTAACTCCAAACTGGTTGGATGTAAGTGGGTCTTCAAGAAGAAGACCGATATGCATGGAAATCTAGATACTTACAAAGCACGACTTGTAGCAAAAGGTTTCACACAAACTCAAGGGATTGATTATGATGAAACCTTCTCGCCGGTCGCGATGCTTAAGTCGATCAGGATATTATTTGCCATTGCAGCTCATTTTGATTATGAGATATGGCAGATGGATGTCAAGACCGCTTTTCTTAATGGATATCTTGAGGAAGATGTCCATATGGTTCAGCCTGAAGGTTTTGTCGATCCATCTAATCCTGACAAAGTATGTAAGTTAAGGAAATCAATCTACGGGTTAAAACAAGCATCACGGATGTGGAATCATCGTTTTAATGAAGAAATCAAAGCGTTTGGTTTCGTCCAAAACGGTGATGAGGCGTGTGTGTATAAATGGGCTAGTGGGAGTATAGTCATGTTCCTTATTTTGTATGTCGATGATATACTTTTATTTGGAAATGATATACCAAGTATGAAAAGCGTTAAAGCGTGGTTAAGTAGTCGTTTCTCAATTAAGGATCTTGGAGAAGCGACATATATCTTGGGAATAAAGGTCTATAGGGATAGACAAAGGAAATTGATCGGACTCAATCAAAGTGCGTACATTGATAAAATCCTGAAAAGGTTCAGGATGGAAAACTCTAAGAAAGGTTTGGTACCTATTCCTAGAGGAACCGTGTTAAGCTCATCCCAAAGTCCTAGCTCTAAGGAAGAGCAGGATAGGATGAAGCATGTTCCTTATGCTTCGGCAATAGGATCTATTATGTATGCAATGATGTGCACCAGACCGGACGTCTCGTATGCTTTAAGCATAACGAGTAGATACCAGCACAACCCAGGTGACAGTCATTGGATGGCTGTCAAGAATATATTAAAATACCTTAGAAGGACTAAGGATATGTTTTTAATATATGGGTCTGGTGAGGAGGAACTCGTCGTAAAGGGTTACGTGGATGCGAGTTTCCAAACTGACCGAGATGATTCTCGGTCACAGTCGGGATATGTCTTCATTTTGAATGGAGGCGCTGTCTCTTGGAAGAGTTCGAAGCAGGATGTTGTCGCGTTATCCACTACAGAATCTGAGTACATCGCCGCTTCAATGGCAGCCCAAGAGGCTGCATGGATGAAAAAGTTCATCATGGATCTAGGGATTATCTCTACCATTCAGGAGCCCCTAGAGATATTCTGTGACAATGAGGGTGCTATTGCACAGATCAAGGAGCCTCGTGCTCATCAGAAAACGAGGCACATTGAGCGCAGATTCAACTACATAAGGGATGAAGTTGAAAAGAGAAAGATATGTATTCATAAAGTTCATACCGATCAAAATATTGCGGACCCACTCACGAAGCTCCTCGATAGGCCAAAGCATGAGGGTCATGTTTGTGCATTAGGACTTCGGTATTCTAGTGAGTGGATTTAATCTGTATTTAGTGTTTGTATAAGAACGAATGTAATGGGTATCTCATGAAAATTAATTATGTTTTAATTATTCAATGAGTTATGTTCTATATTTGCATGTTTAATCCATGAATGACTTATGTTGTTCTAAACGTCCGTAGTCGATCATACTTGTGGGAACAAGTATGAAGGTAAGACTATTATAAACCCGGATTGGTTGATATTCATGTGATGAATATAGGGCATAGGTTTGCCACCAAGGTTCATAGATATTTGTGGGATACAAATATTGGACATGATCCGCTCTCAAGGATCACTGCATGGAGTTAGTGCAACTGATCATAAGTAATCCTTGAGTAAAGGCGAGTATCATTGTGTCCTTTGACCTGAGATGCATATTGGATCTGGTTTTTCCATCAAGTCTGATAACTTGACTCTCTTTTTTGTTATTTCGGTAACACGATGACGTGTAAGAAAGAGCTCAGATATCATATGAGATGTCAACGAGGATGTATGCAGTCAAGATGGGATTTGTTCCTCTTATGTGTTGAGAGTTTAGATGTCTAAGGCCTGTTAAGTTGAATCATTGAGAGAATGATCACTCTGTGTCTCTTCGATTTGACAGGACATCTAGTAACAAAGGGATGTAATGATAAGACTTACCTATATCATATCAAGTATGGACTTGAAGGGGATGATGTTATTGAATGGCACTTAGTCAAACACACTAGGGGTGGTGACCTGTTGTTAGGCGGTATTCACCATTAGCATTAACTTCTTATGAGTCACGTGCAAGTGGGAGATTGTTGGAATACCGTATGCCCGAGACACATAATTAGGTTAATGTGGCTAGCCGTGTTTGATCCAAGTCGGGTCATACCCAATAACGAGTTAGACACACACCAATTATGTATTTGTTAAGATAAGATCTATAAGACAAATACAGAACACGACACATTCAGAAAATCGGGTTTCTGAATACTTACTTGAAAGTGTTAAATAAATTAATTGGTTAATTTATTTATTCAAATAATTATTATTGGAATGATTATTTAACTATGTGTTCTTTTATAAAATGGTTTATAAAAGATGGGTTGTTTATATATTTTATAAAGTATAAAATAAAAAATAAAAAAAATAAAAAATAAAAATAAATATATTTTGGGGCCGGTTTTGGGTGAGCCCCACACCCCAAAGTTTTGGTCAAAGTTGGTAAAGAGTGGATAGAGGTTGAGTGTGGTTTACTTGACTAAAATCTAACCATGGACAAAAAAGAGATATGATCTCATTTAAAAAGATATGTACACACTTTCAAGTAAGATACACCATTCTCTTTTCTCTCTTGTTTTGGGTTCGGCCGAAAGTCAAGAAAGGAGGTTCGGGTCTCGATTATTCGTGTTCAAGCTCCCTAACAAAGTTCGGTGTGTGTTGGAGGCTCGGGGTATCTTCCGTTTGAGGATTTTCCCTTTGAAAGTCTAGCATCAACATCATCATCTTCTTCAACATCAAGCACACTCTTAAAAGGTTAAGAATGTAAGTGTTTATAGCTTTGATAGTTTAGTTTTCCCGTATCATTTGATCCTTGCTTCGGGTTTCTAATAAATAGATTATTGGTAATCTTTTAACATGAATAAATTAGGTTGTTCATGTACACATTTCCTATAAACTTGTAATATATACATATATAAACACATGGATACATATGTTTAGTTTGTAAATATCACGCTTCCGCCATTTTAATGACTAGTTAAATGGTTAACTAAGTTTATAAATTCCATAGAAACCCCAACAGTTCTCGTATTATCTGTAACCGTATCCTGTCGGGTTTTGTTTCGGTGCTGATTAATTGTATACTTTTCGCTGCGTCTAATTATTAATTAATAAGATTAATTATTATAACCATGTTTATTGAACCGGTTTTAATAAACAAAATTTTAACTGATCACCACTAAAACCTAACAGAGTCCAGCCCCAATGCTTAGCAGTACAGCAGAATACAAAGGTGAGGTTTGATTTCAATTTATAAAATTTGTGTTTGTTGTTCTTTATTATTGGTTCGCTGGATAATTGTTCTTTGCGGGCAGTTTTATTGATTATGTTGTTTGCGATTGCACATCTTGCTCATCTTTTATATTTAAATGATTTGATTTTGTTGCACATAATAATTCATTTTATTGTTATCCGACACTTTGTTGTGTTTAATCTACATGTGATCGACTCAGAAAGCGACCTACAAAACCAATTACGAACTTTTTTTTTCCAATTTGCCTAATAATAATAATAATAATTTCCGGATATGCTAGAGAGGAATACGAGCTTAACCTTTTTTTTGAGGCAAAATGTTGGGGGCTGCTAAACATATATGTTACATGAAAGCTGTTTTTAACACTTTGGTGTCTGTAGAGAATTTTTAATCCATTCAGTTAGACCTCAACAAAAATGACGTTATTTAACTCAATCCATTTTGGCCCGAACCAAAATAACCATTTGTTAAATTGACCCGTCTTAACCCTTACCCATTTTAACCCAGCATGGCGCCTAACCCTCCCAGCCCATTTTGCCACCTCCAGTTTTGCTTCGTGGGTTTGTAATTTTTTTGTTTACAACTATTATAATTTAGGCATATTTGGTTTAATATTTAGGGTTTGTTTATTGCCATGGCACTTGTAAACAAATGATTTATTTATTTTTTATTTTTTGGGTTTTTTAATAGGAAATGATGTAACTGATTTAAAGTTTTGTAAGTTTGATTGGATTTTAAAAGGAATTAACACACAAAAGTGATTATACTTGGGGTGTAGATCATGATTTTGAAGCCTTGCGTTAGAGTTTTTATAAAAAGATTAATCTTACAAAAGTGATTTTTGGTTTTAATCTACAGCAGGGAATCAAGCAAAAAGTGTTTTTAGTTTAATCTAATTCACTATGCTCAAAACTTTTGACACGATTGCTATTCATTTATGGTTCACCTTGCAAATACCAAAAAATCAGTAACGTACATAAAGTGCCATATGCTAAATGCCACTAAAAGTGTGAGCCAACCAGATGTGACATACATAAAGTGTTATTAAAATCTAAAATAGTGGCACAAAAACTAGATCCCATTAAAAACACATGCCACTAAATGAAATTTTATTTGTAGTGATGGTTAATCAGTAACACTATATCTTGTATGTGAAGAAATGCCTCCCTAAGGCCTGATCATATCATATCATATTGTCTCACTTTGTGGTGTTTAGTACAATATTTTATGTATAATATTCTTTTTCCATATATTTAATCATAAATAATATAAATGTCATAATTAGACCAAAATAATTGACAACTGTGATCGTTGGTCATATTTCATCCTTGTTAATAAACATTACTAAAAATAATAATTCTTTTTTCTTGATACATTATATGTATATTAAAAACCAAAAGTTGTTGTCTCACAAATTTTACTATTCATTAGATAAACCAATTAGGCTTTTACATGTGTCCATTGCATCTCTACTTTCAATGTAGCATCTCTACTTTCAATGTAGGTAGTTATAACAAATTCATTTCCAACTTTGATTTTAATATCATTTATGTCCACATAACCATATTGATTTTCTAATAGTTTTGCATGTTGTTTGAAAAATATACATTTTTAAGTTTCATAAATATATATTTTTTTTGCCCCTCAATTTAAGTTTCGCATCTATACGTTTTCCCCCGTCAACTTATGTTTGCCATGTTTCATATATATTTTTTTGGACCGACCGATTTCCCGTCGTGTGCTCATAATAGCTTTTGAATTGCCACAAAATTTCACATATATACGTTTTGGCCCCTCAACATTTGTTTCACGTATTTCTTTTTGGCTTATTAACTTTGGTAATGATTTTTTTACCGTTACATATTTACTTTTAATCCATTCAACTTTGGTAATGAACTTTTACCATAATACTTTTACTGTAACACATCGAATTGGTACCGACTGACTTCTCGCCGCGTACTCACCACAATGCACGCTAGCCTTTTGAACATTTAATGCATTTAACCCGATCCACTGCAAAGCACGGGTACAATTGCTTGTTAATATTAAAATGAGGTGCCATTGACGTACGCTGTGACGGGTGGCACTAGTCATGTCTTTTCAGGTCCAATTTCAGTCCCATAGATTATACGGGTATTAAAGTATTAAAGCTATGAAGATATATTTGAAACAACATATCAATTACTCCCAACTCTTTTTATGGTCACATCACTATCTGTCTATATCCTCTCGTAGATCTTCAACTCTACGTTTCAAGATATGCTCAAAGGGACGGTTACAAAGTATCGTGATTGCAAGATTTGGCCGTAGAAGAGAGATATATAGATAGAGCATGACGGTTGCAAGTGGGATACAGTGGTGGTTGCTGTAGTAGACTATGGTGGTTGTTGTTGGTGTTAATCTAGGGGTGGGGTAATTTGGTGAGAGTAGATTATATATATATATATATTACATGTTATATTTATTATTAATGAATCATTTTAAAAAGGGTGTGGAACCCATAATCGAAAAAATATACTTAACTCATACATATCAGGCGGTTTTGGTGTCGCATTCGTGAAAAAATAAGACCAATGGGGCCATTTCTCAAAGTTAGACGCAAAAGTGAAATCTTGACAAACCACACGGCCATATGTCTACGTTATTCAAAAATCAAATTTTAACCTTTTGTGTTATGGTTTCATTTTGTAGTTTTGTTTTTAAATTCTCTTTAAAAGAAATTTAACTAATAAAGTACGCTTTTAATATTTATTTATTTAAAATTAAGATATTCCTTACATATTATGCCTCGATACAAGTACATTTATTATCTACACAAGCCACCGTAAGACCAAGTCCGCAATGGTTTTTACAATCTGATGCAACATTACACGGCAACCCGACGCCATAAGCAGGTGAGTTGGGGACCGATTTTTCTATGGCATCAATAGTACTTCCAACTGATTCTTTAGGGTTAGCATCTTGTACTGCCGTAACAAACGTGAAACCACAAGTACTCAACACTAATGTGACCAAAAAGGCTACCTTCACCAAAGAATTCACCATATCTCTATATTGTGGTTTTGCGTTGTGGTGAGCTTCAGAAGACCCTCCGAGCAATATTTATAGTTATGAGCTCAGATATATTTCACATCACAAAAATATATTTGGTAAATGACAATAAAGTTACAATTACAAAAATTCCTTACACCATATCATATCAAATTTAATTATATGGTATAATATCATATGTAAGTCATAGATGATATTGCATTTCCTTACACCGGCTTTTTATTATAATGTATAATATCATATCATTTCACATTGCGTCAGCAACTATATGTTTATCATGTTATGTCATGTCGTATCATATCATGTCATGTCATATCATATCATATCGTATCGTATTGTATCGTATCATGTCACACCATACAATACCACATACCATGTGATATCATATCAAATCATAAATAGCATATCCTATCGTGTCATATCATATTATATCATATCATATCGTATCACACCACACCATATAATACTACATACCATGTGATATCATATCAAATCATAAATAGCATATCCTATCATACTAAACCATATCACACCGTACCATACAGTATCGTATCATATTAAACCATACGTTATCGTACCATACCATACCATAACATTCCATACCATATCGTATCCTAGGCATATGATGTGTATAGGTAAGGCTGGTAAAGGCCCACCATCCAACAACAGTTTTAGTGTCATGTAATAGTTTAATCTTCTTGTTTATGCCTTATGCCCACCATCCAAAACTTCAAGGCCTAAACAAGGTAAAATTTCAATATTTCTTAATTCATGCTTTATATTTAAAAAGTAGTGATTACATCGAAACCGAAGGAAAACGAGTAACAAGCTGCGTCACTACCCATATTTGAATTGCAAAACCCAAATTTTAAAAACTACATTGACTGATCTTAAAGTTATATTTACTATGCATGACCCGTTGAACCGGGCTAAAGGTAAATCATGCACTTGTTCTTGTGGTGGTATAAATTAGCAGGTTAAATGAAAACCAGCAAGCTCATCCAAGCCATCAGGACCAAGGGTAGACCATAATGGGTGTTATGTAAAGAAATAGACATGTTTCAATGTGGTACTCCTAGTCACATCGCCAGAATTATCCTTACCATCCATATGTTCCCTATTATGGACCAGGTCGAAGTATGTCTTGAAATGTGCCAAACAATCAAAACAATAGAAAAACTTTCTAATACAAACTTTTCCGATGGTGACTGGAACTTGAATAAGACTACGAATCAGGCATTAAAGAATAAAAATTAAAAGTTGATAAATAAACCTAATAAAAGGAAACTTTCAATTTCAAAACAAAAATCTGATTTAAACAATTCGCTTATTTGTGTCATAAAGTTCTTAAACCAAATTACAGATGGTTGCCTAAATCCACAGTGTGTTAGTCATCGAAAGGTCAAATTAAAGTGTCATGCTCACTACTTGACAATCGGGAAGATATGAAATGGCAATATGTGTCATGTACAATAAGTCAAGTTTACCCGGCAAAACTATGGACTGGGTACCTAAAACTAACTAATCCCGAACCTTGTGTAGGAACAGCTATGGAGGAATGTCATCAGACTTTGGGATGCTGATAGTGGTTATTCCAGGCACATGACAAGAGACATTGCACGACTACACAACCTCAAAACTTTAATGGAGGGTGTGTTTCCTTTGCGGGAGGAGAGAAAGGAAAGATCACTTAGAATGTATGTAATGGGGTGTTTTATAGTTTGAGAATGTGAACTTTGTTCCCGAGTTGAAACACGGTGTATTGAGCGTCTCTTAGATTTGTAACAAAGTTTTTCAACTCATTTTACAAACAATGTCTGATTCTAAAAACTGGTGTTGTTATACCAAATGACTGGATTCTTGTCAGATCACAACGAAAAGATAATGTGCATATGATTGAACTGAATCAAAATGCTCCTGAAACTATTACATGCTTATTTTCAAAAGTTTCAGAAAACAATGCTATGCTCTTGCATCATCGTCTTTGTCATGCAAATGTTAAGATATGTAATCGTCTTGCAAAAAATAACATTTTTTGTGGACTACCAATAAAAGACTTTCTAACAATTGAAAAATGTGCCGCTTGTGCGCAAGGAAAACATCATCGTAAACCTCAAAATCCTAAACTAATTAACTCCATAGACTCTTTGTTTCAATGCTTCACATGGACTTATTTGGTCCTATAAATGTACTTAGCATTTTTCACAATTCATATTATTTAGTTATTACTGATGATTACTCATGAAATACTTGGGTTTTCTTTTTGTCTAATAAGAGTGAGACTGTAGAGTTGAATAATAGGTTTGTTGTATTGATGGAGAATCAAACCCATATGAAGGTGAAAGGAATTCGGAGTGGCAATGGCATAGAATTCAAGAATACTATTTTGAATCACTTTTATGCTGAAAAGGGAATGCAACGACAATATAGTGCTACTACAATGCCATAACAAAACAGGGTGGCTGAAACAAGAAACGTAACACTTATTGAAGTCACCCGGACCATGTTATGTGACTCAAAGTTACCTTAGTTTTTATGGGCTAAGGCAATCAATACCGCGTACTATGTCCAGAATAGGGTACTTATCAACAGATAACACATGAAGACACCCTATGAGTTGCTTTATGGGCATAAATCAACTGTTGCTCATTTCCGTGCTTTTGGTTGTCCAGGCACTCTCCTACACTTGAAATCCAGACCCAAATTTGATTCCAAGGCTGACGAAGTTACTTCGTCAGTTATGTTGGATGCACTGCTTATAGAGTTTACAATAAGGTCACAAAACAAATTATGGAGTCATATGATATTCGTTAGCCGGAAGGAAACGAGACGAATGCACAAGTCGGCCCTGACTGGTTGTTTGATTATAGTGAATTAGTTAAACCATTTAATGTGTTTACAGATATTGTTGCAGATTCTGTAGGCCCATCATATGGTGTTGAGGAAGAATATGAAGTTACAGTTGGTACAGATAAACCAACGGTGTTGAGTATTGATCCCCTGGGGAAGTATGATGGCGCACCTACATCTTCAGCACTAGTTCAGGAGCTGGCTCCTGAAACAGACACTTCACCAACCATTACTGAAGAGTCTGAAACTCCCACAAGTGATCCTAAAGCAGAAGTTGAAGAAAAGTTCGATTCGTCTGAACTTTGGAAGATCCTTGTATCTAGACCTAATTCCAGAAGAGTATGTTGCAAGTACGTCTTACTTGAGCAACTGTTGACCATCTGGATTGGGAAGTTCGACTTTCGACTCAATAGGAAGATCCTTTGAACCTGCCAGTCATAACATCAGTACCGGTTCACTCGGTTCCTACAAGTGTTCAACGGAATCACCCAGTTAAGAATATTATTGGTCCCATTAAAGTATGTGTTAAAACCAGAAGTCAAAGTAGTGAAACTAATAAGTGTCTCTACTCTTGTTTCATATCTCAATTAGAGCCGAAAAGCATTAACATGGCTTTACAGGAACCACGTTGGGTTGATGCTATGCATGAGGAACTGAATCAGTTTGATAAGTTGAAAGTCTGAAGTTGGTTAAGCTACATGAAAGAAAGAAGTCACTCAACACAAGATCGGTTTTTCATAACAACCATGATGATAGTGGGGTGATAGTGAGTAACAAAGCAAGGTTAGTGGTTCATGGGTTTCGTCAAATTGAAAGTCTTGATTATACTAAAGTCTATGCGCATGTGGCTAGACTTGAAGCCATCCATATATTCCTAGCATACGCCTCGTTCATGGGGTTCACTATTTATCAAATGGACGTCAAGATAGCCTTTCTATATGGAGAAGATAAATAGGAGATATATGTGGATCAGCCACCTGGATTGAAGGATCCAAAACATCCAACTCATGTTTACAAGTAGCTCTTTATGGTTTACATAAAGATCCACGAGCTTGATATGCTACCTTTACGGATCATCTCCTTAATCATGGGTGCACGCGAGGAACTATTGATCCAACTTTATTCATCAAAAGTGTCAAGAAGGATATTATAGTGGTTCAGATCTATGTGAATGACATCATCTTTAGGTCTAAAAGTCATAAGCTGTGTGTTGAATTTGAGACCGTGATGAAGAAAATATTCTAAATTAGTTCTGTTGGTGAAATGACTACTTTCTTGGGTCTTCAAGTTCGTCAGAGTTCAGATGGCATTCTCCTATATTGATACGGTCTAAAATATACATACTATTATATAAATGTTTCCTACACTTTTAAATTACTTTCGGGTTAGTTTTTATTGAAAACTAGTGTAATTGGCTCATATTTAGATTTTAAAGTTTTCAAGTGACTATGATAAAAAAAGACATATTTTATAATAAATAATTACTTTGTATTAAAAATGTGATTTTGAATGAAAGTCCGAAGAATGAAAACTAAACTAAATTTATTCAAACATAATTTATGATGTGAATTATTTGGTTTTGGTAACTCTAATTCAAACAATCAGGTAGTAATACCTATTTGTCAAATTAAAGTGTCAACTTATTTTATTATTATTTAATTGAATTATGCAGAGCCACACAATTATAAAGAGTTCAAAACAAAGAAAGAGTTTTAAATATTGGTGCATTATTGATTCAAGTCACATATCTTTGATGGATTATTTTAATCAATGCCTTGTGAAGATCAGCCCACAAATTAACTTGTAATGGGCCGTGAATAAATTATGGGGTTATGTCGGCCGAAGGAGTTTTGTTTGTGGAGTATTGTTCAAGTTTTATGGTTTTATATAAGGGATATTTAATAAACTTGAAGGGAGTGTTGGAGGCAGACGCCAAAGAGGGGAGTTCTACATCAAGAAAGCAACAACGAAAGAATAAAAGGGAAAGTCTTTGGTTTGACCAAATAATGTCCGGGTTCAACACCTACTCATCCAAGAATCCTTATTATTTTGTTTGAATTTATTGTTTTCGTTATGAATTCATTATTTGAACTTATTTATTTGTTTTGTTCTTGAGTATGGTTGTTGGCTAAACCCTCAAACTGCCTAGGTTTATGATGAACTTTTTTTGGCGTTGGATTTTAGTTTGGATATTGCTTTTGTTTATGGTTTATGATTAAGTAAGAGGTTTATTGTTATTCTTTCAATGCATATGTGTGCTTAGGATTATTTGGTGAGTTTTATTGTTTCACAGTTTCCTTGGTGACTGTTTGTCATATGATAGGATTCTGTTAGGTCATCTACTGTGTGTTTTTGACTAGTTTATGGTTGATTTGCAATAAAACCATAGGAACAATATTAATAAATCAAATAGACCTAAGTGTGCTGCTAATCTAAATAGCTGAGAGGTGATAGATTATATGATAAGTCTTAGTTGTTTAAGATTGCTAGATTTAGTTCTTCATAAGGAGTCCGTCTAGGTTTGATTTTTCAGCCTTGTTTATCTAGTCGAGTGAATAGTTTAAACTACCTTTGATTTCCGCGCTGTACGGTAGGATTTCTTATAGAGGTACTTATCATAAAATAATTAGTGACCGTAAGCGAGTCTAATTAAGCTGGTATGTTTTAGAACTTAATAGATATCCATAGGTGTCTTCTTGTGAAGGGTCAAGGGTCCTGTTTGTGTTTTCTTTAAGTGACTATTTTAAGCTCCCGGTTCCATAACATAGCATTTTCCAACTATTTTATAATTGATACATTAGGGATTCTAGCCTAGGTGGTTGCTTGTCATAATTTGAATTAAGTCTAGATTTAAGTCATCTTTAAGTCTTAGTGAATTAATTTAATATTAGTTTAATATTAGTTTTCAGTAAAACCCCCTAATAATAATAATAAATAAATAGTCATGTTTGTAGTTGGGTCCAATTAGCTAGTTGACGTAATTTAAAGAGTCATGTGGGTTCGATATCTGGACTTACTTAGCTGTACTAGAATCGACCGGTTCGCTTGCCAGTTAGTAGTTTTATTTAAGTTAAGAGTCTAGAATTATTACTTAGTGTCTAGATTAGCGTTTATTTAGTTAATAAATTAATAACTACTTTTAGCACATCAAGTTTTTGGTATATCAAGACAAATGTGTTGAAGATATGTTGGTTAAGTTTAATATGCAAGACTCTAAGATCGTCGTGAAACCCATGGCTAAAAGACCAATGCTTACTTCATATCAAAAGGGAAATCTGTAGATCAAACGCTATATAAATCGATGATCGAGACCCTAATGTATCTAACCGCCAGCCACCCCGACATCATGTTTGTGGTTTCTCAATATGCACGCTATCAGGCTAATCCCAAACTTCTCATTTAATTGTTGTTAAAAGAATTTTTAGAAATTTGAAAGGGATGCCAAAGTTAAGTCTTTGGGATCCTCAAAACTCATATTTTGATATATACGCTAATGATGGCAACAATTATGGATGTGGTGATATTGATAGGAAATCTACATTTGTTGGATGTTAGCTTTTGGGAGACAGACTCATCTCGTGGCAATGCAAGAAACAACAAACCGTGTCCACATCCACTGCTGTGGCTCAATATGTGGCTGTATCCGCTTGTTGTTCACATATTATTTGGATTATGTTGCATCCGCTTGTTGTTCACATATCATTTGGATGCAACATCAATTGCTGGATTACAGTTTAAAATTTTTTGGCACTCCCATATTTTGTGATAATGATGCTGCCATTGCAATTGTTAACAATTCGGTTTAGCATTCTAAAATCAAGCACATTGGCATTAAAGTTCATTTTATTCGAGACTGTTACAAACGTAAATTGATTCATTTGAAACAAGTTCACACTGTTAATTATGTGCTTGTAGGGTTTCTCAAAATGCTTCGTTTCGATGATTAAGGTTTTTTTTCTGTTTTAAATTTGTACATAAATTTTTTTCCTTTTTGTTTTTTACTTTTTGCACAAATTCAGAGGGAGAAAATTTTTTTAAAAAATACCAAAAAAAATAGTGTATGTGATTTTCTATAAAAAAAATCAAAAAGTACAAAAAGATAGTTTCACTGTATTTATTGGGAAATGATATGAATCTTCATGTTAACGATAAGATCAACACATCTAAGACTCTGTAATCCATGTGTCGGTAGATTCAGCTCTTAAGAATGAAAAGTCGGTTTGACTGTTGACTTGTTTAAATTAATGAACATGTTTTATTAGTGTGACAAATCTTGGGGTTTAGTTAACTTAAACAAGTCTTGTGTAAGGACAGGAATGAAAGGTCGAGTCATACTCAAACCTCGTGTTACATGATCAACATCTATAAAAACCTACTTTTTGTATATATTTATATATATAAATCCTATGTATGTATTTATACCGGAAAGCTCCATGCTTTGTTGCGTGATGGCGCAAACTTGAATGTTGATGCTAGCAAAAGACAGTATTTGCTTGGCACTTTGTCGGGGAATGAGACCTGACTCTTGAAGCAATCTGTTAATTGTCCAACATGGTGGATATTTAAAGAGTCAAAGTGTCAAAAACAAAGGCTCAGGCCTAAAAAATTCAATGCAAATAAAAGCCAAAATGCAAAATGCACAAGCAAAAGTTGTGTCGAGAGTTTATTTAAACCACCATCATGGAAACTACTGTCGGTCAATCTTGCATGCAAGGACCAAATAGAGTATGTAGGTTGTAATTGTGTCAAAACTAATTTTGATTTTGTGGTAAAAGGCTTAAGTCAAGTGGAGTGACTTGATTCGGTAAAACTGTAATGAAACTCAGCAAAGTGGTTTCTAGGCCTTTAAGTGAGGGTTCCACTAGCTCATACGAACTTAAATTGTGTCTAGTCTTATCCCTCCAAGTAAGTATTATGGGCATAGATTTAACTAGACAACAATACCGACAATGGACCAGATCTAGCTAAGTATGTATGTATTGAAAAAGTTCCTTGGTCAGACATAGAACGATTTGATCCCATCTACTTTATCAAAAGTGTAAATGAAAGTGCATGTTAAAAGGTTAGTTTTGGTTTTTTTTTTTCTTTTCACATTATTTCTCTAAAACTTTAATGTCAAAAGTGTATTATAGGAAATTTGGAATTGATTTATTAAAATATTAGAAGTTGATGGTTTAATTTTACTCAGGTCCATCAAAATCGGATGAACCCAAGGCAGCCCTTCATAACATCAACTTAACAATTTTTTATTCCGCAAGCTCTCTGTGCAGAATCTGTGGTGACTGATACCTTTTTTTCCACATGTGAGTATGTTCTGAACCCTCGTCATGTTACAGAACTTACTTCTGACGGGGCGATTGTACTCATTTCGTCTAGCGAGGAGTCATTGTCCCACGAAGAGATATCATCTCCCATTGGTTTTGCGGGTGTCCTGCGTGCAATTGCAGATATAACCCGCAAGAGGAAGCATAGCTCAGGCCACAGTGGTGGTAGGCGCGGAAAAAGAGTACCGCTGGTGGTTCTAACCCTAATTATGACGAGGAACAACCTGAAACTATTAATCTCGACGCTGAACCTCAACCAGACATAGAAACTAATCCACAAGCGGAGGGACCGGTAAAAACTTGGGTGTTCCAGGTGAAGTCGAAGAATGTTCGCCTGGGTGATCGGATTCAACAAATAGCAGTGACATCCATAGGTATAATTATTACACTCAGTGCATGTATGTTGTTCATTCTTTAGATTCACGTACTGTATTTGTATCTCTGATAGGTCCTGCGAAGAAATCAAAAGAGGTTACTCGTACGGCGGTTGTTATCCGGGAACGTTCTCCTCCACCAAAGTCGATTCCATAGACTGAACCTCAGTGGCGGATCCAGAAAATTTTTTCGGGTGGTGCACTACTTATAGATGCTTCAATTTCATAGAGTCGGGTATAAAAAAATTTCAGGTCGGTTTGAGGTTCGGGTCCGTTCGATGGTTCCAGCAAAGTTCATTACACAATAAAAATACGATAAAATAATAAAAGACCTCTAAGTAGATATGCCCGTCTAATTTCATCTTTTTGGCTTTGGTGATAAGATGAAATTGGTTGCCCTTCGGAAGGATCCCATGGAAGATCATTCAAATTTATTTTTGACGGTTTACTACTTGAAGATGATGATCCAAGGTTCGATGGTTCTCTTTAGAAATATCTCGTGATGTTCATAAAAACTAAACTAAGAAACTAACAAAAACTAACAAACTAACAAATTAAAACTAAATTTAACAAATAACTTAACAACTAACAACATAAAAAACAATTAACTAGAACAAGTAATTAGCATTTAACAAATGAATGTGAACATAGGCTTAATTAAAAAAAAGTTCAAAAAAAACACATCAAAACCGGATCGAACCCGTAACCTCACACGTACAAAACCAAATTTTTACCAGCAGACCAGCGATTATGGTTGAGAATAGGGTGGTTCCTTCCTAATTTATAAGGTGATTCCTATAATATTTTCTATATAAAAGTACACTATTATTTCGAAACTCGGGTGGTTCCACGGAACCACCCCCATTCTATGTAAATCCGCCACTGCTGAACCTTCTCTTGGAAATGGTAAGTCTATTGAAAAAGACCCTCAACTAGTGGAGGATGAACACGTCTCCAAGAGGGGGAAGGGGGTCCTCCAGGGCAACGGCTACTGAGTTTTATAGGCGCCCAAATCCCCAGGAGGATACATTCCACCTCCCTCGATGTACTCTGGTACAAGGTTCTCTTTTCACAGACATGGACATTTGTCGTGAGTTCCTAAGTCGAGGGATTCCTCCCTCTGAATGTGCATTCAAGCGCAGACAACCTCACTTCGAGTTGGTTGATGGATTTGTTCACAACCTTGCCAACACCGTGTCTTCTGGTCAAGAGATCTACAGGGAATGGTTGTCGATGGGAGAAGATTGGGGATCAACCGAGAATGCCCTGAAGGCCATGGAGGAAGAGAAGGAGAAATATCGCCAAGAAGCCAACACTGGCAGGTGGAAGCTCACGTACGGAAAGGCATCTCAAGAGCAACAAGCAGTGGCTGCTAAGGTCTGGAAGTTGGCGTGTGAGCAGCAGAATGCAACACTCGAAGTTGCTCGGGAGCAGACCCATGTTAAAGAATCTGATCTTACCAAGGCCCTGGAAGCCAAAGCTGCCTTTGAGTAACAATTCACCACTCAAGGAGAGCTAATCACCAGTTATAGTACGTACATGACCTGCCTGAAGGCTGAGCTTGCTGAGAAAAAAAATTAATTTCTGAACTCACCGCCGATAATGTTCGACTGGTTGGTGAACATGGTGAGGTAAAGAAAGAGGCTGAACAAGCCACTTATGAGAGTAAATGGCTTATATCACATGGGCATCCTCTTGGTAAACTAACTGTTTCTTCGAAGTATTTCGACGTATTACGACGGAAATGTTTAACAGTTTTCATTGTTGTGCTTTCATGTTTAGATCATTGAGCATATCCGGGATGGTCCTGAGTTAGGGGATTTCTTGGCAGAGCTTTTCCACGCCTCTTCCCAAGCTGGGCGTAAAGTTGGTTTTGAAGAGGGTGTGAAATTTATGGAAGAAAAGCGCCCACTTGACGAGTTCGAGCTGCAAGGTCAAGATTGGGAGGCGGAGTATAAAGTTAAACTCCAGGCTTTTGACGAACTGAACTTTGAGGTTCAAGAATGTGTTCGCCAATTCTCAACATAGTAAAGATTCATCCTCCTCTCTAACGCAATTGAGGATCGTCCACTGTTCTTCAGTATATTTCCTCTGTTGGCTGAAGTGTTGGCTGAACTTGTTCTGAAAGTCCGCCCAATCATAGATGTGGTGGACCGGTAAACGATCGAACCATGCCCTGGCCGCTCCAACCAGAGTCATCTGAAACATATAACACCACGTGGTTTCCGTCCAGTTACTAACGGTTGCCCCCGCAATGAATCTGTTCAAGTGGTCGTCTGGGTCGGATAGACCATCATAAGTGCCGATGTTGGACATTTGTTTGACACTTCTCGGGGCGATTGCTTCCGCAATGTCCCTTGCAAACTTGGACTTTCCTGCATTTGCAGTAGTTGGTCTAAAGGTTTTGGAGAAGTCACGTGGGTTTCTCCCCGCGTTCGTTGGTTTAAAGGTTTCTCCAAAATTCCTTGTCGGTTGGAAGTCCGTTTCCTTACGCTTCCCTTTTGCCTTATGGCGAGGGTTTGCGTCGGTATCGGATTCTTCCCGCTCATCGTCCGAGTACTCGCACTCACTGTTCATGTTGAGATGTTGGCGAGTACTGCCGAATTCGTCAGCCTGTTGAAGTGAACGCAAGCGTTCATCCAACTCAGCTTGGAACTCTTTCTGACGTGTTTCGGCCCACGCCTTAACTTGATCGAGTGTTTGGCGAGGGACCCTCGTCCGTTTCTCCAACTGGGCATCAATGAACCCCAGTGAAATATTGTTTACTGCACTTGTCCCGGCTTGGGTAACCGGGGTAGTGTTCGTAAAATTTGTATAACCGCCGGTGTTCCCCCCAGTTGCTGGGGTTGTGGTTACCGGGGTTTCTTGGTCACTTACTGGCTTTGGGACCGGAGTAACGTTAACCATTTCTTCAGAAATTTTGAAAAAACTAAGAATTAGTTCTAGCTTTTATGCACGGATGGCGCCAATGAAGAAACACTAATCGACCCCGGGCAGATTACGGATAATCTGGGGGTTAAATAGATGTTTCCCACGAGGATGAGGTCCAGCAAAGAAAGTTGTTCTTCAGGTGACCTGCAAAACAGACACCGTAAGCTCGTCACTGAGAAGGGGGGGGTTCCTCCTTGTGACCACCCTCCGGCGTGAGAATCAGACTAGATTGCTCTGGATATAAGTGTATATTAAGAGATTGCTAAAGAAGATAAGATAATGAGATATCCGATAATGTCCTTACCATTCCAAGGTGTTGGAGTATTTATAGCCGAAGGTAGGTTTCCAAGAAGGTACAGCCGGCTGAATAGTATTCCTGTTCTACCAACAGTGGGCTACGCACAAGCCATGCTGGTTGGTGGATAGGCTGCGGCCGATAGTGACAAGGCCGGCTGTATACTGTTCATTTACTGCCGGCTATGCACTGTTCCACCAACTGTAGGCTATGCACGTCCCACAGTGAGGGTTGGTGAGTAAGCAGCGGCTAATAGTGACAAACAGTACTAGAGGGTGCTCCTCCTCGCACTGTTGTCGGTGAGCTGTCACCCTGTGATTGGTTCATGGGCCGTTTTGGTCAGATCGTCTATTTTGCCCATACCTTGGCAGGTATAGTACAAAAGATCTTCCAGAAGCATACGGACTGGCTCATTTGGGCGGGAGTGTTCCCGCCTTGCTCATTCCTTCAGGTGACATTACTGAAGTATCGAGTTAGTGCCTTGTGCGTGTAGCCTTGCTATTAGTGCGGGTAGCCTTCCCTGATGGCTTGTATCCGCAGCTGCGGGAACAAGCGGGGTACACCATATGGAGGCTTTCCCTGCGGGAACAGCTGGCGTACTGCGCGTAAGGTCTTCATCTCTGAGCATGGTGGGTCCTGCGGAAGCAGTTGGTTCTTGCGCAGACGTCCCTCTTCAAGGTGAGTCTTGCGGGTCCAACTGGGCTCTGCTGGGACCTACCTCTTCAGTACTAAAGGGTCATAACGGTTCTTACGAGTCATGTCAACTCCTACGGGATAAAATGAATCTTAATAGGAAATTTTTACTTATAATGAGTCATATAATTAGGTCGTAATGAACAATAGTCGGACATGTTCTATTAATGGGTCATATTGGCGCCCTTAAGAGTCATGGTAGCTTTTAGTGCGGTGTGGAATGCCTAATTAGGCTACATTAGGTGTTGATGTGTTCGATTTGATTATTTATGCTCATGATTGACCAATTTTAACATTGTTTGAACAAGTTTGGCCTTGATTAATGAGTATTGAATTTGATTGGCCAAGATAGGTAGTAAGAAGGTATAACGAAAAGTCACGTTGGGTCAACTTCCTTTTATTGATCCATTTGGTGAACATTGATTGATATTACCCTAATTGCCCTAACTTAAATTAGATGACCCTAATCAAAACTAATTACCCTTAATTATATGTTAGTCGACCATCCTAGATCAATATTGACACTATTGCCCTTGATTGATCTTATTCGCTGACCGTTGACCAAAATTGACCGAGTTGCCCATGTCTTGATCAATATTGATCTCCCGTGATTAATCATAATTACCCCAAAGTGATCTAACTGTTAATGGTTGACCGATATTGATCTTAATTTTTAATAATTCTCTCCAACTAACCTGAATTTACATTTAATTGGTAACTACCGACACATATTAACCCTGATAGGCTCCGGTTAAAACTAAGTGGCCCTCATCGAACAATTAATTGTCATTAATGATCATCATTTTATCGAATTGTCGTTAATTATGTGGCTGAACAATTACAACAGGTATATTTGCGACCGAACTAATTTTTATCTTATTATTTTTTTTAACTTACAACCAAAACAATTTCGGTTGTTATATTTGCGACCGGTTACGGTCGATAAACTTTGGTTACTAATTTTGTGACCGACTTTGTTTTCGTTTATAGTTTGTATGGCCAAACAATTTTGGTCGGTAAATTAGCCACTGTTTTGCGACCGAAATAATTTTTATCTTTATTATTTTAGCGACCATATCTGCAACCAAAACACTTCGGTCGCTACATTTGCGACCGGTTAATGACCGACAAACTTCGGTTGCTAATTTTGCGATTGATATTGTGTGGTTGGCCAATTTTGCAACCGAACAATTTTGGTCGATAATTTTGCGACTGTTTGCGACCAAATTAATTTTCTGTTTTGTTATTTCTTTTCTATTTTTAAAACTAGCGACCATATTTGCAACTCAAACAATTTTGGTCGCAACATTTGTGACCGATTAACGACTGAAAAACTTCGGTTGCAAAATTTGCGACCAATTTTATTTTAGTCGCTAAATTTGCAACCAATTTTGTTTTGGTCGCTAATTTTGCGACCGTTTTGATTTCGGTTACAAGTATGGTCGCTAATTTCACGACCATTATGGTTGGTTGCAAATTTCGGTCGCTTTTGCCTATTTATGTAGTAGTGCTTGTTCCATATTCTAAGACAAGATACCATCAATCTCAATTTCAAAGGAAGCCCCCAAATAATATGCAAGAAGCTTTCAACCGATCACATTCATCTTTACGAAGTTATATTGAGAGGTCATTTGGAATTTTGAAGAAACGATTTAAGATACTTGGTACAATGCCCAAGTATAGCGTGCAAACACAAATTGATGTTATCATGGCTAAATTTGCATTGCATAACTATATACGTAATTCTCAATAAGATATCATGTTTACTACAATGGAGCAACATCCAAACTACATACCACGAGATGAACTTCATGATGTTAGTAACCATGACAAAAGCACCAGCGGTCTATTTGAAGGAACAACGAATGAGATGAAACATGTTCGCAACAATATTACTACTTTGATATGGAATGCACGACAATAATGTTTTAATTATATTATATTTTATTCTCGATTGTTTGTCAATGACTATGTTTTATTTAATAGAAAATAACCATGCTTTATTTATTTGAGAAAAGCCTTATACATACATACATACACACACACATATCTATATATGTGTGTGTGTGTGTGTGTGATTACGTTTACCATTATGTTTTTTAGTTATGTCCATTTTGGTCATTTTATACATTTTATTAAAAGCTCCAGCTACTCTGCCAAACACCTAAACATATAAAAAGCACCAACTTCCATCCACCAGCTATTTTTGCTAAACATACCCAAAAGCTTGAAGCTTGAAGCCCCTAAAAGCTCCTTGCCAAACATACCCAAAATGTTGGGGGCTGCTAAACATATATGTTACATGAAAGCTGTTTTTAACTCTTTGGTGTCTGTAGAGAATTTTTAATCCACTCAGTTAGACCTCAACTAAAATGACGTTATTTAACTCAATCCATTTTGGTCCGAACCAAAATAACCCTTTGTTAAATTAACCTGTCTTAACCCTTACCCATTTTAACCCAGCATGGCGCCTAACCCTCCCTGCCCATTTTGCCACCTCCAGTTTTGCTTCGTGGGTTTGTAACTTTTTTGTTTACAACTATTATAATTTAGGGATATTTGGTTTAATATTTAGGCTTTGTTTATTGCCATGGCACTTGTAAACAAATGATTTTTTTATTTTTATTTTTTTTGGGTTTTTTAATAGGAAATCATGTAACTGATTTAAAGTTTTGTAAGTTTGATTGGATCTTAAAAGGAATTAGCACACAAAAGTGATTATATTTGGGGCGCAAATCATGATTTTGAAGCCTTGCGTTAGAGTATTTATAAAAAGATTAATCTTACAAAAGTGATTTTGGTTTCAATCTAATTCACTATGGTCAAAACTTTTGACACGATTGCTATTCATTTATGGTTCACCTTGCAAATGCCAAAGAACCAGTGACGTGCTATTCATATTTTGTTTGTGAGTGTGGCCATTATATATTATGTTATAATGAAATGATAAGTTAATTAAGTGATCTGCTATTCACATCTCTCTTATTCTTTTCGTTCTCTATGTTGGCTATCTGTGTTATCTTTTGTGGGCATTTCATCTTTTAAGCGGTCCAAATTAAATGTTTATATACTTGAAATTTAGATGGCCCAAATCAAGAATTTAAATCTACGGAAATCAACTCAAAGTTTTTTATTCAAAAGCTTCTGGAACTATCTCTAATATCCTCGAGTGAGCCTTTATAAAATGAGATGTTTACCGTTTACGTGATACAAATGCTAAATGCCACTATTAATGTTGCCAAGAAAATATGACACACACAAGATGCCTTTAAATGCTTAAATTTTAATAACACAAATACTAAATGCTATTAAAAGTGTGTACCATGCATGCAAATATGGCAGACGCATAGTGCCATTAAACCTACATTTTAATGGCACATATGCTAAATGCCACTAAAAGTGTGAGCCAACCAAATATGGCATACATAAAGTGTCATTAAAACCTAAAATAGTGGCACAAAAACTATATCTCATTAAAATCGCATGCCACTAAATGAAATTTTATTTGTAGTAATGGTTAATCAGTAACTCGATATCTTGTATGTGAAGATGTGCCTCTCTGAAGCCTGATCATATCATATCATATTGTATCAGTTTGTAGTGTTTAGTACAATATTTTTTGTATAATCTTCTTTTCCCATATATTTAATCATAAATAATATAAATGTCAGAATTAGACCAAATTAATTGACAACTGTAATTTTTGGTCATATTTCATCCTTATTAATAAACATTACTTAATATAATAATTTTTTTTTCTTGATACATTAATATTAAAACGAGGTGCCATTGACATACGCTATGACGGGTGGCACTAGTCATGTCTTTTCTGGCCCAATTTCAGTCTCACAGATTACATGGGTATTAAAGAGATGAAGATATATTTGAAACAACATATCAATTACCCCCAATTTCATGTCTTTTCGGGCCCAATTTCAGTCTCTCTATATATCTCTCTCTCCTACGGCCAAATATTGCAATCTCGTTTTACAGTAAGATCACTATCTGTCTATATCCTCTCGTAGATCTTCAACTCTAGGTTTCAAGATAAGTTAAGAGGGACGGTTACAAGGTATCGTGATTGCAATATTTGGCCGTAGGAGAGAGAGATATATAGAGAGAACATGGTGGTTGCAAGTGGGATACAGTGGTTGCTGCAGTAGACTATGGTGGTTGTTGTCGGCGTTAATCTGGTGGGGTGGGGTAATTTGGTGAGAGTAGATTTTATATATATATATAGGATGGAGTTATAATAAGAAGTAAAGTGTGTTTAAAAAGTGTAAGAAGTAATCTGGTGCGTTAGATTTGGTGATCTGATGGTCTAGTTGGAAAGTGTGTTTTATAGGCGGTGTGTTTTATTTTAATACTTGTTTTATAACACTTCAGGGGCATCATTGTCCAGTATGTTATATTATATATGGAAACATTGTTAATCTTTAATTATCGTTTTTTAATCCAAATTTAAAACACGTCACAAGATATATACCAGTGTGTTTTAAATAAAAATAATCAAAATTTAAAAAAAAACACTAGATTTTAATCCAAATTTAAATACAACACCAAGAACACAAGAACTAAAACGCACTAGCTTGAACATCATAGCCAACATTAATTAACAAGATACATATTACAGTGTATTTTTAAAATCAAATAATAATCAAAATTTAAAAACATCACCAAATTATATTCCAACTTTAAAACACAACACCAAGAATACAAAGAACAAAAACACATCAACAAGTAACCAAAATTCAAACAACACATATGAATTTAAACTCAATAACATTTGATCATAAGAACTCAAACACAATACAACATCCGATCATATGAACTAGTTAACAGCATATATATACAATTAACAATAAATAAATTACAATGAAAAAAAATTGCAATTTACAAAGTTAAATAAAAATTGCATATCAGTTAAGAGATTTATTATAAAATAATTGTATTGTTGAAAGTTGAGTTTAAGGATTTTTTTTTCTTTGAATCTAAACATCTTTGAATATCAAAAGTACCATTTATCTTTTTCAGATACACTATACACTCACAAACCAATTTATCTTCCTTTTGCAAATTGCAACCACCACACCACTGCCTCCACATCTTACTATCACCACCGCCACTAAAACCACCATCCAAAATCTCGCTAAACCTTTAATAGGCTGCCGAAAACCACCGCCACTCCCTACCGGAAACAACCATTGCACCTGATGTCACCATTACCGTTGGAATGTATCTCATAAAGTGAGAAAAATCAGAGTGGTGGCCTATTGATATCCCCTGTAGCGACCACCATCATCGAAATTACAACAAACCACCACCGGTAAAACCACCACTCACATTCAACACGATTTTGCGGGATTGTTTTTTGTGAAAGCCTTGATCTGGAAGCCACGATTACGACCTACCCCCTGTCGTCGTCGGAACCACTGCTACATTCAAGCCGGCGGCGTTCGCTCCCCCACCGTTGACAGATCGGTGTTAAGCACCGTGATTACTCGTGGATTTTTAGTTATCTATAATATTAAATTGACTTATAGGGGAAGACTGGGCGCAAAACATTGATGTAGGGAAGACAGGCAGCGGCACCGAGGAAGCAAAACACTGATATGTTGATATGAAAGTTAAGGATCTATAACATGATATGCTAATGTAGGGTTTTATGGTGAAAACAAATTGATCGGTGATTTCTTTTAAATAAAATGAAGGATTCATATGAATATTTAATTAGTCAATATATTAAAATTAACTAAATAAATTAATTCCAAAAATAACAAAAAATATATGGAGGAAAATACCCTTGTATAGAGATTTAGATCTAATGGTCAAAAACATTTCTTAAGAAAAATCTACTTCTTATTTTAACTTTGCTCTATTATATAATTTGAAAACCCACCTTATATGTGAAAACCTACGGAAACCCAACACTTGAACTACAAGATGCCACATCTACATGTTTTGCAAGTTTTTTATTTAAACAAGAAGGACTTTATAGTTATTTAATTATCTTTTTCTCTTTTACTTTGTTTCAAACAAATATTTCAAGCTAACTCTCTCTCTCTCTCTCAACAAAGTAGTTTCTTTTCATCAATTAATAAGATAATTAATATTAATTAGCATAAGTAAAATTAAAAGCTAGAGCTACATAAAAAGAAATGAAACATAAAAGCATGATTATTATTTATAAGAATTAAAATAAAAACAAATAGGAATTTATTCATGTTTAATCATAGAAACAATATGTTCACGTATTTTTTTTACATGCTTGTTGTTTATAAATAATTGGCCCTTAATGTTTTCGTGATATTTACTTATTATTAATAAACATGTAACATTTTTAAAAACATGTAAATATATTTATAATGAAAAACATTATTGAAAATATGTAAACATATTTTAAAACATAAATGTCATATTGATAATATGTAAACATATTTAAAAACATGAAAAGTTATATTGAAAATATGTAAACATATTTAAAATATGTAGCCTTATTTAAATATTTTTTACATATTTAAAAATACATAAACTTATTTATATATTTAAAAATATATTAAAAATATATAAACTTATTTACAATTTTATTACATATTTAAAATTACGTAATATATAATTTTATTGATTAAATAGTGTGTAAACTTATTTATATATTTATTACATATTTCAAAATATATTAATAGTAAAAACTTATTTACAAATTTGTTAGATATTTAAAAATATGTAACCATATAAATAAGCTTTTTTATTAATTAAATTTAAAAGTTAAAAGGTAATATTATTAAATCTCCATTCATAAATAATTTTTAGTTTTATAATAATAAAAAAAAAAGAAATGTCATACATGAAGTTATATTTAATAATAAATAAAAGAATTAAAATAAAAGTTAGTAAAACGAATAATTTAAAACTAAAAATTGATATAGATTTTTATTGAGAAAGTAGAAAAAAAAAATTAAAATTACATTAGGCCTAGGCGTACAATTAAATATGATGAATTTACAAAATATGTAAATAGATAAGTTGCAAACCAAGGCTGTAGCATTTAGATATTCTTTACTTTCTTTTTAATTTTCAGTTTGTATCTAATATTTTTATAAATGAACGTGTGGTTTCTTCAAATCTTTTTTCTTCTTTTTCTTTCAAATAAATAAAGATTTTACTATAATAGTGTGGTTAGATTTTCAAAGTGCATAGTGGTTATAAGAGAGAGAAAATAAAATCTATACCTAAATTGCCCTTTTTTGTCCTTGTTTCTAATATTATACTAACTATATATTTCAAACAACAATCTTTAAACATGGTCCATTTATTAGGCTGAGGGGTGTGGAGCGCGAGAGGGGGCGCGTGAGCCCATCCGCTCGCGCCCCGGGACGCGAGCACCACACCACCGAGGCGTGAGAGGGGCGCGAGAGGGGCGCGAGCACGGCTTTCAAGGCAGGCGCAAGAGGCCTCGCGGCTGGGAATAGCGTGAAGAGAGCTTGGGAATGTTAAATATAGCCGTTGGGCTCATAATTGTTCTTCTTTTCTTCTCCTCCTGTTACACACAGCTTTCAAAACCAGCTTTTCTTTCGCTTTACAGGATACATGTTTTTATATATTAGTTGTTACATTAATATTCCTACATCAATACGTACATATTGTACCTGCATATATATAATATATACATACACAAAAAGACAAAGCCTAAGAGATTAAGCACAAGCCAAGACAAGTTTACACACAGTCCAGTGTGTAATTGTGTGTATTCTTTAATAATACGTTTAAGCACAGTCTAGTTTTTTTAATAATACGTTTTTTGAATACATTTATAAAAAAATAAAAAAAAAAATCCGCTCGCGCCCCCTGCTCGCGCCCCTCCACACCAGGGCCAGGGGCGCGAGCGGGGGCTCCAACACCCATCTTATCAAGTTTCTCTCTCTGCCACACGTCACAATATTATTGGCTGGAGCCCCCACTCGCGCCCCCTCTCGCGCCCCCCACACCCCTCAGCCTTAGATAGATCAATGGTTCTGGGTGAGTTTCTAAGGTTTTTACATCTAACAAGGGTTTTTAAAATATCCATACCCTATATATATATAGTGGAGGGATATTTTGAGAATTTTGTTGAGTTTTAAGAACTTCATTTTTGGCCATACATTTAATAAAATAGATTAGATTATGTGGTTGAGATTAAATCTAATTAAAAAATTAAAATAGGAGAGAGAATAAAAATTTAAGTGATTACATTAATTTTTACGTCCGTTACACATATGTAAAAATTCAACTCGGTGCGTAAAAAATTATGTAATTTTTTACGTATATGTAACCTACATATATTACGCATGTGTAAAAAAATTCAAAAAAAAAATTGTTATATTGAGTTCTTCGAAGTTCTTAAAACATAAAGTGGTTCTCATTTGAAATCTCTCCTGTATATATATTACATGTTATATTTATTAATAATGAATCATTTTAAAAAGGGTGTGGAACCCATAATCTAAAAAAAATATAGTTAACTCATATAGATCAGGCGGTTTTTGTGTCGCATTCGTGAAAAAATAACCAATGGTGCCATTTCTCTAAGTTAGACGCAAAAGTGAAATCTTAGCAAACCACACGGCCATACATCTACGCTATTCAAAAATCAAATTTTAACCTTTTGTCTTATGTTTTCATTTTGTAGTTTTGTTTTTAAATTCTCTTTAAAAGAAATTTAACTAATAAAGTACGCTTTTAATATTTATTTATTTAAAATTAAGATATTCCTTACATATTATGCCTCGATACAAGTACATTTATTATCTACACAAGCCACCGTAAGACCAAGTCCGCAATGGTTTTTACAATCTGATGCAACATTACACGGTAACCCGACGCCATAAGCAGGTGAGTTGGGGACCGATTTTTCTATGGCATCAATAGTACTTCCAACTGATTCTTTAGGGTTAGCATCTTGTACTGCCGTAACAAACGTGAAACCACAAGTACTCAACACTAATGTGACCAAAAAGGCTACCTTCACCAAAGAATTCACCATATCTCTATATTGTGGTTTTGCTTTGTGGTGAGCTTCCGAAGACCCTCTAAGCAATATTTATAGATATGAGCTAGGATATATTTCACATCACAAAAACTATATTTGGTAAATGACACTAAAGTTACAATTACAAAAATTCCATACACCATATCATATCAAATTTCATTATATGGTATCATATCATAAGTCAATTATATATGATATTGCATTTCCTTAGACCAACTTTTCATTATAATGTATAATATCATATTGTTTCACATTGCGTCAACAAATATATGTTTATGATATCGTATCATATTATATCATATCATGTCATGTCATGTCATGTCATGTGGTATCATATCATGTCATACCATATCATATCATATCGTATTGTATCGTATCACACCACAACACAACACAACACACCACACCACACCACACCACACCATACAATACCACATACCATGTGATATCATATCAAATCATAAATAGCATATCCTATCGTGTCATATCATATCGTATCATATCATATCGTATCACACCACACCATATAATACCACATACCATGTGATATCATATCAAATCATAAATAGCATATCTTATCATACTAAACCATATCACACCGTACCATACAGTATCGCATCGTACGAAACCATACGTTATCGTACCATAGTATACCGTACCATTCTATACCATATCATATCCTAGGCATATGATGTGTATAGGTAAGGCTAGTAAAGGCGCACCGTCCAACCATAGTTTTAGTCTCAGTTAATAGCCTAATCTTCTTGTTTATGCCTTATGCCCACCATCCAAAACTTCAAGGCCTAAACAAGGTAAAATTTCAATATTCCTTAGTTCATGCTTTATATTAAAAAGTGGTGATTACTTCGAAACCGAAGGAAAACGAGCAACAAGCAGCGTCGCTACCCATATTTGAATTGAAAAACCCAAATTTTAAAAACTACATTGACTGATCTTGGAGTTATCTTTACTATGCATGACCCGTTGAACTAGGCTAAGTAACCACACACCTTCAAGTGCGACGAAACCAAAAGTGTCAAACGCAAAAGGTATAATACATATTGCTTGTCTAAACACACCTTCTCATGTTTTGATATATACGCCTACGTGTATGTATTTATACCGAAAAGCTCCGTACTTTGTTGCGCAATGGCGCAAACCTGAGTCTTGATGCTAGCGGAAGACAGTATTTGCTCGGCACTTTGTTGGGGAATGGCGCAGACCTGACTCTTGAAACAGTGTGTTAATTGTCCAACATGGTGGATTTTTAAAGAGTCAAAGTGTCAAAAACAAAGGCTCAGGCCTAAAAAATCAATGAAAATAAAAGCCAAAAGCCAAAATGCAAAGTGCACAAGCAAAAGTTGTGTCAAGAGTTTAGTTAAGCCACCATGACGGAAACTACCGTCGGTCAATCTTGCATGCAAGGACCAAATAAAGTATGTAGGTTGTAATTGTGTCAAAACTAATTTTGATCTTATGGTAAAAGGTTTAAGTCAAGTGGGGTGACTTGATTCGGTAAAACTGTAATGAAACTCAGCAAAATGGTTTCTTGGCCTTTAAGTGAGGGTTCCACTAGCTCATACTTAAGTGAGGGTTTCTAGGCCTTTACGTTCCTCTAGCTCATACTTAAATTGTGGGCCTTAAATTGTGTCCGGTCTTATACCTCCAAGTAAGTATTATGGGCATAGATTTAGCTGGACAACAATACCAGCGATGGACAAGATCTAGCTAAGTATGTGTGTATTGAAAATGTTCCTTGGCTAGACTTAGATTGATTTGATCCCATCTACTTTATCAAAAGTGTAAATGAAAGTGCAAGTTAAAAGGTTAGTTTCGGTTTTATTTTTTTTCTTTTCACATTATTTCTCTAAAACTTTACTATAGAAACGAGTGTATTATGGGAATTGATCTATTAAAATATTAAAAGTTGATTGGTTTAATTTACTCAGGAGCCCATCGTAACATCAACTTAATTATATTGGGTCAGGCCAATAGAAGTTTGGGTGGAGTTGACCCAAACCAGCCGAAATCCCAAGAGTTAAAGACTCTTGGGATATGTTTTCGGAAACCACTTTTCAAAATCTTTCAAGCCGAAATCATTGTCTCTCTCCATAAAACTCAATCTTCATCATATAACTGTCTCTTTATACATGGTAATTAAGTTTTGAAAAATAGAAATCGGTTTAAGTGATGCGTTAATAATCGAATTTATGTGTAATAATCGAATTGGTATTATGCATTCATAATCGATGGTTAATTTGATGATTAAACATGTTCTTGGTATTCGATTAAAGGGTTTTACAAGTTGTTAGTGGAGTAATGATGTGCTGGAGACGAAAGGCACGGGAATTGAGGAGTCATTATACCGAAAACCTTTAGGTTCTCAGATTTGGTTGACCGAAAACCTACAATTGACCGAATACTCATAGTATTGACCAAAATCTTAAACCTGTTGATCGAGCACTCATAGTATTGACCGAATCTCAAATTTGTTAACCGAACACTCATAGTGTTGGCCGAAATCTCATATAATTGATCGAGATCTCAAATTTGTTAACCAAACGCTCAAGCTCCATTTCACAATCCAAGTGGGGAGCCAAAGGCTTGGAAATTCTTTTAACTTTTTGGAAATTCCTCATCCATGTCGATATTGGAGAGGTGAGTAGTTTAGGGCGAAGAGGGAGAGGTGGGATGAGGAATAAGTTAAATTAAGTATTTAAGGAGAACGAATTTGAATTTTGGGGGGGGGGAATTAAGTTTTTGGGAGGAATTCCACATTTATGGCCATAATTGAATGTTAAATTTAAAAAGTTTTTATAAATAATATGAGAAATGAAAAGTATATAAACTAACTAAAACTTTTATTTAAAACAATAAACAAGTACAAGTTTAAGCTAAAAGTATTAAAAATACAATTAACAGAAATTATAAATAAAGAAAACAACATAGAAAAATCTTAAATCTTAAAAGAATGATTTAAAAGAATAACATGTAATTCACGATGATGATTAAAAGTTGATTAAAATTTATATTTTAGTATATATCTAGTATTTTAAAAAATAAAAAAAAATAACTATTAAAATTTATGATCTATTTAAGATGTTACATGTTATCCTATAATAATGCGTAATAATAGGTCACACTTTTTTATTATGAACGATAAAGAGATTGTTATGCGATATTGGGTCTTGAATGGTTGTTTGTAGTGAGTCATGTTAGACCATCATGGAAATGACAAATCCGAACTTTTAATGAGTCGCCCAAATAGTTAATAGTAATGATGACACTTAGGGGACAAGAGCAGGCTTTGCTATGTCCTATCAGGTGTTAAACATTGAATTGTAGTGAGTTGTGTAGGACCATAATAGCCAATCACATGTTACACATGTCTTAATGAACCTTTTAGGGCTTAATGGTCACGAAGACTCTTAATGGACCACGACGGGCTTTATTATGCCAAATTGGGACTCGAATAGTTAAATCAATTTAGTGATAATGGGAATGATATAACACACATGTCATAATGGAGCCATATTGGGCGTTAATAGTCATGACTACTCTCAATGGAAATTAATGGGCTTTGAATTGTATTAGGTTTTAAACGTAAAAGGTTACATTGGTTTGTCGTGAGTCGTGTTGGATTATAATGGCCAATAACGAGTCATATTATGTCGCAATGGGCTATAATGGAGAATAAAGGTTAGTAGGTAATGCTTGTGTCTTAAATGTTCGTTGTGGAATTTTACTAGTTAAATTAGTTCATAATTAGTTACAATAAGTTATATGTGTACTTGAAGAAACACTAATCGACCCCGGGCAGATTACGGATAATCTGGGGGTTAAATAGATGTTTCCCACGAGGATGAGGTCCAGCAAAGAAAGTTGTTCTTCAGGTGACCTGCAAAACAGACACCGTAAACTCGTCACTGAGAAGGGGGGGTTCCTCCTTGTGATCACCCTCCGGCGTGAGAATCAGACTAGATTGCTCTGAATATAAGTGTATATTAAGAGATTGCTAGAGAAGATAAGATAATGAAATATCCGATAATGTCCTTACCATTCCAAGGTGTTGGAGTATATATAGCCGCAGGTAGGTTTCCAAGAAGGTACAGCCGGCTGAATAGTATTACTGTTCTACCAACAGTGGGCTACGCACAAGCCATGCTGGTTGGTGGATAGGCTGCGGCCGATAGTGACAAGGCCGGCTGTATACTGTTCCTTTACTGCCGGCTATGCACTGTTTCACCAACTGTAGGCTATGCACGTCCACCAGTGAGGGTTGGTGAGTAGGCAGCGGCTAATAGTGACAAACAGTACTAGAGGGTGCTCCTCCTCGCACTGTTGTCGGTGAGCTGTCACCCTGTGATTGGTTCATGGGCTGTTTTGGTCAGATCGTCTATTTTGCCCATACCTTGGCAGGTATAGTACAAAAGATCTTCCAGAAGCTTACGGACTGGCTCATTTGGGCGGGAGTGTTCCCGCCTTGCTCATTCCTTCAGGTGACATTACTGAAGTATCGAGTTAGTGCCTTGTGCGTGTAGCCTTGCTATTAGTGCGGGTAGCCTTCCCTGATGGCTTGTATCCGCAGCTGCGGGAACAAGCGGGGTACTTCACCATTGGGAGGCTTTCCCTGCGGGAACAGCTGGCGTACTGCGCGTAAGGTCTTCATCTCTGAGCATGGTGGGTCCTGCGGAAGCAGTTGGTCCCTGCGCAGACGTCCCTCTTCAAGGTGAGTCTTGCGGGTCCAACTGGGCTCTGCTGGGACCTACCTCTTCAAGTCCCCCCAGTCCAATGTTCTTCTCATGGATTACTAATAAGTGAGGTGAACTTTTGGACTTTAGCAAGGGGGTTTTGAAAAGGGTTTTTAGTTTTAAGGTTTTCCGTGGGGATTCCTCCCGCGGTTTTCCTAATGCCACGCAGAAATTCCTGACTTTTCTGCTTGATCTTTGGGTATGATGCGGGTAGGTCTGTAACCTCCTCGCAAGTTAGGAGCGTTAAGTCCCACTTGTGTGGATTCTCCATGAGGTTTTGGTAGTTTTGAACATAGTGATCAATTATGTTAAAACCACCAATTCCATCTTGGAGTTTCAAACAATATAGTTCTCGACGTTCCCGCTATGCGGGGATGTTATTCCCGTTTCCGCAAGCATGGCCCAGAAGATCCTTCTTGGTTTCAATTCCCTGCGGAGCGCTAGGTATGTGAAGGGTTTTGCCTTGACACTGTACCCGCACTCGTCTTACGGTTACTTTACTTCCAAGGTATTCCTGGCGTCAATTCCCTGCGGGTGCTAAGTATGTGAAGGGTTTTGCCTTAACACTGTACTCGCACCTGTCTTATAATTACTTGGTTGCCAAGGTAAGGGGTATTTTCTCGCTTACTTTTGAATCTTTTTGAAATTTTGAAATTCGAAGAGTTGGTGAAAGGATAAGAACAGTCCAAACTGTTGAAACGTCGTCCGACGGTTTCTTCTGACTGTGTCAGGACGTGCAGGAAGTTATGGCGACGTGACAGTATATGGTCATTCCAGGCGCTTTTTCAGGCGCGTGGGCGCGATTTTTCGGACGCGTGGCCGCGAAATTAATGGCACGCGTCTTTTCAACAGCTGTTGCCAGCTCGCTCATTGCCACGTGTCATAGTTTCATTGCACATTCGATTTCTCTCTCTTCCGCATTAAATTCATCGCATTAATTGCGATGAGTATATAAAGGGGGAGAGGGTCCTTTACAATCCACACTTTCACTTCTCTTCATCTAAACGATTTCCGGCGAATACTCACTATTCCGTCGAGCATTCTTCTGAAATCGTTTTTCTGTACCTCCAAACATGTCTTCTTTTGCCGAGGAGTCTGACTTGTTCGTCGAGAATCCGTCGTCCACTTCTGATAAGGACGACAAGAGCACTGCTGGCGAGTGCCAGTGCGCTCTTCCTGCCGAGCTTTTTCAGTACGTCGTCCGGAAGTTCATGCTCGAGCCGTTCGAGCCTGAGTTTCCGGAGCCAGACCAGACGGTGTACGATGCCCCCAAGGGCAAGATAGGGGTGTACGCTGCATTCTTCGTCTATGGGAATCTCAGGTTCCCATTGACGAAGTTTGTATACCGTGTCTTGGAGAGGCACGGTGTGCATCTGACGGAGGTACACCCGATGGTGATCGCCAAGATCCGCCACTTTGAGTGGGTGTGCCTCGTTCTGGGCGTGGAGCCCCATGTTGACCGTTTGATAACCTTCTATTCTTGGAGGTGCATCCAGGGGTGGTACACCTTGGTCAATCGGATCAAGGGGTTGAAGATCTGCGCTACCTAGCGCAGTCTTCGGTCGTGGAAGCGTGAGTTTTTTTATATCTCCGCTCGCGTCGTCCCCCTTGCGATGACCTTTAAGAATGGGAGAGCCCTCCCCGCCCTTCACGCCCTCAACTACCAGGAGGCGGAGTGGTTCGCCAAGATCTCCCGGGTCCAGACTCCGGTATACCGTTTTACGGAGTCTGGGATGGTGATGCTTGGGATGAGCCGGGTGTGGAAGGAGGCGTCCCAAGTTCCCATCGTCGTCGAATACGGTTTGAACTCTGTCCCTTATGGTATGCTCTGTCTTCTTTGTTTATATAGGTTTGTCTTCTAACTGTTTTTCTTTTATTTCAGAGGGGAACGACTTGCAGTCTCTCCTGCAGCCGCGAGAGAGTGATGGTCCCGCTCGGATGGGTACTCGTGCTCTCGATGAGAACGAGTTGCCCATCTTGGAGCAAACGAGGGATCGGTTTGTGGAGGTCTACCCGCCAGGCCACCCTATTCTGAGCGCCACGCGGCCAGGTAAGGCGTTATTCAACCCTCGACCTCTCAATGCTGAAACCTCTGCTGGAATTCCTCTAATCTTGTCATCTTCTGATGAGGAATCCGCAGATGGTCCTCCGTTGGTGCGGAAGAAGAAGGCTGCCGGCGGGAAGGGGAAGGCGAAGGTTGCCTCCACTGCCGATCCGGTGCCTCGGTCTGATTCAGAGACCGAGAGCGAGGAGGTGGCGGGGAACCCTGGTGGTGATAAGACCACTGCTCCGGAGGCTGAGACGACCGTCACCTCCGAGCAGCCCAGGACAACGACGGTGAGCGGCGTGAAGAGGCCGGCTCCATCGGGTTCGTCCCCGCCTGTTCGCACTTTTAGGCTCAAGAAAACCCGTAAGTACAAACTTCCTTTACTTTTTAACTTCATATCTTTCCGCCATTATACTTATATCTTCTTTGTGCAGGCGTGGATGCTACCGCATTCCAGGGTGGAGCGGGGAGGAGCACCTCCGGACCCATGACGGTAGGCTTGGTCAGCCTACCTGAGGCGATGACCCAGGCGGCTGTGCCTGCTTCAGTTGGTTCAGTTGCTCACCCAGTTGAGCCAACTGTTCCAACTGTGATGACATCACCGCCGGCTGTCAGTGCCATATTTACTGAATCTTTCACTGAGCCGGCGGTGACTGTTTCTGCGGGCTCCTCCGCAGCGGCGACCACGGTTGTGAGTTCATCTACGGTGAGTTCACCTCCGTTGGTTTCTACTACCGCGGCGGCCTTCACCATGCCTCCTCCGTCATCGGCAACGACGGCCGATCCTTCAGGTATGCTTGGGGCTTCTCGCCAACCTCTGCCTCCTTCCCATCTTCCTGACCTCTTGGATGGATTTCCCTTGGGTTCAGGTGATGGGTTTGACGGCTATCGGCCTGTTGTCGACCCTACAGGTGCGTAGGGTTCTTTTGGCCTTTTTTTTTTATATCAACTTTTCCTAACTGCTTTTTGTTTTTTGCAGTGTCGGATTCCAATGAAGTGTATGTTCCACGATGGGACATCCGCCGAGGAACAACCCTTCGCACGCCTGTGGAGTGCGTGGAGTGGGCTCGTCACGCAGCTCCCAGTGGTGCGTTGGGGGAAGCCATGGCTAGCTACCAGGAGGGTAGGCTAACCAATGAGCTTCGGATTCTCCTGGCCCGGATGCAGCCGCGCGTCGAGCTGCTTTGTCATGAAAACGACAAGTTAAAAGCAGCTCGTATCCAAGAAGTAGCTCAGGCGCGGGCTGTCCGGGAGGAGAATAGGAGGCTCTCCGCCGTTGCTGCGGAGAAGGAGAAGGCTTTCAAGGCCCTTGAAGTTGAAGTTCAGGCCCGTCTCGAGGCCCGTTCCAAGGCTGCCCAAGCTGTTAACGAACAGCTTCGGCTGGCTAAGGAAACTACTCGGAACGCAACTGAAAGGGCCACCAAGGCTGAAGCTGTTGCTGAGCCTCTACGCCTCGAGAATGAGGAACTTAAAGCCAAACTAGAGGCGCTCCAACAGGCTCATGATGCCTTGGCGATGGAAGACGCCAAGAAGCTCCAAGAGATCTTGGACCAGAGGGGGGTGCTTGACCACACTGAGCGGAAACTAAAGGGCGTTGAAGAGGCTGCGGCTAAAGAAGTGTTGCTTGCCAACCTCAACAAAAGTGAAGCCGAACGCGCCCGTAACCAAGCTTAAGCTGCCCTCCAGGAAGCTCTGGTTACCAAGGAATGGCTTCTTCGAGAAGCGTTGTCTCAGGTATGCGTAATTTCATATCTTTACACTTTTCTTTGCACATAGAAAAGGTTCTGACGCTTGTATTTTTTCTTGTAGGTTGTGCATCGAGTCTTCACGGACACATCATACGACGATGCCATGAGCGCAGCCCTCAACGCTTCTCATGAGGATGGGGAAGAGGCCGGCTTCCTGCTTGGTCTAGGGTTCGTTGAGAAAGGCATCCCGCCTTCCAACTTCCCTTTGTATGATGTGGATACTGAAGCTGTTTATGACCAAGCAGTGAACCAATATGCCGCCTTCCCGCATCCGGTGGTGGAGAAGGTGAACGAAGTTGCTGCTGCTGATGATGGGCTAGCTATCCTTAAAGCTTTCCTTGAACCGCCACGCTCTACTGATGGTGCGGGTCCAAGTGGAAGTGGTCCTGAAGCTTGATCCTGAAGATCCCTTTCCACCATTAGAGTAGATTTTTATTTTTGTATAGCTTCTTTTGTATGCGGGTATGCACCCAGCAATCTTTGTAATATTTGAATTTTGATGGAATAAAGATTATGTGCTAATTCCTTGCCTTGTTTATTTTACGTATGTTTTGATTTAACTTAGCAATTTCTTTAGTACTTAGATAAGTTAACTTTTTAACGTGGCAGATTATAAGTTTATGTTTCGCTTCCTCTTTCATGATTGTGCGGGTATGACCGTCACTTACACTTAGTAAGATGGCTTAACTTTACTTATATCTGACCTGCGTGGAAGTTTTCCTCATCTTTTCCTTTGAAATTTTCTAAGTGTTTAGAATAAGTTAACCTTTGAACGTGGTAGATAATAGGTTGAAGTTTTGCTTCCTCGTTCGTGATTGTGCGGGTAAGACCGTCACTTGCACTTAGTAGGATGGCTAAACTTTGCCTACATCTGACCTGCGTGGAGGTTTTCCTTATCTTTTCTTTTGAAATTTTTACCGTTTTATGTGTTTATGCGGGTTTTGCCGCCTTCCACACGTAACGACTTACTTCTTCCCATATTTATGCGGTGAATACCGGCACATCAGTGTGGGAAGTTCATAAGTATAAAGGTAAGGCTATCAACACATTGTGAAAGGAGAATCATTTCCATTAGAAGTGGCTCTAGGCCTTTTCTTTACAAGTTTGGAATTGATCTACATGTAACATTTGCGTAATTGAGCTCCATTCCATGTTCTTGGGATGGGAGTGCCATCGAGCCTTTCGAGCCGGTACGCGCCCTTTCCCAGAACTTCTTTGATAATGTATGGCCCTTCCCAGACCGGGGCCAGTTTTCCTGGGCGTTGTTGGTTCGAAGCCTCGTTGTTACGCAGTATGTAGTCTCCTACATTGAAGTTGCAGAGTTTTACCCGCGTGTTGTAGTACTTTTGCATTTGTCGCTTGTAGTTCTCTTCACGCACTGCGGCTAAGTCTCTGCGTTCCTCGGTTAGCATAAGGTCTAACCGTCTTTCCGCATTATTGTCTTCTGGCTGAATCAAGACCCTTGGTGAGGGTAAACCAATTTCGACCGGGACCATGGCTTCAGTGCCATAAGTGAGACTGAACGGGGTTTCTCCCGTACTGGCCTTTTTCAGCGTTCTGTTTGCCCAAAGGACGTGCGGAAGCTCGTCCACCCAGCCGGATCTGTGTTCCAAGAGTCTTTTCTTTATGCCTTCGACGTTGCTCTTATTTGCTCTTTCTACCTCACCATTACCCTGCGGGTGCGCCACTGAGGTAAAAGTGTGGGTGATTTGAAGTTCTTCCAGCCACTTTTGTAGCTTCTTGTCAGCAAAGTTGGTGCCGTTATCGCTCACCAAATTCTGTGGAAGTCCAAAACGACAAATAATAAATTCTCAAATAAATTTTTTGATATGTTTCGCGGTTGTTTGGGCTAAGGGTTTTGCTTCTATCCACTTGGTGAAGTAGTCGATGGCTACCACTAGGAACTGAACATTTCCTGCTGCTGTAGGAAATGGGCCTGTCACATCGATGGCCCACTTCTGAAATGGCCGTGAAGAGGTGACTGGAACAAGTTCATTCTTCGGGTGATGCGTGTTGGGTGCGTAGAGCTGACAAGACCTGCACTTTCTAATGTATGCCAGCGCATCCGTATTCATCCCCGGCCAAAAGTATCCCGCGTTGTTTAGCTTAGCTACAACAGCGCGTGGACCTGCGTGTACTCCACAGATGCCTTCGTGTACTTCCCTTAGGAGGTAGTCAGCATCTTGGTTGTCCACACATCTTAAGAGTGGGCTAAGAAAGTTACGTCTGTAAAGGATGTCATCGATGAGTTGATAATTCAGTGCTTTACAGCGTAGTTTTCTTGTCTGTGTTTTTGACTCTGGTAGTGTACCTGCCGCAAGGTAATTTATTATTGGTGTCATCCACGTTTCTGTGCCAGTTTGGATGACACAAATTTCCCTGTGCGGGACTGAAGGTGCCTCGAGGAGTTCAATGCGGATGTCCTTTCCCAAGTGGGTGAAGGCTAATGATGCAAGCTTGCTTAACGCATCCGCAGATTTGTTTTCACTACGCTTGACGTGTATGACTTTGCAATCGTTAAAATCGCGCATAAGGGTTTTTGCTTGTGCGAGGTACAGGGGCCATTGTGTCGTTCACGGCCGTGTACGTCCCGTTGATTTGGTTGGCTACTAACATGGAATCTACGTGGGCTTCCAAGTGTTTCACTCCCATCTTACGCGCAATTCTCAGCCCTGCCAAGAATGCTTCATACTCGGCTTCGTTATTCGTACTTGGAAAATCCAGTCGAATAGCGTAAGTGTATTCATGGCCTGCTGGGTTGGTTAGTTTCAGCCCTGCGCCTGAACCCTCGTTACTGGCTGCTCCATCAGTGTAGAGTCGCCAGACATCATTGATGTCCTGTGCTGGAGAGGGTTGAGCCTCTTCCTGGCACTCTTTTTCCCGCGATGCAGGCACTTCCGCAATAAAGTCGGCCAAAACCTGGCCTTTTATGGCTGGTCTTGGCTTATACTTTATCGCGTATTCCCCCAACTCAATTGCCCATCTGGCTAGGCGTCCCGATAACTCGGGTTTGCGTAGAACGTTTGCAAGTTTGAAGTTGGAGAGAATGGTGATTGGGTGGCTCTGGAAATATCGTCTTAACCTGCGTGAAGCTTGTATAAGTGCTAAGACTAATTTTTCGAGGGTAGAGTACCGGGTTTCTACGTCTGTTAGGATACGGCTGACATAATAGATTGGCATCTGGATGCCTTTCCGTTCAACTAGCAGGACCGCCCCGATTGCTCTATCTGTTGCGGAAAGGTATAGGATTAACTCCTCCCCCGCTTTTGGTGCTGTGAGCGTTGGGAGTTCGATCAAGCGTGACCGAGTCTCCTGTAAAGCTGCTTCCGCTTCTGGTGTCCAGCGGAAGTGCGTTTTCTTTAAACAGTTTCTCAACGTTGACACGAAAGGAAACGACTTATCCGCGTGGTTTGCCAAAAAGCGATTAAGTGCGACTAGTCGTCCATTCAGTGTCTGAGCCTGTTTGATGGTAGTAGGTGATTCCATTTTGATAATGGCTTCGACCTTTTCAGGGTTCGCTCTGAAGCCATCTTTAGTGACGATGACCCCCAAGAACTTCCCTTCTTCCATTCCAAAGGCACACTTGCTCGGGTTGAGCTTCATGTTTATCTTCCTGAGCGTGTTGAAAGTTTCTTCGATGTCTTTCAACATCGCTTCTGCGTCAGGGCTTTTGATGACCAAGTCATCCATGTAGACTTCCAAGTTCCTCCCAATTTGGGCATGAAACTGGTTGTCCATCAGGCGTTGGTATGTGGACCCGGCATTCTTAAGTCCAAATGGCATCATTTGATAACAAAATGTGCCATCGGGCGTCCGAAAAGCGGTTTTGTCCTGATCATTAACGGCCATGTGGATTTGATGGTACCCCTTATACGCATCCAGGAAGCATTTAAGGCGAAACGGTGCTAACGAATCCACCTTAAGATCAATTTCGGGTAACGGATAACAATCTTTGGGGCATGCTTTGTTTAAGTCCTTGAAATCTATGCACATGCGCCATTGTTTGTTATTCTTCGGTACCATAACGGGATTTGCAACCCATGTTTGATATCTGCTAACGCGTACGATGCCTGCGTCAAGGAGTTCCTTGACTTGGGTTCTACACGCGTTAGTTTGTTCTAGCCCCATTACTCTGCGCTTTTGTACGACTGGCGTAACAGCCGGGTCGCACTTGAGCTTATGCTCTGCCTTACTTCGGGGTATGCCAGTCATGTCAGCTGGTGTCCACGCGAATATGTCAGCGTTTTTCTGTAGTAAGCGTTTGAGTAAGGTGCGCGTGGGATCAACGACTGTTGGGCCAATTGTAACGGCCTGGTCAGGGTATTTGCCATTGAAGGCCCATTTTTCCGGTTCGGTGATGGTTGGTTTAGCCATCTTTGGTTTGGGTTTAGATGAGACAGATGCGATGCATACCTGGGGAATGCCGGTGATCATCGCTACACCCTCAGCTGTTGGCCATCCCATCATGCCGTGGACTGAAGATACCACGGCGTTGAATCTTGCCATCCCGTCTCTTCCGAAGAGAATGGCGTATGTGTGGTGTGGCTTCCTCATCACAACAAAATCCACATCTTCTGTGCGTGAGTGATTCCCGTCCGTAAGAGTGACGAGGAAAGATAGGATACCCAGGGGGGTGTTTGTGCTGCCGTCGAACCCTTCCATCGAGGCGTAGACCGTTTCTAGGCGTTCCTTGTCTTCATCATCTAGCTTGTCGAAGAACTGCCTGTACATCACCGTTGACGAGGCGCCGTTGTCAGCAAGAGTGCGAGAAGTGATGTAGTGCCCCAGCTGGCTTTTGATGACGATAAGGCCTTCTTTGCTGGGTCCTCCTGGCACTCGCGGGAAGCGCACTTCAGCTTCCTTCCACGCGCATGGTTCTGTTGCTCGCCTTTTTCTTTCTCTGATGTTGCCATGAACCATGTTGATGCTGATGTCAACGGGCTTTCGTCCGTTGCCTCTGTACCGGTTATCATTCCTTCCTCCCTTCTTGATTGATGCCACAAGGTGTGCAAGTCTTCCATCCTTGACGAATGTTTCAACAATATCCTTCAAGGATGTACACTCCTCCGTACTATGACCCTTTGTCCCGTGGAAGTCACAGGATTTGCTTTGATCCGCATTAGGTCGCTGCCGGATCATTGGAGCTTTTGGCCATGGTAGTTTTTCGGTGGCAAATATCTCCGTGACGCTTTTGATGAGTGGCGTCCACCGGTGTTTTCGGCTTGAAGAGTGTGTGTTATCCCTTCCGCCAACAAGAGGGCGAGAGCTGGATGAGGTGTCAAAGTTTACCCTTGACTGCCAAATACCTAGCTTCCTCTTTTTGTTCTGCCGGGCGATCCGAACATTATTTTCTCTGGTCCTCTGCGTGTAGAGGTGTGTACTCTGGGGAAGATCCCTACCCAGTTGCTTCTCTGTCTCGGCAAAGCGCTTGGACGCCGTCATGATGGCATCCCATGTGGATGGCATGCCGTCCTTACCCGTCAACGTGCGGATAAGCTCTGGGTATTCGGCGCCCTGGATGAAAGCGGCGCGAACAAGATCTTCACTTATGTTGCCCAGACTCAGCTTTTTGGAGTTGAAGCGAGTGATGAAGTCTAGTAAAGATTCATCCTCCTCTCTAACGCAGTTAAGGATCGTCCACTGTTCTTCAGTATATTTCCTCTGTTGGCTGAAGTGTTGGCTGAACTTGTTCTGAAAGTCCGCCCAATCATAGATGTGGTGGACCGGTAAACGATCGAACCATGCCCTGGCCGCTCCAATCAGAGTCATCTGGAACATATAACACCACGTGGGTTCCGTCCAGTTACTGACGGTTGCCCCCACAATGAATCTGTTCAAGTGGTCGTCTGGGTCGGATAGACCATCATAAGTGCCGATGTTGGACATTTGTTTGGCACTTCTCGGGACGATTGCTTCCGCAATGTCCCTTGCAAACTTGGACTTTCCTGCATTTGCAGCAGTTGGTCTAAAGGTTTTGGAGAAGTCACGTGGGTTTCTCCCCGCGTTCGTTGGTTTAAAGGTTTCTCCAAAATTCCTTGTCGGTTGGAAGTCCGTTTCCTTACGCTTCCCTTTTGCCTTATGGCGAGGGTTTGCGTCGGTATCGGATTCTTCCCGCTCGTCGTCCGAGTACTCGCACTCACTGTTCATGTTGAGATGTTGGCGAGTACTGCCGAATTCGTCAGCCTGTTGAAGTGAACGCAAGCTTTCATCCAACTCAGCTTGGAACTCTTTCTGACGTGTTTCGGCCAACGCCGTAACTTGATCGAGTGTTTGGCGAGGGACCCTCGTCCGTTTCTCCAACTGGGCATCAGTGAACCCCAGTGAAATATTGTTTACTGCACTTGTCCCGGCTTGGGTAACCGGGGTAGTGTTCGTAAAATTTGTATAACCGCCGGTGTTCCCCCCAGTTGCTGGGGTTGTGGTTACCGGGGTTTCTTGGTCACTTACTGGCTTTGGGACCGGAGTAACGTTAACCATTTCTTCAGAAATTTTGAAAAAACTAAGAATTAGTTCTAGCTTTTATGCACGGATGGCGCCAATGAAGAAACACTAATCGACCCCGGGCAGATTACGGATAATCTGGGGGTTAAATAGATGTTTCCCACGAGGATGAGGTCCAGCAAAGAAAGCTGTTCTTCAGGTGACCTGCAAAACAGACACCGTAAGCTCGTCACTGAGAAGGGGGGTTCCTCCTTGTGACCACCCTCCGGCGTGAGAATCAGACTAGATTGCTCTGAATATAAGTGTATATTAAGAGATTGCTAGAGAAGATAAGATAATGAGATATCCGATAATGTCCTTACCATTCCAAGGGGTTGGAGTATTTATAGCCGCAGGTAGGTTTCCAAGAAGGTACAGCCGGCTGAATAGTATTCCTGTTCTACCAACAGTGGGCTACGCACAAGCCATGCTGGTTGGTGGATAGGCTGCGGCCGATAGTGACAAGGCCGGCTGTATACTGTTCCTTTACTGCCGGCTATGCACTGTTCCACCAACTGTAGGCTATGCACGTCACACAGTGAGGGTTGGTGAGTAGGCAGCGGCTAATAGTGACAAACAGTACTAGAGGGTGCTCCTCCTCGCACTGTTGTCGGTGAGCTGTCACCCTGTGATTGGTTCATGGGCTGTTTTGGTCAGATCGTCTATTTTGCCCATACCTTGGCAGGTATAGTACAAAAGATCTTCCAGAAGCATACGGACTGGCTCATTTGGGCGGGAGTGTTCCCGCCTTGCTCATTCCTTCAGGTGACATTACTGAAGTATCGAGTTAGTGCCTTGTGCGTGTAGCCTTGCTATTAGTGCCGGTAGCCTTCCCTGATGGCTTGTATCCGCAGCTGCGGGAACAAGCGGGGTACACCATAGGGAGGCTTTCCCTGCGAAAACAGCTGGCGTACTGCGCGTAAGGTCTTCATCTCTGAGCATGGTGGGTCCTGCGGAAGCAGTTGGTTCTATTAATGGGTCATATTGGCGCCCTTAAGAGTCATGGTAGCTTTTAGTGCGGTGTGGAATGCCTAATTAGGCTACATTAGGTGTTGATGTGTTCGATTTGATTATTTATGCTCATGATTGACCAATTTTAACATTGTTTGAACAAGTTTGGCCTTGATTAATGAGTATTGAATTTGATTGGCCAAGATAGGTAGTAAGAAGGTATAACGAAAAGTCACGTTGGGTCAACTTCCTTTTATTGATCCATTTGGTGAACATTGATTGATATTACCCTAATTGCCCTAACTTAAATTAGATGACCCTAATCAAAACTAATTACCCTTAATTATATGTTAGTCGACCATCCTAGATCAATATTGACACTATTGCCCTTGATTGATCTTATTCGCTGACCGTTGACCAAAATTGACCGAGTTGCCCATGTCTTGATCAATATTGATCTCCCGTGATTAATCATAATTACCCCAAAGTGATCTAACTGTTAATGGTTGACCGATATTGATCTTTATTTTTAATAATTTTCTCCAACTAACCTGAATTTACATTTAATTGGTAACTACCGACACATATTAACCCTGATAGGCTCCGGTTAAAACTAAGTGGCCCTCATCGAACAATTAATTGTCATTAATGATCATCATTTTATCGAATTGTCGTTAATTATGTGGCTGAACAATTACAACAGGTATATTTGCGACCGAACTAATTTTTATCTTATTATTATTTTTAACTTACAACCAAAACAATTTCGGTTGTTATATTTGCGACCGGTTACGGTCGATAAACTTTGGTTACTAATTTTGTGACCGACTTTGTTTTCGTTTATAGTTTGTATGGCCAAACAATTTTGGTCGGTAAATTAGCCACTGTTTTGCGACCGAAATAATTTTTATCTTTATTATTTTAGCGACCATATCTGCAACCAAAACACTTCGGTCGCTACATTTGCGACCGGTTAATGACCGACAAACTTCGGTTGCTAATTTTGCGATTGATATTGTGTGGTTGGCCAATTTTGCAACCGAACAATTTTGGTCGATAATTTTGCCACCGTTTGCGACCAAATTAATTTTCTGTTTTGTTATTTCTTTTCTATTTTTAAAACTAGCGACCATATTTGCAACTCAAACAATTTTGGTCGCAACATTTGTGACCGATTAACGACTGAAAAACTTCGGTTGCAAAATTTGCTACCAATTTTATTTTAGTCGCTAAATTTGCAACCAATTTTGTTTTGGTCGCTAATTTTGCGACCGTTTTGATTTCGGTTACAAGTATGGTCGCTAATTTCACGACCATTATGGTTGGTTGCAAATTTCGGTCGCTTTTGCCTATTTATGTAGTAGTGCTTGTTCCATATTCTAAGACAAGATACCATCAATCTCAATTTCAAAGGAAGCCCCCAAATAATATGCAAGAAGCTTTCAACCGATCACATTCATCTTTACGAAGTTATATTGAGAGGTCATTTGGAATTTTGAAGAAACGATTTAAGATACTTGGTACAATGCCCAAGTATAGCGTGCAAACACAAATTGATGTTATCATGGCTAAATTTGCATTGTATAACTATATACGTAATTCTCAATAAGATATCATGTTTACTACAATGGAGCAACATCCAAACTACATACCACGAGATGAACTTCATGATGTTAGTAACCATGACAAAAGCACCAACGGTCTATTTGAAGGAACAACGAATGAGATGAAACATGTTCGCAACAATATTACTACTTTGATATGGAATGCACGACAATAATGTTTTAATTATATTATATTTTATTCTCGATTGTTTGTCAATGACTATGTTTTATTTAATAGAAAATAACCATGCTTTATTTATTTGAGAAAAGCCTTATACATACATACATACACACACACATATCTATATATATGTGTGTGTGTGTTTGTGTGATTACGTTTACCATTATGTTTTTTAGTTATGTCCATTTTGGTCATTTTATACATTTTATTAAAAGCTCCAGCTACTCTGCCAAACACCTAAACATATAAAAAGCACCAACTTCCATCCACCAGCTATTTTTGCTAAACATACCCAAAAGCTTGAAGCTTGAAGCCCCTAAAAGCTCCTTGCCAAACATACCCAAAATGTTGGGGGCTGCTAAACATATATGTTACATGAAAGCTGTTTTTAACTCTTTGGTGTCTGTAGAGAATTTTTAATCCACTCAGTTAGACCTCAACTAAAATGACGTTATTTAACTCAATCCATTTTGGTCCGAACCAAAATAACCCTTTGTTAAATTAACCTGTCTTAACCCTTACCCATTTTAACCCAGCATGGCGCCTAACCCTCCCTGCCCATTTTGCCACCTCCAGTTTTGCTTCGTGGGTTTGTAACTTTTTTGTTTACAACTATTATAATTTAGGGATATTTGGTTTAATATTTAGGCTTTGTTTATTGCCATGGCACTTGTAAACAAATGATTTTTTTATTTTTATTTTTTTTGGGTTTTTTAATAGGAAATCATGTAACTGATTTAAAGTTTTGTAAGTTTGATTGGATCTTAAAAGGAATTAGCACACAAAAGTGATTATATTTGGGGCGCAAATCATGATTTTGAAGCCTTGCGTTAGAGTATTTATAAAAAGATTAATCTTACAAAAGTGATTTTGGTTTCAATCTAATTCACTATGGTCAAAACTTTTGACACGATTGCTATTCATTTATGGTTCACCTTGCAAATGCCAAAGAACCAGTGACGTGCTATTCATATTTTGTTTGTGAGTGTGGCCATTATATATTATGTTATAATGAAATGATAAGTTAATTAAGTGATCTGCTATTCACATCTCTCTTATTCTTTTCGTTCTCTATGTTGGCTATCTGTGTTATCTTTTGTGGGCATTTCATCTTTTAAGCGGTCCAAATTAAATGTTTATATACTTGAAATTTAGATGGCCCAAATCAAGAATTTAAATCTACGGAAATCAACTCAAAGTTTTTTATTCAAAAGCTTCTGGAACTATCTCTAATATCCTCGAGTGAGCCTTTATAAAATGAGATGTTTACCGTTTACGTGATACAAATGCTAAATGCCACTATTAATGTTGCCAAGAAAATATGACACACACAAGATGCCTTTAAATGCTTAAATTTTAATAACACAAATACTAAATGCTATTAAAAGTGTGTACCATGCATGCAAATATGGCAGACGCATAGTGCCATTAAACCTACATTTTAATGGCACATATGCTAAATGCCACTAAAAGTGTGAGCCAACCAAATATGGCATACATAAAGTGTCATTAAAACCTAAAATAGTGGCACAAAAACTATATCTCATTAAAATCGCATGCCACTAAATGAAATTTTATTTGTAGTAATGGTTAATCAGTAACTCGATATCTTGTATGTGAAGATGTGCCTCTCTGAAGCTGATCATATCATATCATATTGTATCAGTTTGTAGTGTTTAGTACAATATTTTTTGTATAATCTTCTTTTCCCATATATTTAATCATAAATAATATAAATGTCAGAATTAGACCAAATTAATTGACAACTGTAATTTTTGGTCATATTTCATCCTTATTAATAAACATTACTTAATATAATAATTTTTTTTTCTTGATACATTAATATTAAAACGAGGTGCCATTGACATACGCTATGACGGGTGGCACTAGTCATGTCTTTTCGGGCCCAATTTCAGTCTCACAGATTACATGGGTATTAAAGAGATGAAGATATATTTGAAACAACATATCAATTACCCCCAATTTCATGTCTTTTCGGGCCCAATTTCAGTCTCTCTATATAACTCTCTCTCCTACAGCCAAATATTGCAATCTCGTTTTACAGTAAGATCACTATCTGTCTATATCCTCTCGTAGATCTTCAACTCTAGGTTTCAAGATAAGTTAAGAGGGACGGTTACAAGGTATCGTGATTGCAATATTTGGCCGTAGGAGAGAGAGAGATATAGAGAGAACATGGTGGTTGCAAGTGGGTTACAGTGGTTGCTGCAGTAGACTATGGTGGTTGTTGTCGGCGTTAATCTGGTGGGGTGGGGTAATTAGGTGAGAGTAGATTTTATATATATATATAGGATGGAGTTATAATAAGAAGTAAAGTGTGTTTAAAAAGTGTAAGAAGTAATCTGGTGCGTTAGATTTGGTGATCTGATGGTCTAGTTGGAAAGTGTGTTTTATAGGCGGTGTGTTTTATTTTAATACTTGTTTTATAACACTTCAGGGGCATCATTGTCCAGTATGTTATATTATGTATGGAAACATTGTTAATCTTTAATTATCGTTTTTTAATCCAAATTTAAAACACGTCACAAGATATATACCAGTGTGTTTTAAATAAAAATAATCAAAATTTAAAAAAAACACTAGATTTTAATCCAAATTTAAATACAACACCAAGAACACAAGAACTAAAACGCACTAGCTTGAACATCATAGCCAACATTAATTAACAAGATACATATTACAGTGTATTTTTAAAATCAAATAATAATCAAAATTTAAAAACATCACCAAAATGTATTCCAACTTTAAAACACAACACCAAGAATACAAAGAACAAAAACACATCAACAAGTAACCAAAATTCAAACAACACATGTGAATTTAAACTCAATAACATTTGATCATAAGAACTCAAACACAATACAACATCCGATCATATGAACTAGTTAACAGCATATATATACAATTAACAATAAATAAATTACAATGAAAAAAAATTGCAATTTACAAAGTTAAATAAAAATTGCATATCAGTTAAGAGATTTATTATAAAATAATTGTATTGTTGAAAGTTGAGTTTAAGGATTTTTTTTTCTTTGAATCTAAACATCTTTGAATATCAAAAGTACCATTTATCTTTTTCAGATACACTATACACTCACAAACCAATTTATCTTCCTTTTGCAAATTGCAACCACCACACCACTGCCTCCACATCTTACTATCACCACCGCCACTAAAACCACCATCCAAAATCTCGCTAAACCTTTAATAGGCTGCCGAAAACCACCGCCACTCCCTACCGGAAACAACCATTGCACCTGATGTCACCATTACCGTTGGAATGTATCTCATAAAGTGAGAAAAATCAGAGTGGTGGCCTATTGATATCCCCTGTAGCGACCACCATCATCGAAATTACAACAAACCACCACCGGTAAAACCACCACTCACATTCAACACGATTTTGCGGGATTGTTTTTTGTGAAAGCCTTGATCTGGAAGCCACGATTACGACCTACCCCCTGTCGTCGTCGGAACCACTGCTACATTCAAGCCGGCGGCGTTCGCTCCCCCACCGTTGACAGATCGGTGTTAAGCACCGTGATTACTCGTGGATTTTTAGTTATCTATAATATTAAATTGACTTATAGGGGAAGACTGGGCGCAAAACATTGATGTAGGGAAGACAGGCAGCGGCACCGAGGAAGCAAAACACTGATATGTTGATATGAAAGTTAAGGATCTATAACATGATATGCTAATGTAGGGTTTTATGGTGAAAACAAATTGATCGGTGATTTCTTTTAAATAAAATGAAGGATTCATATGAATATTTAATTAGTCAATATATTAAAATTAACTAAATAAATTAATTCCAAAAATAACAAAAAATATATGGAGGAAAATACCCTTGTATAGAGATTTAGATCTAATGGTCAAAAACATTTCTTAAGAAAAATCTACTTCTTATTTTAACTTTGCTCTATTATATAATTTGAAAACCCACCTTATATGTGAAAACCTACGGAAACCCAACACTTGAACTACAAGATGCCACATCTACATGTTTTGCAAGTTTTTTATTTAAACAAGAAGGACTTTATAGTTATTTAATTATCTTTTTCTCTTTTACTTTGTTTCAAACAAATATTTCAAGCTAACTCTCTCTCTCTCTCTCTCTCAACAAAGTAGTTTCTTTTCATCAATTAATAAGATAATTAATATTAATTAGCATAAGTAAAATTAAAAGCTAGAGCTACATAAAAAGAAATGAAACATAAAAGCATGATTATTATTTATAAGAATTAAAATAAAAACAAATAGGAATTTATTCATGTTTAATCATAGAAACAATATGTTCACGTATTTTTTTTACATGCTTGTTGTTTATAAATAATTGGCCCTTAATGTTTTCGTGATATTTACTTATTATTAATAAACATGTAACATTTTTAAAAACATGTAAATATATTTATAATGAAAAACATTATTGAAAATATGTAAACATATTTTAAAACATAAATGTCATATTGATAATATGTAAACATATTTAAAAACATGAAAAGTTATATTGAAAATATGTAAACATATTTAAAATATGTAGCCTTATTTAAATATTTTTTACATATTTAAAAATACATAAACTTATTTATATATTTAAAAATATATTAAAAATATATAAACTTATTTACAATTTTATTACATATTTAAAATTACGTAATATATAATTTTATTGATTAAATAGTGTGTAAACTTATTTATATATTTATTACATATTTCAAAATATATTAATAGTAAAAACTTATTTACAAATTTGTTAGATATTTAAAAATATGTAACCATATAAATAAGCTTTTTTATTAATTAAATTTAAAAGTTAAAAGGTAATATTATTAAATCTCCATTCATAAATAATTTTTAGTTTTATAATAATAAAAAAAAAGAAATGTCATACATGAAGTTATATTTAATAATAAATAAAAGAATTAAAATAAAAGTTAGTAAAACGAATAATTTAAAACTAAAAATTGATATAGATTTTTATTGAGAAAGTAGAAAAAAAAAATTAAAATTACATTAGGCCTAGGCGTACAATTAAATATGATGAATTTACAAAATATGTAAATAGATAAGTTGCAAACCAAGGCTGTAGCATTTAGATATTCTTTACTTTCTTTTTAATTTTCAGTTTGTATCTAATATTTTTATAAATGAACGTGTGGTTTCTTCAAATCTTTTTTCTTCTTTTTCTTTCAAATAAATAAAGATTTTACTATAATAGTGTGGTTAGATTTTCAAAGTGCATAGTGGTTATAAGAGAGAGAAAATAAAATCTATACCTAAATTGCCCTTTTTTGTCCTTGTTTCTAATATTATACTAACTATATATTTCAAACAACAATCTTTAAACATGGTCCATTTATTAGATAGATCAATGGTTGTGGGTGAGTTTCTAAGGTTTTTACATCTAACAAGGGTTTTTAAAATATCCATACCCTATATATATATAGTGGAAGGATATTTTGAGAATTTTGTTGAGTTTTAAGAACTTCATTCTTGGTCATACATTTAATAAAATAGATTAGATTATGTGGTTGAGATTAAATCTAATTAAAAAATTAAAATAGGAGAGAGAATAAAAATTTAAGTGATTACATTAATTTTTACGTCCGTTACACATATGTAAAAATTCGACTCGGTGCGTAAAAAATTATGTAATTTTTTACGTATATGTAACCTACATATATTACGCATGCGTAAAAAAATTCAAAAAAAAAATTGTTATATTGAGTTCTTCGAAGTTCTTAAAACTCAAAGTGGTTCTCATTTGAAATCTCTCCTGTATATATATTACATGTTATATTTATTAATAATGAATCATTTTAAAAGGGTGTGGAACCCATAATCTAAAAAAAATATAGTTAACTCATATAGATCAGGCGGTTTTTGTGTCGCATTCGTGAAAAAATAACCAATGGTGCCATTTCTCTAAGTTAGACGCAAAAGTGAAATCTTGGCAAACCACACGGCCATATATCTACGCTATTCAAAAATCAAATTTTAACCTTTTGTCTTATGTTTTCATTTTGTAGTTTTGTTTTTAAATTCTCTTTAAAAGAAATTTAACTAATAAAGTACGCTTTTAATATTTATTTATTTAAAATTAAGATATTCCTTACATATTATGCCTCGATACAAGTACATTTATTATCTACACAAGCCACCGTAAGACCAAGTCCGCAATGGTTTTTACAATCTGATGCAACATTACACGGCAACCCGACGCCATAAGCAGGTGAGTTGGGGACCGATTTTTCTATGGCATCAATAGTACTTCCAACTGATTCTTTAGGGTTAGCATCTTGTACTGCCGTAACAAACGTGAAACCACAAGTACTCAACACTAATGTGACCAAAAAGGCTACCTTCACCAAAGAATTCACCATATCTCTATATTGTGGTTTTGCTTTGTGGTGAGCTTCCGAAGACCCTCTAAGCAATATTTATAGATATGAGCTAGGATATATTTCACATCACAAAAACTATATTTGGTAAATGACACTAAAGTTACAATTACAAAAATTCCATACACCATATCATATCAAATTTCATTATATGGTATCATATCATAAGTCAATTATATATGATATTGCATTTCCTTACACCAACTTTTCATTATAATGTATAATATCATATTGTTTCACATTGCGTCAACAAATATATGTTTATGATATCGTATCATATTATATCATATCATGTCATGTCATGTCATGTGGTATCATATCATGTCATACCATATCATATCATATCGTATTGTATCGTATCACACCACAACACACCACACCACACCACACCACACCATACAATACCACATACCATGTGATATCATATCAAATCATAAATAGCATATCCTATCGTGTCATATCATATCGTATCATATCATATCGTATCACACCACACCATATAATACCACATACCATGTGATATCATATCAAATCATAAATAGCATATCTTATCATACTAAACCATATCACACCGTACCATACAGTATCGCATCGTACGAAACCATACGTTATCGTACCATAGTATACCGTACCATTCTATACCATATCATATCCTAGGCATATGATGTGTATAGGTAAGGCTAGTAAAGGCGCACCGTCCAACCATAGTTTTAGTCTCAGTTAATAGCCTAATCTTCTTGTTTATGCCTTATGCCCACCATCCAAAACTTCAAGGCCTAAACAAGGTAAAATTTCAATATTCCTTAGTTCATGCTTTATATTAAAAAGTGGTGATTACTTCGAAACCGAAGGAAAACGAGCAACAAGCAGCGTCGCTACCCATATTTGAATTGAAAAACCCAAATTTTAAAAACTACATTGACTGATCTTGGAGTTATCTTTACTATGCATGACCCGTTGAACTAGGCTAAGTAACCACACACCTTCAAGTGCGACGAAACCAAAAGTGTCAAACGCAAAAGGTATAATACATATTGCTTGTCTAAACACACCTTCTCATATTTTGATATATACGCCTACGTGTATGTATTTATACCGAAAAGCTCCGTACTTTGTTGCGCAATGGCGCAAACCTGAGTCTTGATGCTAGCGGAAGACAGTATTTGCTCGGCACTTTGTTGGGGAATGGCGCAGACTTGACTCTTGAAACAGTGTGTTAATTGTCCAACATGGTGGATTTTTAAAGAGTCAAAGTGTCAAAAAAAAAGGCTCAGGCCTAAAAAATCAATGAAAATAAAAGCCAAAAGCCAAAATGCAAAGTGCACAAGCAAAAGTTGTGTCAAGAGTTTAGTTAAGCCACCATGACGGAAACTACCGTCGGTCAATCTTGCATGCAAGGACCAAATAAAGTATGTAGGTTGTAATTGTGTCAAAACTAATTTTGATCTTATGGTAAAAGGTTTAAGTCAAGTGGGGTGACTTGATTCGGTAAAACTGTAATGAAACTCAGCAAAATGGTTTCTTGGCCTTTAAGTGAGGGTTCCACTAGCTCATACTTAAGTGAGGGTTTCTAGGCCTTTACGTTCCTCTAGCTCATACTTAAATTGTGGGCCTTAAATTGTGTCCGGTCTTATACCTCCAAGTAAGTATTATGAGCATAGATTTAGCTGGACAACAATACCAGCGATGGACAAGATCTAGCTAAGTATGTGTGTATTGAAAATGTTCCTTGGCTAGACTTAGATTGATTTGATCCCATCTACTTTATCAAAAGTGTAAATGAAAGTGCAAGTTAAAAGGTTAGTTTCGGTTTTATTTTTTTTCTTTTCACATTATTTCTCTAAAACTTTACTATCGAAACGAGTGTATTATAGGAACTGATCTATTAAAATATTAAAAGTTGATTGGTTTAATTTACTCAGGAGCCCATCGTAACATCAACTTAATTATATTGGGTCAGGCCAATAGAAGTTTGGGTGGAGTTGACCCAAACCAGCCGAAATCCCAAGAGTTAAAGACTCTTGGGATATGTTTTCGGAAACCATTTTTCAAAATCTTTCAAGCCGAAATCATTGTCTCTCTCCATAAAACTCAATCTTCATCATATAACTGTCTCTTTATACATGGTAATTAAGTTTTGAAAAATAGAAATCGGTTTAAGTGATGCGTTAATAATCGAATTTATGTGTAATAATCGAATTGGTATTATGCATTCATAATCGATGGTTAATTTGATGATTAAACATGTTCTTGGTATTCGATTAAAGGGTTTTACAAGTTGTTAGTGGAGTAATGATGTGCTGGAGACGAAAGGCACGGGAATTGAGGAGTCATTATACCGAAAACCTTTAGGTTCTCAGATTTGGTTGACCGAAAACCTACAATTGACCGAATACTCATAGTATTAACCAAAATCTTAAACCTGTTGATCGAGCACTCATAGTATTGACCGAATCTCAAATTTGTTAACCGAACACTCATAGTGTTGGCCGAAATCTCATATAATTGATCGAGATCTCAAATTTGTTAACCAAACGCTCAAGCTCCATTTCACAATCCAAGTGGGGAGCCAAAGGCTTGGAAATTCTTTTAACTTTTTGGATAAACAAGCATCGAAGGGATTTCCCAATATGCCTATTGTTGAGTCACACAATAAGAAGGCTAACGGTGTCATTGATCCACATACAAACAAGACAATGAAAAGTGTGATGTGGCTACCTACTGATAAAGTGAAATCCATTCCCATCACCAAATGATTTCCTAAAGGGGTGCTATATAATATGCAGTTTTGGGCTTATGATGGAGAAACATCTTCTATTGTGATACGACTTGATAAAGGTCAATACATAATTTTGGATCCTAAAGATTTGTTAAGGACATCAAGAAGCTTGCTACCTTCCAAATACAGGCTGATCCATTATAGGAGCATGCTGCCAAAGCATTCACTAGAATGGTTGCATCAATGATTCGTACCAAGCTTTGGGTTGGAGCGTTAAGAGAAGCTGTTGCACATCTTGTTGATAAGCCTTAATAGATGCAATAAACCAAGGGGGAGATTGTTAGTATAAAATTTTTGGTTTATGCTTTGGTTAACATGTTAGGTTGGGTAGTAGTAAGCCGAAATCACTTAGGTGGTTTCGGTGGGCTTTGATGTTTAATGGGCTTGGCCTTTGGGCTTATAATACCCTATGTTCTTTTTTATTCATTATTAGGGTGACGTTTTTCAGTTTGGCATCATTGTAATCGGTTTCTCTCAAGGGGGCTTAAGTACCCGACGTTAATATGCGTGTGCTTTGAAGTTTCTCCGTGTGTTCTTTAATCGTATTTATTGTGTTCTTGAATCACTAAGACCTCTAGTTTCCGCATATTCATTTTGTAGTCTTGATAGCATTGAAAGATCCTATCTCGGGACTTACACTTGACAAGCAGGTTTTCAGCAATACCCCCAAGGGTATTTGACAGATTGGTCAGCTAACTGAATACTCATCGGGTAGACTTTCATTCTCCTATCCTAGTTTTGCAAAAACCGCATAAGACATTAAATTAGTGCTAGATCTTTGGTCAGTCAGGGCATTTTTTATAGATAAATTGCCTATAAGACAAGGGATAGTAAAACTCCCCGGGCCAATCATTTTCTTTGGAAGCTTGTTTTGAAGGACTGCAAAGCATTCTTCGTTCAGGATGGCATGACATAGCTCCTCCAGCCTTTCCTTGTTTGTTAGCACTTCTTTTAAGAATTTGGCATACTTTGGCATATGGGCAAGAGCTTCGACGAAAGGAATGCTAATGTGAAGTTGCTTGAAAAATTCGAGTAATTTCCCTTATTGAGCTTCCATTCTTTCCTTCTTCAAACGGCTTGGATAAGGAATTGGTAGAGCATATGGCCTCGTCAGTTCCTTTGGTTGTGTAGTATTTGTTGGGTCTAGCCTTTGTTGCATCTTTTCGGGAATTTCTGGTTCCTTTTAGTGGTTAGTTCTATATCTAATGGTACAACAGTAGTGATTCTTGTTAGGATTAGTGAAGGCCTTTGGGTCTGGTTCGTTGGTTGACATTTAAAAAGACAAATGAGGCGGTTGTTGGAGCATAATGTCTATTGCTAGGGTCTTAGTGTGTTTTGTTTAGCTTAATTTTCAAATGTATGTTTGTGTATATGTTAGTAGCGCATAAGTCTCCATATGGACGGATATGTTATGCGGAGCATAACATATGCGCCGGATAACATATACCCCATATGTGGTTTTCATGTCAAACCTATAAATAGGTTGACTTATGCGTGAACAGTAGCTTTGGTCATTAATGTCATATGCGAGAGAGAGAAAGTAGAGAGAGAAATTGCCATGTAAAGTCATATCTTTTGTAATTCGTTTTTTTTATATTAATGAAGATGTGCTTAATGTTTCTTGTGTTCTCTTGTCATTTTCCGCACCTCAAGGCTTGAGTGATAACATTTTCGATCCGTACGTACATTATACGTTATCCTTCAATGTCTTTTCAAGTGGTATCAGAGCATTTGGCTCGTTATTCGCTTGGAAAACGCAAGAATTCTAGACTTTCTCTCTATCTTCATTTTTCACCGTTCAAAGTTCTTCAAAATTTCACCAACTGTGCATTAAACATCCTTGTCAAACCCAACCAAAATTCATCTGATTTAATCATCAAATTCATGTTCAAAATGCCAAAATTCTTATTCATCTCTTCTTTCTGGCGCATATATCTACTAGCGCAAATGTATGTGGCACATAACATATTCTACGCATAACATATACGCCGTATATGTTATACGTTGATACATATGCGTTATTTGAACATATACGTTGTTGACTTGTCCGTTGGACTTGCATTGACTTTATAAAACATATCCGTTTGACTTTGTTTTATCACATATCCGTTCCTAAACATATCCGGAGCCTTGAATTTCTAATCTTTTGTCTTGTATCCTAATCTTGTCTTGTTCTATATTTGATTCTTTTTATCATGGATAATCTTAGTGCCTACGTATCTCAAGCTTTAGACTTGTTACAGAACATCAATTTGGAAAACGAGATCGGTACTTCCAATAAACCATCGAATCTACTTAGGATGGAAGACTATCCATCATGGGCTGACAAATTCGAAACCTATGTTCAAGCCTTGAATTATGAGACATGGACTGCTGTAGAGGAGGAATACATAATTCCCAAGAACGAGAATGGAAGCAACTATAGATTGTCTCAAATCGATGAACGTGATAAAGCTTCCTTCCTGAAAGAGAAGAAAATGTTGAACTTGTTCCAACAAGCAATCAAGGCAGAGATCTTCCAGTTATTGCAACACAATGAGTCTTGTTACTCCATATGTTGAACAAAGATTGAGGTAATCCTGATATGAGAAAAAGCAAGATGGAATTGCTTAAGAAGGAGTTTGATATATTCACCCAAGTGAAAGGTGAATCATTTGCACAGCTTGTGGAAAGATATTATCATCTTGTGAATGAAATGAAGAGGCTGGGATCGACAAGCCCGGATATGAATACATTGATAATCTTGCTGGTGCTTTACCTGAGGAGTGGGGCACCTTCATTATGATTCAGCAATTCAATCCTGTTGCTTATGCCCGTCTGAACCTAGCAAGATTCATTGAGAAGCTTGACGCTCATGAGTTGGAACTGAGGAAGAAACAAAAGATGAAGAGTATTGTTGTTTCTCAGGACATTGGACTCTATTACAAGAGTTCTCAATATGTGGTTTCATCAAGTCCGAAGATTCAGACTGCTTTCTATGTAGAACCTACAGGACAAGCCTTTGCGAGTAATGTGCCTTCTACACCACAATATAGTAGCAACTATTCTGGAACCATCCCTATTACTCAAACATCTTCATGTTCACAAGCATCTAACCCTAACGTGCTTCAATGTAACATTACAGTGAACATCAAAAATACGGGTGGCATGACTACTGAAATAGTCAAAGAACACATGGAATTTCTCGGGTCGTCTTGGAATCATATGAATGTTTAGTTGCTGGGAGGATTGGTAACTACAACATGACAGAGGAAGATTATAACCAGATTGATCCCGAAGAGAAGGAAATGATAGATATCAGATGGTGTATGGCTAGTGTCAATCGTAGAGATCAACGCTTCAAGGAAATCACCGGCAAAAATGTGCTTGAGGGTTCACCATCAAAACTTGGCTTTGACAAGTCCAAGGTTCTTTGTTTCAGGCGCAAAGAAAACGGTCACTTCAAACGGGAATGTACAAGCAAGATTGTTGATGACAATGGGGCGAATCCATTCGGGAGAGATTATTACAAACAAGCAATCTATCATCGTCCCACACAAAGTGAAGTCGAACTTCCAAGGGAAAGAAACCAATTGAATCATCTACTTCACAGCGAAAGGCAGCTATAGCACAAATAGATGAAGGTTTTAACTGGAACACAGTGTTCCAAGCTAATGTAGCTGAGGTTGTTAAGGAAGAATCTGGTTGGTATGTGATGAACAGGTTGAGAATGAATGGGTTGAGAATGTGTTGGACAAAGAGGTTGAACTAGAGGATAATATTGTGTTTGATGACACGGTTGGGGTTGATGAAAAGGATATAAGTTTGAATGAGGATTTATTGGTAAATGAGGTATGTGATTTTGAGACTTCAACTGGGGTTTGTAAGGACAAACGGGATGAGAAGGATGATGATCAAGTTGAAGCTGATCAAGCAAAGGATTCAGATGATGATTTGCCATGCACATACGAAAAAATTCATCTGGTTCCATCTGATTACCTTACTTTTTTATTTCCTCCTAATATTGTTGAAAGTTTTGCAGGATGGTTCAACGGTGAAGAGGTACCGTTTGGCAAAATAGACTTTGGAGAGGAGGATGAAGATGAATCAGCTGATGTGGAGGTTAAGGATGATCAGGTTGATGGAATAGTTGAAGAAGTGACTGATGAAGAATCTGATTATTCAGTGGTTGAAAGTTTATCAGCTGAGCACGCACTCATGGCCAATCAGGTAACATCGAACTCTATATGTGAAAAATGTGAGTTACCTTGCGATGAGTATGATTTTAAAGATCTAGAGATAAGAGAACTTAGAAAACACTATAATAATGCTTTACTAGACTTGAAATGTCTTAAAGAAGCATATGATAAACTTCAATAGTGTGAAAAGAAGCTGTGGGAGAAAATCTTACAAGATGAAAAGACCATATTAATGCATAAACACACCGTTGAAGACAAACAAATTTCCATTAACAGACACATAGATGAGAACGCAATCCTCAAACTTGAGTTGCAAACACTCAAGATTGAGACTGAGAGAGTCAATCAAAAATTAATTAGTTATGTTGCTTCATCTTACGTTCTCGATCATATTATGCCTAAAAGTCTTCAAAATCTGAGGATGATGTGACCGAGAATGACAAATCTTCTGTGGATTATCATGTTGTTCTGCCTTCAACTTGGAATTTATACATTCCAAAGAAACCGAAAGGGTTTGAAAAGGCGTTGAACGTGGAAGTTAAGACTCCACTTCATGATTACACTGTGTTTGTTGATGATTCTATCAATGCTTCTGAGACTGTTGAGAATGATAGTTCTGGTTGTGATGGGGCAACTGGAATTAAAGTTGCTGAATCAGTGTTAACCAAACAACCCGCTAAGGTTAATCTGTCAGAAAGTGAGGATGTTGGTAACTCTAAGAGATTTGCAAAGACAAGTTTATATAACAAGCAATCTCATAGAGTTAACAAACCGATGGTTAAAACGATCGCATTTGTCAAAGGAGTAACTTCTGAGTTCGAAAAAGAAGCAATTTTTCAAAATCAAACTAATCAAGAGTCTTATCGGTTAAAAGCGGAATGTGAGCATGCTGAAACAGCAACTCAGGTCTACAAATTTGTTGATCGGAGGCTGTGTTTTAATTTCAATGAGATTGGGCATGTGTTCTATGCACGTCCAAGTCGTCAAAAGCACAAACACGTTCAGCCTCAGAAGGTTGTCTCTAAAATACTAGGTTTGGGTCATATTGACAAACCTAAAGTCACTTTAAAATCCGAGCCAGTTAGGATTTTAAAAAGAGAAGAGATTGTAAAAAGTGGGTGTGATAAAGCTGAAGGTTCAAAGTCTACACCATCCACTTTTTATATCAAGAAACAGAATGTTGGTCAAAACTGGGTGGCCAAAACTATGTCACATGAAAAGCCACCGAGTTTTGAAGTGGACAAGAAATCTGTAACCGATTCACATGTATCAAGTTGTGATTTATCAAGTGAATCAGATATCGAAGATGTTAAGATGTTGTTTAAGAAGTTTAAACAACCTAAGACCAAGAAGGCTTGGGTTTCCTTGTTTCATTAAACTGTTAGCTGTTTGTGCAGGGGCTTCCAAGATCCTATGACTCACGTTGGATAATGGATAGTGCAGCCTCGAGGCACATGATAGGTACCATATACCTACTTGAGAACTTCAGATCTATTCGTGGAGGGTATATCGGTTTTGCTCGAAATCAAGGAGGGCAGATTGTGGGTGAAGGCATATTGACAAATGGCAAGGTCACGTTCGACAAGGTGAACTACAAATCCAAGTTGGAGAACAACTTGCTTAGCATATCCCAAATCTGTGATAAGAGTTTCTCAACACACTTTACCAACAAGGAGTGCCTTATTTTGAAACCAGGTTTCAAGATTCCAGACGATTGGATATTGATGCGAGCTCCTCGCGAGAACGATCTCTATGTCCTCAACATGATCACCGCATCAACGTCTACTTCAAATGCTCAATGTTTTATTTCAAAAGCGTTGGAGCGGGAGTCTATCTTATGGCATCGTCGGATGGGACACATAAATGTAAGGAAGATAAACCCCTTGGTTCACAATAATCTGGTCGAAGGGGTTAATTTGAGGTGTTTTCATTTGAACGAAGAATGCTTAGATTATAAGAAAGGGAAGCAAACAAGGAAACCTCATCCGAAGAAGATGATAAGCTCCATCAACTTACCATTTGAGCGTCTGCACATGGATCTTTTCGGTCCTGTGAATGTCAAGAGTATCACAGGCGAACTCTATTGCCTCGTGGTCACCAATGATTATTCCAGATTCTCTTGGGTTATGTTCTTGGATACTAAAGATAAGACATTTGGTTCGCTTATGGTTATGTTCAAGAAACTCGAGACATTGTACAATTTGCCGATTCGACGAATTCGAAGAGACAACGGGACTGAGTTCAAGAACAATCGGATGCTGGAGTATTGTAACGAACGAGGGATTCTTCATGAGTTTAGCGCACCCTACACTCCGCAACAAAACGGGGTCGCTGAACGAAAGAATCGAACTTTGATTGAGATAGCCCGAACCATGCTTGTAGATTCAAAGTTTCCAATTAATTTTTGGACCGAAGTAGTGGCCTCGGCTTGTTATACTCTTAACCATGTTCTTACTATGAAGAAGTTCGGGAAAACGTGTTTTGAGCTATTTAATCGACGTAAACCAAATCTCAAGTGGCTTGAACCATTTGGATCTACATGTACCTGTTGGTGCATGTTTTGTAACAGATGATCTTTTGTGTTTGTTAGAATTGAGAGCAACGGTCAAAGGGGAGACTGTTGGTGCATTTTGTGACCGTCGCTATGCAATTCAGACCAGCGGAACGCCACAGGCGAAGTTAGCACCACTTCGCCTTAGGCGAAGTTATAACAACTTCGCCATAGGCGAAGTTATGAACAACTTCGCCTACTGGCCCAAGCCCAAGCCCGAGAAGATGTTTTGTCTATATATATGTGTGTCTTGTTTAGGTTTTATATCCATAAATTAGAGTATTGTGTGTTACAGTATATTTGTCTAGAGAGAGACCGAGAGTGAGAATCGTGTGGGACGACCCGAGGTAGAGCTCACCTCGGGTCGGCCGTCATGTGTTTACGAGTTTGGTATGTAATTCGTTTTGATTATTATATAAGAATCTGCAGATTTGTTTATCCCGTTCTTGTATTTGTTCGTGTACGTGTTTGTGTTCTTCATCTTTACACCAATAAACGAGTCTAGGAGGATTCCGCACTCCTAGACCTCGTGCGGATCTCGTATCGATCGGCGACGCCCCTGGGGGGACTTACAAGTGGTATCAGAGCCTTAGGCTCTTATGCTATGGTTCAAGATCTGCGTTTTGGTGTTTCTGGCACGTTTCTGTGCGTTTCTGGCCGAACAGCGCCGCAGGCGAAGTTATTGTTCATCAGGCGAAGTTGCCGTCACTGTTCGTAGGGTTTAGGCGAAGATATAAGGTTAAGCGAAGTTATCCACAACTTCGCCTACCTCACAAGTTCGCTTATCAGCCAGGCGAAGTTATGGACAGGCGAAGTTAAGGAGGAGCGATGTTAACTTTAGGCGAAGTTAACGAGTTTAAAAAAAAAAAAAAAGTATTTTGGTGTTTTCGTCTGTATGGCCAGGTGTACACGATTATTGTGAGACCGGAGATGTTGTTCCGTCAACGAGTGAAACTTGTTATCTCTGGGTCTTACGTGTGAACAAATACGTGTCAACTCTGGATATGGAGTTGAGTTTGTGAATGGGATATTGATTGAAACTGGATATTGACACATATTTGGGTGTTTGTGGGCAATGAAATTGTTGTTGTTCGAGGTTGACCAACTGAAGAAAGTCAAATTGAACTGAAGGTTTTTGTCATTACTGGATTGCGGTCAGAGCATATTATTTATGTTATTTTCAAGGCGTTCGAGAATTGGATCCTGAAACGTGATGCTTATTTATTAGAGTGAAAATTCTGGAACAAGTTGGATTTAATCGGGAACTAAAGTGTTTATGTTCTTGATCGTTATCCCTGGTGATTGAAGATGCTTCGGATTAATTAATGGTCATGTGTTAGATTCTGTCAAGGTGGTTTTGTGATGAAATTGATCACTTGATGTTGAGTAGTTGAAGATTAAACCTTATCGTATGCCGACGAGTTGGTGAAGTTGTGGAGGAAGCCCAACTTCACGTGTTGGTGAAGTCAGATGGACTCACGTGATTGGTTGAGATGATCTATTGGCACGAGGATGCATGCATTTCAAAGACCTCAATCGTTATAGTCGGAGAAGCTTACACTGAAGGGGAGATCTGATATGGAAGACGCTGGGTGATTGGTAGATTTGTGAAGCTACATGACAGTTTCAGACACGGCTGGTTGTTGAGCAAACAGAAGATCATCAGTTAAGAGGGAGTCTGTTGGTGCATGTTTTGTAACAGATGATCTTTTGTGTTTGTTAGAATTGAGAGCAACGGTCAAAGGGGAGACTGTTGGTGCATTTTGTGACCGTCGCTATGCAATTCAGACCAGCGGAACGCCACAGGCGAAGTTAGCACAACTTCGCCTTAGGCGAAGTTAGAACAACTTCGCCATAGGCGAAGTTATGAACAACTTCGCCTACTGGCCCAAGCCCAAGCCCGAGAAGATGTTTTGTCTATATATATGTGTGTCTTGTTTAGGTTTTATATCCAGAAATTAGAGTATTGTGTGTTACAGTATATTTGTCTAGAGAGAGACCGAGAGTGAGAATCGTGTGGGACGACCCGAGGTAGAGCTCACCTCGGGTCGGCCGTCATGTGTTTACGAGTTTGGTATGTAATTCGTTTTGATTATTATATAAGAATCTGCAGATTTGTTTATCCCGTTCTTGTATTTGTTCGTGTACGTGTTTCTGTTCTTCATCTTTACACCAATAAACGAGTCTAGGAGGATTCCGCACTCCTAGACCTCGTGCGGATCTCGTATCGATCGGCGACGCCCCCGGGGGGACTTACAGTACCGTTCTTGAACCGAGTGGAAAATTTGGTCCTAAGTCGATTGAAGGATTCTTTGTGGGGTATACTAGTCCATTGAGACGTGTCTATATTCCTAGCCTCCACAGAATCGTGAAAGTACAAAACGTGGATTGTCAGCGTTACACTCCACCAACCCAACGATCCGGAGATTCTCGGTTATTCGATTATGATAGCCTTTAGGAGAGTTTCAAACTCCCTGAGGAGACTTTGTCTGAAGATACTGTCACCATGTTATATCAGCAACAGTTATCTGACGATTCAGTCAATGTATCAACACCAGAAATTCCTACTGTTACAGTTCCTCAAAGTGTTCCAGATTCCATCCTGACTGATACTGTACCTGAGACTACACCCGTTTTTGATGATAATGGTGAAACATATGAGGAATTAATTGATGCTATTTCTCCTTCGTCAACTGAAGTGGTAGTTGAAGACAGTGTCAATAATCTCCAAACTGATGCGTCATTTCTACTGATGTTATGCCTAAAACTTTGTCTTATCATCCGGAAGAGAATATAATCGGTGATTTGAACACGGGGGTCCAAACTCGATGTCAAATCGATCAAAGCCTTCGTTGTTTCTACACAAGTGTATCACCGTTACAAAGCCGGTTCTCATTAAAATGTTTCATCTCTCAAATAGAACCGAAGACATACAAAGAAGCCTTAACTGAAGAGAGCTGGGTAAATGCGATGCAGGAAGAATTAATGCAATTTGAAAAGCTTGGGGTTTGGAAGCTTGTTGACTTGCCTGAAAACAAGAAACAAATCAACAAGAAGTGGGTGTTTAAGTGCAAGAGGGACGGGAATGGGATAATAGTGAGAAACAAGGCTCGGTTAGTTGTTCTTGGGTTTAATAAGAGAGTGGGTATTGATTATAATGAGGTTTATGCACCAGTTGCAAGGCTAGATGCTATTCGGATCTTTCTAGCTTTTGCTTCTTGGAAGGCCTTTAAGGTTTATCAGTTAGATGTCAAGTCTGTCTTTCACAATGGGAGAATAAGGAAGTCTATGTGGGATAACCACCGGGTTTGTCGATCCGATCCACAAGGACAAGGTGTACCTTCTCGATAAAGCCTTATACGGTCTCCATCAGGCCCCGAGAGCTTGGTATGAGACATTGTCCCAACATTTGCTGGACAATGGCTTTACTCGAGGCACTGTCGATTGTACAGTCTTCACGAAGCAGGTGGACGGTCATCTACTGATTTGTGCAGACTTATGTAGACGATATCATCTTTAGGTCGACAAACGATGATCTGTGCAAGTAGTTCGAGGAGGTTATGAAGCAGAAATTCGAAATGAGTGCTATAGGGGAGATGAAGTTTTTCTTAGGACAACAGGTGGAGCAGTTACCTGACGGTATCTTCAACACATATTTGATCAAAAAGAGCTCAACATGAGACAACGACGATGGGCCGAGTTATTTAGTGACTATGATTGTGAGATTCGCTACCATCCCGGTAAAGCGAATGTCGTAGCCGACGCCCTTAGTTGTAAGGAACATGTTAAATCCGTGTTGCTTAATTGCGTGATTAATCAACCCGATCTTCTTTGCCGCATCTATGAATCTCAACACGCCTCCATCGCCGAAGGTAACATGTATAACGAGATGTCGTGTGGTGCCGAACTTCAACTCGAAACCAAACGAAATGGCTTGCTTTATTTCACCAACCGCTTATGGATTCCGGATCGTGACGATCTTCACACCTTCATCTTGGATGAAGCGCACAAGTCATGATACTCTGTTCATCCCGGTGCGGATAAAATGTATGCCGACCTTCGTTCCATCTATTAGTGGCCCGGAATGAAGAAGGATATTGTGGTGTGTATATCCAAGTGTCTCACGTGTTCTAAGGTAAAAGCCGAGCATCAAAAACATTTCGGTTTACTCAAGCAACCTCCGATTCCCGTTTGGAAGTGGGATGACATTGCTATGGATTTCATCACCAAACTTCCGACAACCCGTCGGCTCATTTCATTCCTATTCGAGAGAAAAATTCAGTCGAGCAACTTGCTAAGCTTTATGTCAAGAAAATTGTTTGTCGTCATGGAGTACCTTTGACTATCATATCTAATCGTGATGGTCGTTTCATCTCGCATTTTTGGAAATCTCTTCAAAAATCTTTGGGAACTCGATTTGATCTAGCACCGCTTATCATCCTCAAGCCGATGGTCAATCTGAGAGAACCATTCAAACTTTGGAGGATATGCTTAGATCTTGTGTACTGGAATTTGGTGGAAATTGGGATGAACATCTACCACTCATTAAGTTCTCGTATAACAATAGTTTCCATTCTAGCATTGAAATGGCTCCTTTCGAGGCTCTTTATGGCCGTAAATGTCGTTCCCCGATTTGTTGGAACGAAGTTGGTGAATCTCAAATAGCCGGTCCCTAGATGGTTCAAGAAACATCCGATAGAATTGCTCAAATTCATCAAAATCTTCTCGCTGCAAGAAGTCGTCAAAAGAGTTATGCCGATAAACGTCGAAAGCCTCTCGAATTCAGTGTTGGTGATCAAGTCCTTCTCAAGGTATCTCCTTGGAAGGGAGTCGTTCGTTTTGGTAAAAGAGGAAAGTTATCACCTCGGTTTGTTGGTCGTCCTTTCAAGATAATTGATAGAGTTGTAAAGTCGCTTACAAACTCGATCTTCCCGATGAACTCTCTAATGTTCGCCCAGCTTTTCATGTATCGAATCTCAAGAAGTGTCTAGCCGAGGGCAATCTCCATATACCTCTCGATGAAGTTCATATTGACGAGACCATGCACGTTGTTGAGAAGCCGATGGAGATTGTGGATCGCATGGATAAGGAAACCAAGCGTAGCCAAATTTCGTTAGTTAAGGTCCGTTGGGAATCTAAACGTGGTGCTGCAGTTACTTGGGAACGTGAAGATCATATGAAAACCAAGTATCCTCATCTCTTTGTAGCAGTTTCACCTTAATTTCAGGACGAAATTTCCGAAAGTAGGGAATACTGTAACATCCGTTATTTTTCCATTTTCGTTATACCCGACCCATACTATAATTCGAGTCTTGGCTATCTAATAAAATTTTATTCATTTATTGTGTGTTAGTATCGTTACAATTCGTTTACGCATGTTAAAAAAATCAAGTTATAGCAATTATAAGCATATGTATAAATTGCGGCAGTTCAGTTGGTTCGAGTTCGATTCGTTTAACCCGGTTTGCAGCAGCTGGTTCGTTTCGCGGCTGGTTCAGTTCGTTTATGCACTCGTTTGGACCGTTTTGTTCATTTTATCTTCAAATCCTTATCCAATTCGATCTAGGATTCAAATTTAAGATTTCTGGAACATTCTTTCATCATTATCCATCAAAAACACGTTAAAATCATCGTTTATCTTAAGATATATCAGATGATTGATTCAAATTTTCAATCTTATCAAACCACGAGTATCTCGTCCTTGTTACGCTATATATACACATCCATAACGCAATTAAACGAAACCCTACAACCCTCTCGGTAGCGCTAACATATCCCCCAAGTCAATTTCATCCTTAAATCAGTTTAAGATCAAGATTGAGTTCGTGTGTTGGCCGAAACCTTAACTCATCATTTGTTATCAATTCGAATTCGTCTTAGGTAAATGAAGTGTGGTTTTTGATTGGATTTAAACAAAGATCAAAAGCCCTGAATCAATTTCTATTGACAAAGGGCTATTGATCCTCAACTGGGATTGAAAATCAAACTAGGGTTTTAGTAAAAGGGGCTTTGAACATAATCTGGTTATGTATTTCTGTATCTGTCATATAATCAAATTGAAAGGCTGGCCTGATGGCCAGCCCGTGTGTGTTATGTCATGAACCGGCCTGGGGCGCGGGTTCGAATCCCCCAGGCCCGGTTTTGTTTTATATTTATTATTTTTGCTTTTAAATGCTTTAAAACTTATTATTAATATTAATAATAATATTAATATTAATAATTAAACTAATAATAATTTTTATTATTTTCATTTATTTAAAACCCTATCAATTCCAAAATCCGTTATGTCATATTTTGTTATTTGTTTATATTCGTTAGATTATTTATATTGTTTGAAAATTTAAGTATAGGCAACATAGTTGGAAATCTTCGTGGAACTAACCAACTCATTTAAATCTTTTCTCGTAAGATTCTATATTTTAAGGTGAGTAATTCACACCCTTTTTTTCATTTTTATTTTGGGGGTAACATGCGTTCCATGAATTACTTTATTTTGTATTATCGAGTCCTCAGCCACAATTCAAAGAAATGCGTTTACGTGTAATTGCTCGTTAATTGTTATATGCTTATTTGACAAAGTGTTTATTTATTGTTATGGTGAACCTCATCCCCATTGGTATGATCATACACCCATCTTAGTAGCTTGACTTAGTGCCATGATGAACGGATTTTATTTGTTATTATTTCAATTAATTGTTGAAGTTACTGCATCCGCATTGAATTGTTATTTAATATTATGTATACATTGAAAACTTTGTTTGCTCACCAACCGTTATGTTGACAAAATATATACATTTTTACGCATTGCAGGTACCTATATTGGATGAACGAGAGCAAGTAGATGATACCGTTAGGATATCAACGAATATTCTTGAAATTTACTTGTATAAGTTATGGTTTATTTGGATAATGCTTATTTAAATGTTGTGATGTATTTTGATTATTTTAAAATTTAATAATTAGTTATTATCACTATATCATTGTTAATGTCTTGCGAGCTACTGTGAAATCAGTTGCGTCCCGGCATTTTCGCCGTAGGTTGGGGTGTGACATCCCATCGAGAAACAGTATTTGAAATCTGATTTGAAAAAATCTCTTAAAGAAGTAGGGTATTCTTATTATTTGAAATATGATGCAATACATTAATCTACACACACTATATTAATTTATGTTTTTATTATGTATATCATCCCTTATATTACACTTTAGTGTTAGCCGAAAATAATATTAAACATCATTTGTTCATTGCTTCATTGTAAATGAAAACTTTCTTTATACACTTAGTATAGAGAGTATATATGTAATACTTTTTTTCTCTACATCATTATGTACCTATTATATATGTTTAATTGGATTTCTTTTTATAAATATTCTTAGTCTTATCGTTTGCACTCTGTATTTCATTTCTTTCACCACTATTGTATATGTTTAATTGGATTTCTTTTGATAAATATTCTTAGTCTTATTGTTTACACTATATATTTCATTTCTCTTTCACCTTTAATTTTGTGTCTTTAGTTTAAATAAGGACCCTATTAATTTTTTATCATTTGAAAAATCTGATGCAATACACAGGTTCAAAAGCTAGTGTGTGATATAAAAAAATGTATTTTTTTAATGAGTTTGAGGGTTCTTGTTCCACATGAATACAATGTGTTTGGGATTCTTTATTTTACCTCTTTATAACTTTTCATTATAATAAGTTATAACATCTTTTTTCTCACAATATAAGCAATCACAAACATTTTATTACTTTTTAAAAAATTAATAAGTTATAAGTTAATAAAAATAAGCAATCCCAAACATCTTAATAACTTCTAATATTACCAAAAACAACACAAATTAAAAAAATTAATTCTATATAAATAGTGATAAGCTTCAATAAAATATCTATCTATAATATATATACACGACACCTTTAAAAGCTCTCTGGTTGCTCTCAAAAATCTCTCAAGCAACCATATTGCTTTATTTGTAAATGGAGGTTTCTCATGCATTTGACCCGAATTCACAGATATGGGTCTCATCAAACCCAGATAACTATTAAACGGGTTATAAAATCTCATTAAATAAAAAATTAGTCTTGTCAATATTTGATATGAAAATCATATAAAATAGGGATATGCTAAAAATTAATATTCGATTTTTTTTAAAAAATATATTATTTATAATTAAGAAATAATTTTGTAGTAAAAAAGTAAACGGGTCATGGGTCACCACATCTAGATAGCTTTTAAACGAATTATAACATATCATTTATTTGTGAAACCATTTTATTATCAAACACTTTCCTACAATAAGGAAAAATTAAAATTAAAAAACAAAAATATCAACAAGCCCCGTAATACCGGATAAAAACTAGTATAATTATATAAAAGAACATATAAACAAAAAGTTGAAATATACATAATAGAATGAGTGAATGAAAATAGAAACAAAATAAGTTTCCCCAAACTAAAAGTGAGATCGATGGCATTGAAGTGATTTAAAGGTACGGATTCTACTATTAATTAATTAAAACTGTAAGCGTATTTTAGTGTAGTGTTTGAATCATGATCATAGGGTTAATGATCCTCCGTAAGTGATTTTGGTTAATCGGAAAACCACTTGGTTTTTACTTTTTAGGGTTAATCGGTAAATCACCGGAATGTTATTAAAATTTGTTATGATTTTAATGTCCTCTGCGATTTCTGTTCGTCCCGTAATATCGGTTGATGGGTGTGGGTTTTCCGGGTCGGGTAGGGAAGATTGTCGGGCGAAAGAGATGGTTTTGAAATTATATTATTATTTATTATCACACACTGAAATTTGTAAGAAAGTGTGTTTAAAGTTTATTTACCGGGTTTAAGATTTATGCGGCGTAACTTGTTGCACGCTTGCCTTTTGTCACTAGGTTTAAGCTAAATCGAGGTGGGATGCTTATCTTTATTATAAGTCATTTGGGAGGGGCATGATAAGAGTTTTTCTTTTAAGAGTTTTACAATCTTTTATTCATGCTGTTTTTTATTAACAGTTTTTCTATTAAACCTTATCGGTCATTCCATTCCTTTGACCAACCAAACACACTTTTCTCCATTCCTTCACCATGGGTCATTTCCTCCATTCCTGCATACCAATCGCTACTTTAATGTTTAACTCTTTACAAATTTTGTAAAGTGGGTAAAATGGTATTTTAGTCACTATCCCACTGCATTCAAACCATAGTATTAATTACTTGTATTTCATATTTTAATTTTAAATACCTTTTATAAAATTTTCTTTTAATAATACGTTTGGTATCTAATGGTACATTGATACGGATTGGTCTGGTCGGGTCAGGTCAGGCAGCGTGCCGCATTAGAACATGTCACATAAAGAGGGTTATTTAGGTTCGTGTCAAAACTGTTTCCGGTCATAATGTGCTTGGATAGAATTATTCGTATATTGTTAATGCATTTATAGTGATATGAAAAATCTCTTCACGTACACTTGTTCATCTTGTTAAAACCTGACAAACCCCGCAGCATAGCGGGTCTCAATTGCTAGTCCTTTTTTATTTATATATTTTTTATTTTAAGAAAGCATTGATATATATGCAGTGTGTTATATTCAAGAACTTCATACAAGCTAATAATTCGAAAAAGAAAGTTTCTTTAAACAGTCAAGTTAAGTTGTCATAATTAAACTGTGAAACTGTTAAAACCAGACAGGATAAACGAGTAAAGCCGTTCGAGATTGGCTTACTTTTAGTGCTGCTTGCAACTTTTGAGATTTGCCAGTTTCGCCCAATAGTATGGAACGCGGGAAGCAGAAACCAGCAGCCCAAACTGACAGTCAAAGAGATCCGGACTTTTGGCCACTATCCGAGAAACCATATTTCCATGTGGTCCTTACTATCTTACACCTTGCAACCGTGTTTCGAATGGTACAAATATATATTTTAAACTCAACTTTTAATCATTTTGAAAAATAATCCTAAAATATTTGTTGTGTTGTTATGTATGTGATGCAATTTAACCATAGAGCATTCCACGCGATCTGTCTCAAAACCTTCCTGTTGCTAAAGTGCCTGCTAAGATTGTGTACCAAGGAAAGGTTTGGGACCTACTCTACCTCGGTGATCAAGGAGTGGGTCGTTGTAAGTTGGAAAAGCGTACATGGGCAAAATTCGCTACTGACAATAATCTTGCGGTTGGAGACGCGTGTGTGTTTGAGTTGATGGAGGGTGGCCCCGACAGTACTAGTATTAAGTTTAGGGTTCAAGTTCTTAAAAACAAGTTTCCAGCTGAATTGCAGGATAAAGTAGAAGGAAGTAAGAACAATCCTATTTCCATAGGTTAGGGTTTGTGGTATTATTTTATTTTGTTTTGTTTTGTGAGTCTTGAATGTTAATGTCTTTTGGTTATATGTTCATGTGGTTCTGATGCAGCATTTTGTGTTTGTAGACTTTGTTTGGTTGTTTTTTTTTAATATTTTATTATGCAAAAGGTTATATAGGGAGCTTCATATTACTACAGGCTCATAGAATTCGCTAATACATATTTTTTTCTATAAAGTTTATTTAAAGGTTTTTATTTTTCAACTATTTAAACACCCTTAAATTGTCATAATATAATTGCTGGTCGTTTTGACTAAACATTGACCTCATATTCATTTGACAAAATGTTTTAAAAATATAATTTTTTAAATGTTTCACATACATAACAAAATGAAAGAACTGGTTTATAAGCACAATCAAATTAAGTAAACTGAACACGAAAAAGACACAAGCACGGGTAATTTGTATCAGTAACCAGAGGTTGTTTCGAGTTTTATGTCTAAAGTTGGAGTTCACCTAATTGTGAGCTAGGATTGCTTAAATAGTTAAATTAACAAGCCAATCTCGAAGAATAAAGTGTCTATCCGTTTACACCTCTATTTAACAAGAAAGCATGAGGCAACAACAGCCAAAGTGATACAATCTTATTACCAAAAGGCATGTAGCCCGATTATAAATAAACCTAAGAAAAACAAAGATAAAGAAAATAACCATAACCAACTAACTTGATTAAACAAGCAAAAGATGGTTGAATTCAATTTTCTCATTGAAACGTAATACGAAAGTCCCATAGCCACAAGTTACAGGACAATACAAACTACGGTCAAGTTATTCAACAAAGGAAGATAAAAATGGAAGGATGAAAAGGATTTGTGGTAAAATAAATAAAAAAAACAATAAATTAATTAAAAAGTCATAACTCAAAATTTAAGAAAAAACAAAAACAAAAATATTTCCTCCGTCTTCCTCGTTCTTCGAAAAAAAAAGGAAAGAGAAAAAAATGTTGAGAATAAAAAATCATTGCATATTTTTATTTATCATTGTATGTTTTGTTTATTTTCGTCATTTTTGTGATTTTTTTCTTGACATTGTGTCATCTTCTTTTGAAATGTGTTATATTATTCAACATTGTGTTATATTTTGTTCGACATTGTGTTATACTTTTCGATATATTGTGTTTTTTTTATTTATCATTGTGTTTTTTTTTGTTTATTTTCGTCATTTTGTCTTTTCGTTTTCTTTTTCACGAGAAAGACGGGGGAGACATTTCAGTTTTTTTATTTTCTTTATTTTTTATTCATATTTCGAGTTATGATTTTTGTGCCCTGCTTGCGGTGCGCGCATATAATGTATATATGTGTGAACCCTCGGGTGGGCAAAAGTAAAATTGCACTAATTTTGACGTTATTTTACTAATTTTGTGAAAATAACGTTAAAAGTGATGGAAGGTTAATCAGGCATCATGTGGTGGCGTTGATAGCCGAAAGACAAGGGTACATGCACCAATCAGCCGGCGTCCCGATGATTGAGTGCTATGTGCCTTATGTAATATGTCCAAGGCTTGATGCAAAACTACTATCGAGCCGGGGGTCTCACCGGAAGCAGCCTCTCTATCCCCATGGGGTAGAGGTAAGGCTGTCTACATCTTACCCTCCTCAGACCCTACCATAGCTTTGCTATTGGTGGGATATACTGAGTACGATGATGATGATGATGATGATGATGATATTTCGAGTTATGATTTTTTTATTATTATTATTTTTTATATTTTTTTACTACAAATATTTTTCACGTTACTTATTTTTGTCTCCCTTTACATTTTTAACTTTTTTCCATAATTTTTAACCTTAAACAATATCTCATGTATCCACACAACTATTTACAAACTGAGTTGCACAACTTGACTCGAATTTTAAATCAAGTTGGCTTGGCTCGTTTCAAGTTGTAAACTGAGCTTACAACTTGAGGTCTGCTTTAAAAACTTTCACTTAACTCGGTTCCAGCTTGATGTGAATTCGCTAAATTGTTAAAACTTGGCAAATTGGATTTTAGCAATCCAACTTTTTTGCAGTTGACCAATAATAATCTTATTGTAAATTTCTAATCCGAGTATTTAAACTTCCAAATAAGAAAAATAAAGCCATTTGGAGCACCGTTTTCAGGTAAGTTTTACATCAATCGATTCGTATCATTCTTCCGATCAGAAGCCTAAAACATTATTTGAAATTCGAAAAAAACTTAACGACATTAACTTTTTTTTAACAAAGGTCCAATGAAAACAATTGTTGTGAAAGGAGAGACATGCGACAACTATTTTCTAAAGTAAAATTATTAATATCTAATTTGTCTTAAAACTTAAGACAAAAAAATTGTCATTTATGTAAACTGAACCGAATAATGATTATAAGTTAAAGGGGCGTTTGAGATTCCTTATTTTACCTCCTTATAGCTGATAACTTATAAGTTATAAGGTGCTTAGGCAAGTTAAATTTTGTAAATGTATAAGTCTTAAGTTACAAATTTGTAAGTTATAACTTATGACTTAAATAAGTTTATTATTCGAATATGTAACGTTAAAAGTTAAGATTAATTTAAAAAACCAACCTTGGCTCGAACTCGACTTGTTTACAAACCGAACTATATAATCTTTGAACCCAACTAACGATAGGGTTTTTCTTTCTTTTTCCCCTAATTCCCAAAACTCCATTTCATATATAAAACCCTCGTTTCCGCCCCCAAAACCCCTCCGACCATCACCAACCACCGCCACTCTCCATCAATAACAAAAAACTTATCAATTGTTCACAGATATCATTTCTGAAGAATGATTTCATCACTATCCTGGGTTCCAAAAGGAGCCTCAAAGTCCGTACCGTCAGTAGCTGATCCTCCCACAAAAGAAGAACTTGAGGAGATTAAGAAGCTAGCCTTAATTGAAAAAGTGTACGTTTTTATATTAATAATTACTTGGGTCTTAATGTTTGGAGTGATTTGGCTTTGATTTAAGTTTGTGTTTACAGGTCGGATGTTGAGACTGAAAATGAGGAGGTGGATGATGATGGGTTAAAAGATATGAGTGATGATGATGGTGATGTGTCCAAGCAGCCGGGTGAGATTGAGCAGGCGTTGGGTGCGGCGAATGCGCTCGGGAAAGGTGGATCCAATGTTTGTGATATTGTGGATGGGTTGGATGAACTTAACATGGATGATTATGATGATGAAGATGATGGTATTCTTTTTTTTTTGTTCTGTTTTAAGATGGTTTGGATGCGCAAATTTAGGGGGCGACAATTCTTGACATGACCTGAACTCGATTGGGTTGACCCGTTAACCCGTTTAAGTATTTAAAAGAAACTTTTATAAATGTGTTTTATTTTTGTTTTTACCGTTTTCCAATTTTTTGAAGATACATTTGCAGCTTCCAATCTGTGATCAAGATTTTATTATTTAAAAGAAACTATTCATATTACCCATTGACTCTACCGAATCTGAATTATATCTGTATAGTTTTTGGAAAATTTGTTTAATTTTCTTTAGACAAATACACTTGCCGATAACCCACTTATAACTCTTCAATATGTACGACTCAAAAAAAGGAAAATGGGTTAAATGAGTCGTGTTCAGGTTGACCTTAATTTATGTGCGTGCGGGTTAGGGTTGCAACCTTTGACACGAAGAGTCATATTGGTCGGGTTTGGGTTGCAGATTTCAATTCGCCAACCCAACACGATTGAACTCCTATACTCAATAATCAGTTATTTGTGGTCAACAGCTATTGACATATTTGGTTCGGGGCTCGGGGACACATATTATCCAAGCAATGAATTAGACCCATATCTTAAAGATAAGAATGTAAGTTGCATAGTTCTTTATTTTGAGGTTAAAAAGGTAAAATTGTAGCTTTAGTTTTGACAAATTTTGTAATTTAGGATGAGGATTCTGAAGAGCTTGAAGACATAATGATCAAAGCTGATGATGCTGTTGTAGTTTGTGCACATAACGAGGATGATACGAGTCATTTATTGGTATGTGGTTTACATTGTATATGTACATTTTTATTAACCTTTATGTATATGTATTGTCTTGATGTGCTAATCTGAATGTTGAAATAGGTTTGTATTGTAGAGGATCCAGATGGTGATTCAAACATGTATGTTCATCATGAAATTCTCATCCCTTCGTTCCCTCTGTGCACCACATGGCTTGATTGTCCAATTAAAGGTGGAGAAAAAGGTAACGCGCACGTGGCTTCATATTTATTTTAATGATTTTGGTAATCATTATGTTTGTGTTTAACCATTAACCGAACAAACGATCAAACACTAATCGCTAAATGAACGGGATTTTCTTGTTTATGCTCGTTTGTTAAGAAAGTGAACATGTTCGTGCTCGTTAGTTAACATTATAAACGAACTGAGCTAAAACTAGTTAAAAGTAATGTGAAGAACAATGTGTTGGGCTTAAAAAGTTATTAAAACTAGACTAAGTCGTAATGGGACAAAAAGCTTCAAATGAATATATTAACAAACGGACTTAAAACAATAGTAAACTAATGGATATAACGGATGAACAAAACCGAATTTGAAATGTTCACGAGCATATTTGAGCGTCATGTTCATTCGTTTAACTAAATGAACAATATATTTTTGTTCATGTTCGTACGCTTATTAAATAAACGAACTTCCCACCTAATGGTTCACAAATTGTTCAATGAACATTCAGTTTGTTTACTGCTTTCATATTGTATGGTTGCAGGGAATTTTATAGCAGTGGGCTCGATGGAACCAGAAATTGAAATATGGGATCTTGATATCGTATGCAGCTTTTGATTTTCATAATCAATTCTTGTTTTTTTATAAATGTATTCAAATTTATTTAAATATGTACTCCCAAATGTCTTCAGATTGATGAAGTACAACCATCACTCACATTAGGTGGTATTATTGAGAAGAAGAAGAAAAAGAAGTCAGGAAAGAAGACCGAGGTATTTTTTTTAAGTTCACCGAATATTTATTTTTCATTTTAAATAATTAGCTCTTTTGTTTTTTAAACAATATTGTTATCTATGTAAACCTCTTGTAGAAAATAAAGTACAAAGAAGATAGTCACACTGGTCCTGTGCTTGCACTAGCTTGGAATAAGGGCTTTCGGTATGTTAATGCCTTATACGCACAACTTTTTAGACATCGTTTTTTGTGATGCTGATGTCATCATCACTTTGTCACACAGGAATATTCTTGCGAGTGGTAGTGCCGACAAAACAGTTAAGATTTGGGATGTGTCAACTGGCACATGCAAGCTTACAATGGAGCATCATACTGATAAGGCAAGTAGGACTGTAAAGTGTAAACGAACCGAACATTCAGTGAACTCGTTTATGTTCATTTTATTTTGTTAATATGAACATGAACATAAAGTTTTGTTCATTTAGTTAAATGAACGAACATGAACAGTCTATTTCGTTCATTTATGTTCGTATTCGTTCATGCACGTTAATTAGTGATTGTTAGTTTATGTTTGTTTAACTTTGTTTGTTACGCTTGTTAATATATTCGTTTAAGCCTTTTAGGCCTATTATATTTTTGTCTAGTTTTAGTAAGTTTTTAGGCAAAATACATTGTTGTTCACATATATGAATTCAGTTGTGTTTTTTAATTTATGTTTAGTTATGTTTGTTCTGTTACGTTTGTGAACCGTTCATTTATAATGTTATTGAACAAACATGAACGGAAACGGACAACAAAACCTTGCTCACTTAATTGTTCATGTTCGATCGTTTGTGCAGTTAACGTTAAACGATCTTGTTCATTCGGTTCGTTTACTCATCTTTGTGTTCTTCAGGTTCAAGCAGTTGCATGGAATCATCATGAACATGAAGTTCTTCTTAGTGGATCTTTTGATCATACTGTAGTCATGGTAATTGTTATGTTATGTTACATAAATCGAATGGTGTCAGTATTAACGTTTTTGTTTGATAATATTATAATATTATGTTGCAGAGGGATGGAAGGGTTCCTTCACATTCTGGCTTCAAGTGGTCGGTTGGCGCTGATGTGGAAAGCTTGGAGTGGGACCCGCATGACCAACACTTGTTTGTGGTCAGTACTATAATTTACATGTGTATTTTTACACGTTTGAAAGTTTATGATTATGTACATTTATGAGTTAACTGAATCTTTTTTCCAGGCGAGTCTCGAGAATGGTACGGTTGTTGGTTTTGATATCAGAACCGCAACATCCGATTCATCCTCAGATGTTAAAATGTTCACAATTCACGCACACAACAAAGCTGTTTGTGCTATTTCTTATAACCCATTGGTGCCAAATGTAAGCCTTTGGCTAGCTCTAGTTGTGTAAACAAGCCGAGCCCGAGTTTGTTTAGACTCGAGCTCGGCTTATTCTAGTTTAAGAGGGCTCGAGCTCGGCTCGTGGGTAGTTTGCCAAACTCGAGCTTGGCTCATTTATTATTATATAATTATTTTATTTATATATTTTTAGTTATTTACATGTATGTTTTTAACTATAATTTCTGTATAACTGTAATTTCTGTATATAATATAATATATTTTTAATTGTTTTTATCATTTAAAACCTTTATTAAATATGTTAATGGTTCTTAATAATGGTTATTATATTAATATATTGAATAAAGATTGTTCAAATAAAAGCTCGTTTAGGCTCACAATCTGGCTTGAGCTTGATATATGAAGCTCAGGCTCAAACTTGTTTATTAAATAAGCCTTAATAAAAGCCCCATCTCTGGCTGGATCTCGTTTAAGCTCGATTCGATTTTTAAACGAGCCCATTTCGAATACCTGACGAGTCTCTAACTTAGCACTAGCTTTTTATTCATTATTTATGGACCATGTTTGACTTTATTTCGTCTCTTTTCAGCTTCTTGCAACTGGTTCCGAAGACAAAATGGTAATTTATTATTCGATAGTTTGTGGTATTAGATAATGTTTCTCGTGTATTTGAGTAATCTTTTTTGTTTATGTAATTACAGGTCAAACTATGGGATTTGTCAAATAATCAACCGTCTTGTATTGCTTCACAGAACCGGAAAGCTGTATGTTTCTTTGACTTTATTTACCGGATTATTTACTTTAAAATCTTTTTCTTTTAATTGTTTTATACACACATAAGAATAATCAAAGATAATGCGTTCTTGTTTTGACTCTGTCAGGGATCTGTGTTTACTTTATCGTTCTCGGAAGATTCTCCCTTTTTGCTGGCACTTGCGGGCTCTAAAGGAAAAGTGGAGGTAAGCTTGCCATTATTTTTGTTTTGATTTTGGACAAATACTAGTTGACTTTTTTCGTTTTGACAAGCTTTTTAGTTAGGGCATTTACATATTTCCCCTTTCTAAACTTTGAAATTACATATTTCCCCAAGCCATGCTTAAAGAGCATTGTACATTTTGCATTAAAAACTTATATTTTGGGGAAATATGTAATTTCCTTTGTTTAGGAAGGGGAAATATGTAAAAATCCCTACTCAAATTACCGATTTTAAATTTTAAATAAAAGGTTACGTTGTATTTATTTACTTTATAAGATTGAAGTTTGGAATTGTATTCTCATTAAAAACGGTTAATTGGTTAACCATGTAATTGAAAAACTTATTGATTTTGTTCAGTTTATATTTTTTCATATAGTTCGGTTATGAATCATCTCCTCTCTTATTCCCTTACTCGTTTACTTGCAGCTGTGGGACACGCTATCGGATGCTGCCATTTCAAAACGATATGGGAAGTACTCGAGACAGAATAAGGCACCTGCTTCAACATGATCTATTACATTTTTTGCAGTTATGTTTGTATCATTCAATGGATATGCCTGGTTTGATATTCTTTTTTTTTTGTAGCCGGGATAACATGCATGTTTTGGGGGTGTATTGTCATGTAGGGTTTCTTTTATACAAATTTTGTTTTCTTTATATTGTCGTGAACTTAAAGATGAATATGTGCTCCAAGCTAGGGAGGAGCAAATTCGGTACTGGTACCGGTATCAAGATTTTGTGATTTTCAGGATCAATATTTTCGGAACTGATACCAGTCTCATGTTTTTGTTGTGGTTGTGATAACAAGTCCAACAGAGAAGTCTGGATATCTTGTTAAAGCATATTGTTACAAAAATATTTTGAGGCTACTTTAATGAATATGAAAAATATTTTTTAAGTAATACTCCAATAGGCAAAGCTTTAGTTATCTAGAAACGTTAAAATTGATAAAATACTCATTTATAGGTCCACTTGAACTTGCTTGACCTGTTTTGATGCAGTTTTGAAAACGATCAATGGCTCAAGACACTCATGATAATCAAATACCGATAAAACGAACCAAAGGTTTCAAGAACAATGTTCTTTATTAATAAACTTAATCAAAAACTAATTAACACAGAATCCGTAGCACCCTATTTGTACTAAAATAAAATAAGATAAACTTTGAAATAAGATAAAATAAAATAATAAAAGATACAATAATAAAATAAAAGATAACGTCATGCTCCTGCATCATGTTTAATTAGGGATGCCAATTATGACTGGTTGGATGAGTTGAAAGATTTTTTTATTCGCGTGTATAGATAGCAATCTTGAACCAGGGCCGGCCCAATAGAACTCACTCAGCGTAGCTGACTTTTAGTATGCACGTAGGTGAATAGAATGAGGCAGGTTACTTGAGGAGAGACACGTGGCAAATAAATGAAGACTGGCATCGAGATAAAAAAGATTCATGTGTTGTTTATGTTTTTCATTTAGACTTATGCTATTTTGTTTTAAAATAAGTACTTATGTTTTGTAAGAATATTTGATTTTATATTCCGCGAATGGTTTTAATTAACTCTGATTATTGAACTATGCGAATGAGTAAATCCAACACGATGATTGTAGGGTTCCCGGGATCGGGGCCTTATAGGTTGGTATCAGAGCATAAGTTCGAGAGAATAACCATCCTACATGCTTAGACTCGAACAGAGAATGTGACTTAAGAAAGAAAGAAAGAAGATGCCAGTCAGAGAATGCCATGTGTCACTCAAGCAAGCTTAATACATGATTTACTTGTGTATAATGTATGAATGAGTAAGAAAGCTAATTAGATTGTTAGAAAGAGGATTACTTGTTTATATTTGAAATGCTTGATTATCTGACTGTTATAAGTAGAATATGGCACAAGTAGACTCACTAAGGAAGTGTATAGGAAACGGAGAGTAACGTGAGTAGCTAATCCCAGCTGGCCACTGTTATTACCTGCAGCCTTACTATCCTTGTACTAAATAGTTCCTGAAGTGACGATGTTTGTGTTTCTTTTCCTATAGAAATCGAATGGCTGGTGTTAAGACGACTGTTGGGCAAGGAGGGCACACGGGACGCCGTGGTAGGCCACGTGTTAACCGAGTACCCTCTGAAAAACCGATAACTGAATCTGGTGAAGAAAGAAGCATGACTGTGAGAGAGAAAGGGTATCGGCTCGATCCTGCTATTCAAGATGCCATTACTCAAGCAGTAGCTGCTGCAGTGAAGAATCTCCAACAAGACAAGTCTACTTAAAGCCGCACAAGTACCGTTGAGAATACTGGGGAAAGTAGTACGAAAGATGATGAGACCGAGAAAGAGGTCTCAAGTGAGGTTCGTTCTGTGAAAGTTGATGAAGGAAAACAAGGTCGAGGTAGGTGCAGTTATAGGTCGTTCAAAGGGTGTGACCCACCGAAGCTGACTGGTGTGGGTGACGCAATCGCTACTCTCAGATGGATAACCGCTATGGAAAAGGTTATACGAATTAGCGAGTGCCGTCCCGACCAAGCTGTAGGCTTCGCTACTCAGTCGTTTGGTGAAGAAGCTATGTTCTGGTGGGAAAAAGTTGAGCAAAGAAAAACCGCTGCTGAGATTAAGGCCTTGAAGTGGGAGGATCTGAAAGAGATGGTCATGAAGAAGTTTTGTGTTGATGCTAAAGTTGAGAGGGCGGAGATGAGGTTCCTAAACTTGAAGGTGGGAAAGATGACACACCGTGAGTACACCACTAAGTTTAACCGTATGTCAAGAATGGTGCCTGAGATGGTGAACACTGAAGCGAAAAGGATCAAGTGCTATGTTAGAGGGCTTCTGCAAAATGTTTGCACACTGGTCAGGGCAAGGAGACCTGCTACTTTCGATTCCTCGGTTGACCTTGCGGAAATGGTTTACGATAACCTGACAGTGGATGAATTTGTGATGGAGGAGAAGAAAGAAAAGAAGTGGGATTCTCATGCTAAACGACCCGGTACTCTGATATGGAACCCTAAAGACAAGAAGCATAAGGTATGGGAGAAGAAGCTGTGTCAGACGTGCGGGAAAATGCTGAGATTTCAATTGAGCCATTACAGGATCTAGTTCATGTGATGACAACGTGATTCAAGCTAATACGATTAAGATGAGAACGAGCGTGTGTGTGTGTGTTTCTGGAGACAATCGGGCAAAGTAACAGTGTGATTTCAATAACTAACTGATTCTCATTACTTTAACAATAGATACATGGGTATATATAGATGATAGGGTCATTCGCTAAACATTCCCTTAACAAACGACCTCATTCTCTACTAATTACGTTAATGAACACGAATAACTTCTTAGTCATTCGTTACAAATACATTAACTGACGAATGGCCTTCATTCGTTATCTCATTCGTTAAGACTCTTAACGAATGAGACTTACATTAATTGAATGGACACATTCCTTATGATATAACGAATGTACCATACATTACATACGAATGGGCTTTACATAATTTCCAAAATACTTTAATGATTAATTTGGTTATTCAGATTTATGTGATAATTTTCTGTTTTTCGTTGTTGTAAACAGAGGCAAGTTAGATGGTTTGCGCTTTGCTTAATGGAGTACTTAATTTTTAGGATTTCAATTAGAATGAAAGTTTCAAGATTTATAATGTATGCATTATGATTTAGGAAATTGTTGCTGAAGTCCAAATTCCATTTGTTTCTAGTATAAAGAGAGGGGGTCTTCGTCGTGTATATTGTGGAGGCTGCAGTTGTTCTTGCAATACAACTTACTGGTGAAATCTCTCTCTTTCTATCTCCCTCTTAGCGCTAGTGTTTCTTACTCATTACAAACAAGTAAGCATGTTACATAATGTTAGCTTGTCAATTGGGCTGAATTTGAAAAAAAGAAAAATGTTAAGAGCCCCGAATTTTCTTATAGCTTCGGTCCGTCCCTGGTGTTGTCAATTTATGCATAACTTTGTTAATTTGTTTTAACTGTGCTATTTTAGATTGGGAACTTATGTCCTTTCTAAGTTGGGTGATTATTCATTGTTTCAAGTTGTCGCAATTGCTATCAAAAGCACGTTGCTAATGTTTTTGAGAATTTCTTATCAGGAAACTTACCTGTTTTTCTGGGTTGTGAAAACAGAACTGTTGAACAAGGCTCTCTTAACTCTTGCGGATCAGAGCTGGAGTTTCTTCATAATGTGTGAGTGATTTTAATTTGAAAATCTTATGTGCATTATATCAAATTGATACAATTGATTGATACAATTGGTAACACAGTGTGCTTAGATTCATTTTAATTGAGTGCACAATCATTTCTAGCTTTTTTAGTATTAGAGATATATTAAACATGACAAATCTCTAGTTCCTCTTAATTTATCTTCATTACTTGGTTATAATTTGATATTTAAATGCCAGTTAAATAAGGTTTGTAAATACGTCAAGGATTTAAATAAACAAATAATCCCAGTTGGGTCAATGTTTTTTTATGTTGGGTCAAATCCTTGTGGTTCTAAGTTTTGCTACATGTTTCTAACTTACATAATATATGCCATTCGTTTTCTTAGTTATGGACACAGCCCCACAAGAAACTTAAAACAATATACCTGCGCAAATAGAGTAATTTAAATCTTAGTTACTTTAAATTAAAACAAAGATATAGTCAAATCTAACAGTTTGTTGACATAAAAGGGTATGCTTATTCTATGGTTGTCCAATCCTTTGTTGCCTTCTTTCTTATGGACACAACCCCACACAAAACTTATTAAATTGTTACTGAAATATTTTCAACAAGCCATTGTGTTGCTGGTTTTGGGCTACTGTATTTTTTACAGTACTTTCTTTTCCTCTTTTGTAGGAATAAATGAAGAAATACAAGCTTTCAGAAGAAAAAAAAGAGAGCCTTGAAGTTGAAAAAAATACAATTGCTTGAAATGCGAAAAGAAATTAAAGAGGACCATCAAAGAAAATAAGATGAGCTAGAAGCGATGTGAAAGACTTTGACAACCAACGGGCAAACTTTGAAGCTACGAGACTGAAAAACTACCTACTAGAGTAAAGAGTACTTCATGATCTTAGAGATTAGGAGGTTTTCGTCACTTTTATATATTTTTTTATGTGTAATTACACATTTATTTTGATTACGTTGTTATTAAGAGATTGGACATGTATTATATACGATTATAAATGTTATTTTAATAAATCGAAATCCTATTCCATATTAATAGAATTTTTATTATTTCAAACAATTAGCTACATAGCCGCATTTGCTTGTAAAAGGGTTGCATTTGTTGTAACTAAAATCTTAAAAAAGTGCATTTGGTGTAATAAAATGTTGCATTTGAGGTAGCAAAGGTTTGTGTGATTGAAAAGTTGCATTTAAAAGTAAAAAAGTTGCATTAGCTTGTAAAAACGGCTGCACCTAAAAAGGTTGCATTTAAATAGAAAATGCAACGCATTTAGAAAAGGTTGCATTACCTAACAAAAAGATTGCATTAGGTCTAATGCAACTTCACCTAATGCAGCCTTTGATAAAAGGTTGCATAAAGCCTAATGCAACTTTTTTAAGGCCTAATGCAACCTTTTACCGGAGTTGCATTAGCTTCATTTTGTTGTGATTTTTATAATTTTATTTTAATTTTTAATTGATTAAAAAGGTTAATTAATAGTTGATAATAAATGTCAACAATAGTGTTTGACCCGGGTCTGCGCGTTACGAGTTTCAAGTGTTACCAGTTGCTCTAGGGGAAGGACATCCAATTTAGCTTGGTTTTTAATACTTATATATACTAACTAGTTTAATTATTATTATTATTATTATTATTATTATTATTATTATTAATAAAATAATATATAACAGTTTACAAAAAAAGAAACGGGTGTGTGTGACCCGGGTTTCGAACTCGGGTCTGTCTCGTGTCATTGACATGTTTTAACCAGTTGAGCTGTGAGTCATATTCGTTTTAAATCTGAAAAACATTATATATATATAATGATGAAAACTTCATCTTCTTCATCTATAAGGACATAAACCCTAATTTTTCAATTGGGGTTTCTGTTCCATGTTTGTTATAATTAGATTAGGGTTATTGTTGGTTGGTTCAACGACATTATAAAGCTCATAACAATTACCTTATTTCGTTTTAGTTTGGCCGCGATTAAGGTCGTCGGAAAAACAGAAATAGAATTCCCAATTACAGACAAATCGGTGTATTAGAGGGGGATTGAGAAGTGTGAGTGAGTTGGTTTGAATGTTAGGCATCTATTTATACTACGGGGTGGAGCGTCTATGCATTAACTCGCTTGATTTGGTTTACGGATTTTCCGGCGGGGATCGTGGGTTTGATTAACGCGGCTAAAGGTTGTTATATCGCAATTAATATGTTAGATACGATGCTAATTGACGACAAAACGTGTTAAACTAAAAGTTCGGGTCAAAGTTTGATGTTTGGAGGCTGTTTTGGGAATTCCGGCGCCGCCGCCGGCGACGTGTCCGGAAAAACGGGGATGGGGGGTGGGGTAGGGTTAGGTTAATATAATAATAATATAATTTAAATAGAATTTACATTATTTACCCCTCAAGTTTCATAAACATTTTAAATGGAAATTAAATCTCTTTTAAGTTAATATAAGTTTTCGATGTTTACACTTTTGGCTTTAAACTTTATATCCGAATTATATAACATTTGGTTTTGGATTGTTTACGCGTTTAACTAGGTTATCGATAGGACTCGGGATTTCACAAATGATTGAATATCAACGAATAGCGAATAATGAACATTAAATGTCGGGAATCACTTTTATTAATGATAAATAATACAACGAAACGACCTAACGAGTCGGGTTAACAAATACAAATACGAATCGAAAATTGATGAATGTCACAACTTATATCTTTCTCCACTGACCCCCTTTCATCTATACAACCTGCTGAACAAGATGAATTACCATTAGAACAAATTGGTTCACCAATTAGTTCAACAGTGTTGAGCACACCATGAACAAATATCTTAGATTTTGGTACATGACTAATTCCATAGACCATTTAGTCCTTTGGTGGGGTATTGATACTAAAGTGGGGTAGAGATGTGCAAGGGTCATTAAAAGGTGGTGGAATTGCAGGATGTTCATATCACACCCCCTTCTTTTGTTTCACCTCCATTTGTGATCGTGATGCTATTTAACTTATCGGAGACCATTTCAAACTTTTCGACAGTTATTTTTCTTTGAGCTAGATCTAATTCAAGCACTTCAATTTTAGCATTTAAAACAGTTATTCTTTTATTGTGAGAATCAATTAGCAGATTAGATTCAAATAGATTTCGATGTAAGAGTGTCATGTCATCATGATGAGTTTCAATTCTAGCGGTAAATATTTTCTTAGCTTTCTTATACTCATCATTTTGGTACTTAATGCTAATGTTTTATCTTATAAGACTAGCATTATGGGTTCTATAATTTTCAACTTTGACAATACATATTTGAGAGCATAAGTGTTTATGTACCTCGGGAAGGCCAGAATTGCTTTGGCTCCATCCTGCTCTAGCGCTTGATGAAGCTTGGTCTTCATTCAAAAATGTCATTCCGGCGAGTGAGCACGGCTCTACTAGTTGAGGTTCTTGGGTCATAACCTTGGATTTTGGTCTTATCTTTGTGTTTAAAAAGTGTGTTCAAGTGTTCTTCAGCTTTGTTGAAGTGTTTGAAACTTATAAATTGTGAAAAAAATCTATGCTAATTGAATCTTATGTTAAAGTGTTTAAGTGTGTTCAACGTATGCATCTCAGTGTGATGCATGTAATTGAGATCACCATCGGCACGCCTGATAGCCCAAGATTCACTGTCAGCATGCCACTTGGCATAAAGAATCATAGAATCATCATGGTAAGGATTGTTTCTGCATCTGACACTCCCACGTCGGCTCACACAGTGCCATTTCTTCTTTTTTATCTTCGGCACTTCAGAGGTATTAGCAGTATTAACCATTTCTTCTTTCTTGTCTTCGGCACTAAAGGGAAAAATAAGTTTCTAAAACTCTCCAAAAGTATTTTATTTTATCTTTTTAAGAAACCAGAAATTGTCTCAAAAAGAAGGTTCTCCAGTTAAGAGGGAGTTAGTAAATCAAAAATTTTTGAGAAATTGATCCGACCTTTGGAAAATGATAGGAGATTGACTGAATGCTTCTAGCTCATGAACAAAGTAGGCTGAATAGAATAATAAGCTCAACATCTTATGTGCTCGATAGGCTTTACATGTTTAGTGTGAACCTATGTGATATAAACTAAAATTTGCTATATTAAGTGGTTTTATTCTTTGAAAAGGTATGCATGTCTCAATATACATCTTTCCGAATGATAGACAGAATTGTGATTATCCAGTCATACATGAGCCCGCTAATGGTTGGCCACCATAAAACTATTTGTCTGTTTTGTTCTTAAATACTGAGAATTCAAAAGAAAAGGCAGAAATAGACAGTTCTTGCATGAAGAAATTCAAAAGAAAAAGCAAAAGTTTGTAAAAGATCTTAAAGGTTAGTTTATCATAAATCTTTTTGACCAATCATTAGGTCGGAATCAATTCAGGGTGATCTGGAGAAAGTATAATAAGCTTTAAGAACATATATGAGGCATCATTATTGGAGACCACAAACAGTCTATGCCTAATCATAACTAAATCAGTATCATAAGATTCTGAAAACACATGTGTAGTTTAAAAGTGGAGCAATATATCGACAATCAATCCTACTTAGAGTTGTAATAACAGCCAAAATAGAAATGTTGCAAATAACATCTCAGTCAATGTGATTCCATGTTGCCATCTTGCTCAAAAAAATATTTACGGCTTATGTTTATTATTTGCATTTTCATCATAAAAAAATTCAAAATATTATGTATATATTTTAGTAATTTTAAAATATATGAAAATGCCAAAAAGATTTTAGTTTGTATTGCGTTCGTACATATGTTATTAAACCTTTGTTTTATTCAAAACCACGTGTTTTGTTGTCAAGGTCGTTCATGCAAAGTTCGTTAGAAGCCTATGACTTAAACAAATCATTTACAAGTTGAGGAACTGAAATTGGTATTTTATAAAAAGGCAAGTTACAAAAGAGAAAGCACAAAAATAAAGATGAAGTTTTTTTGTAAGAAGTTGTATGGAGAAACTTGGTGAAAGTGGCCCTTTCATATGGTCCTCATATCTCCTAGGTTTTCATTTCATGGGCCAAATGGGCTTTTTCTGTAAAAAATAAACGTTAGAATACGCAATAACCTGACTATAAGTAATCTGAAAGACATACAAAAACCTAATAATAATAAAGAATATTAGCACTGCAATCTTTCTCTAGGATTGAGTTTGTCGAGTCACCTCCATCAAGTTCTTGCTTCGCCTTTACTTCTTAAAATTTAGTACTTGTCTTGACCCAAGAGCTTGAACGAGATTGAATTTTGGACAATTCTTTATTTTCCATTCTTGTAAACTTGAACTTCAATCTTTTTTACTGGGAATGATCGGCAACAACAAATTTTAGAAACATCAGATACAGGAGGCTTGACATCTAATTTTCTTTTGTTGACTTTCTTCAGCCGACTGGTTTCTTTCCTTTGTCTTTCAACAGATCTTTAGACATGATCAGCTCATTTTTAGGTTCAACCACCAACTTTCACGTTATCATTTTCTTTTAAGAACTTTAGCATCTACAACTTCAATCTCTGTAACCCAACAGACTTGATCTTGATCAACATGTCTATGTGCAGGTACACAAAACTTAGAACAAATAAGATTCGTTCACAGACCCTCTTGATGATCAAAGAAGTTTTTTCTTTTTCAAAACATGTCCTAGGTTTGAAATATTTGCAGAATAACTTTGAAATTTTAAATGCTTTTTTTTCTTTTATACTTTTTTTCAATTCTATAGAAATGCAACTTTTTTTTCTTCTTGTTTTTTTTGCTACAGTGATGCGACTCAACTGCTATAGTAATGCAACTCAACTGCTACAGTGATTTTTTTTAAGATAACACATAAATTACCAATAAAGTCAAAAAAAATTTAGTCTAAAAACCACTATACCAGCCTAGATCCGAGTTTTTCAACAAAATCTGAACAGGAGATAAAAACTTGAAAACACCAAAAACATAGATTTCATGATTTTCGTGTAGATCTAAGGTGTAAGGTACTCCAAAAGTAGTTAGTAACACGAAAAATAACCTAAAATTCAACAAAAACAAAGATCAAATTCGAAAGGTATGATCCGAAAACTACAAAAGGTTGAGCCAAAAGCTCTGATATCAATTATAGGTCTTAAATACGGGATCAAACAACTAGTTCTGGAATCAATCTCAACTACAAGCTAGCGGAAATCACTTGTAGCCAACCAAGATCTCGGATCTTGTTTAGTGTTTTTATTTCATTAAGTGGAAAGTAAGAAGATAAGGTAGAGAGAAAGTGATAGTTGGTAAAGAATGTTTTTGCGAAAGGTTCTTGTATGCAAGAAGGCTTGCACTATGTGCAAGCTCCATGCACCATACTTTCATTATTTGGGCCAATAATGGGCTTTATTTACATTGGGTCAAGCCCAAAACATTACAAGTTACAATCGAAAGCTAACAAAATACATCGTGAATGAACGAACAAATACAAAAGACTTAACGAAACAAAGTGACACAATATATGGTTTCAGTTCAAGTGGTTTTAACTATTTCCGTTCAAAAAGGGAACCTTTTAACAAACAAATAAGGGCCTCATATGTAAATTTTATAACCATTTTGGTCTTTATTTCTCATAATATTTGATTATCAATATAATTGAACAAGATTGTATATTTGTATTTCAACAAAAATGTAATCATATATGGGTGCAAGTGTGTGTTAATTTTAGTCTTTATTCTTTAGTTCTAATAATATTTGCTTTAAGAGCTCGGTGCTGATATGGTCACTCTTTGGATTGCAAACTAATCCCACAAACTGACGTCCATCATTAAAGGTGGCTACATGGAAGAGAGAGAGAGAGAGAGAGAGAGAGAGAGAGAGAGAACAAAGTGTTTGGAATCAAACAGCTACAAACTCTTTTGTGAGTGAGAAAGAGGAGAGATCGAGAACGGAAAGAAGAAGACGAGAGAGAATAAGATGTTCATGATATGGAGCTGTTTATGAATAAAACCAGCTAGGCAGCTACAACCATTACTCGGATATATTTGGTTGTGGAACCTCTTTGTCACTACAATCATCATATCTTCCTTACTATTCCAAAACAGCCCTCCAACTTACTGTTTTCACTATTTTGTCATGAAATCAGCACAAACTTAATAACCAACTCTACTACCAAATTCACAATCCTGAGTTGACAATTTGAATTGATATTTTTAACACACCTGTTGTTGATGCACGCAGAAAATTGTTAAGTGGTATGGATGGGTTTATAACAACTGTTAAATTTTTTTTATCTAAAAAGTAGTGATTGAATCGAAACAGAAGGGGGCAACAAGCTGCGCCGCTGCCCCCTTTTGAATTACAAAACAGATCGATGGACCGACGCATATGCATTCATTGCCGAACAACATCGTTGTTTATGTGGCCGCTTCGATCAAACCGTTAACCATAATTAGAAACCCTAATTAACAGAAAATTGTTAAGTGGTATGAATGGATTTCTAGATTTTGTTATGAACTGATTTTGTTGTATATTGGTTGTTATGTCGCTTTCAAATAGAAGTTGACCCAACCCAATGGCCATTATTTGAAAAGTCTTCTTTAAACTATTTGTTTATTTATTTTGTTTGTGTTGTATTAAGTCCAAAGTTTTCTTTAACAACCATAAATCGACCTGTAAACAGCTTGTGGTTGAAAGTTTTTTACTATATATTCTAGTTAAACAAAGTGTCTCCGGATGGGAAGAATGGCTGTATTTGCAACTTGCTGAGTATTTAATGTCTAACTATAGACATAATTAATTATCCACCCCTGATTTATTAGACTATATATTTTTATATGCACTGCTGGAGGCTTGACTTTATTTGAGCATCTTGTTCCAACTACCATGTTCACATGTATGTACATAGTCTCTGCATTTGGTGCAGTGTTTGACTATATGCTAATCAGTTGGTACGTTTAGTTATAGTTCATTTTTAATTAACAAATCGTAATTATTGAAGTGATATCATATATCCTAATTTCTCGCCTCTCTAATCTGTATAAAGGCGGTTTTCATTTATTTCCTCACAGCAAATTAACCCTGTGTCTTCTTAACCATCTTTCAATTCCCTATAGCAATTACACACACCGTTTGTGTTGGTTCTTTATACATCTCCTATCACGCTGCGCACTTGCAATTGCTTGGAACCCTTGATTTGTCTTTGATAATTTATAATTTGATCCACAAATATGGAAGGATTCTTGAACAAGTTTGATCAAGGCTTTAAAATCCAACCGGAAGAGATAATATCAGCCACCAACAACTTCGATGATCGGAATAATTATATTGGAAGTGGTGGTTTTGGGAGAGTTTATCAAGGAGAATTGTCTCACGCTGAGGAACGGACAAGGAGAAGCTGAGTTTTTGAAGGAGATCGATAAGCTTTCCCGTTACAGGCATGAAAAGCTTATCACCCTTCTCGGATTTTGTTACCATGGGGATGAGGCGTTCATTGTGTACGAGCTTGCATCTCGTGGAAGCCTTGACGATCATTTAAGTTCCCCTGATCTAACGTGGTCAAAACGTATCAAGATAAGCCTTGATGCGACGAAGGGGCTGAGATACCTTCATGATCCAAGGGGGACACACCAGAGACTTATTCACTGTGATGTAAAAGGTGGCAACATCCTACTTGATGACCACTGGAATGCTAAAATTTCCGACTTCGGGTTCTCAATAATGGGCCCTGCTAATGAGCTGCAGTCAACTGTTATCAACTTAGCTGCAGGTACCCGTGGGTACACTGATCCACTATATCAGAAGACAAACACTTTAACGAAAGAGTCAGACGTGTACTCTTTTGGTGTGGTGCTATTTGAGGTTTTAGTTGGTCAACTATGCTATACGTATAGAAATGGTCATGTTCAGGAAATTTTAGTGCCTGCGTGGAAAAAACGTTATGAAGAGAGGAAGCTAAATGATATCATCTTTAAACCCCTGACCATTCAACCATTGGAGCAAAGTGTTTTTGAAATACTTTCAGACATTGCGTATCAATGTTTGAAGGAATCTCGTGAAGTTCAGCCAGAGATGGCAGATGTTGTGACAGAACTTGAGCGTGCACTCCATATCCACGAGTTACTCCAAAATCCAGAGTTTAGGGCTAAATGGGACGCACAAAGTTTTTACTACAAAGAAATAGCTGAGAGTGCCGAACCTCCTCTTAATTACAAATCCGAAGATGAACTGAAGAACCTTCTATCTAAAGGGGTACTCCTTAGAGGGGGAAAAAGGGTAATTAGCTGCTATGTCTATATTATACTTATATTAATTAGTAATTCAATCAAACCCAATATTGAAAAAGTTGTTATAATTTAACTCCCAAGAATTAACTTGCATTTGTTTATGGATGCATAGTGGTTTTCATTAAACAAGAAGGGAGAACACTGTGAGATGATATCTATTGCAGAATGTTTGGGTTCAGAATTTAAGGAGAGACCCTGGTACCCAGAAAACTCGAGGTGAATCTTCCTATTTCTAGCTAGCTAGCTTTTAAGAATACTTGATAAGTATAAAACAATGTATAATCATTCTTTGCTACGTACTGCAGATTTCCTATGGGCAGCTACTATTCAGAGAATGGAATATTTAATACCCGTGTAAAAACTCAATTCTTGTCATCTAGAATCACATACACGGTCAACCTTGTGTTCAAGTTTCTGCCCATGAAGAAGGCTAGGAAATGTGAACAAATATCCCTAAAATATAAATTACAAGGGGAGACAGATAGTTCAATTGTATACCTTGCATATGAGAGAGAAGATGGATTGTATATGGCTGAAATGTATCAGTTTACTAGTGACTACAAAACTGTTCTTCTTCAAATTCAGTTTGAGGGCTTCCTTCATTACACTTACATAGAAGTAGAAGGCATCGAGTTTCGGCCCTTGGAGAAAGTAAGACGGAAAATAAAGGTTTAATTTTTCATGTACATGCACATCATCAATTAGTTAATATCCTATTATTTTCTTTAAGCGTTCTAAACTTTCTTGGAAAATCAACCACATAAATAACATTAGTTATTTTCAATGTGCAAAAACCCAACCCATATTAGTCAGATCAAAGTCTAAAGTCTAACTAATATGGTTCTACAGGTGGAACATAAAGAGGATGAGATGCAACCCACGTCCGATTCAAATGCAAATTGGGAAGAAAAATTGCCAATGGATTTTGAAGACATTATAAAAAGGTCAAAAAATAGCTTGCAATGGACAACTAAGGAGGAAGCATACTCAATTATAAGCAATGGGTTCTTAATCGGCGATGACAAGATGGAGAGAGGCATTGTAAGTCCATTTGTATTTCTATGTAGCTTTTGTTGAGCTCATAACTTATGAGCATGGCTTAAAGGGAGGAAAGCATTATATAATGAATTGCTAAACACATCTATATTATTGTTTGATAGTGGTTTTATATTGACAAAAATGGGAAGAAGTGCTATATGTTATCAGCGGCTGACATATGTAGATCGTATGACTTGAACATATCGTTGCCTTTATCGGAATCAAGGTGCTTTTATATCCCCCAGCTAGATTTCTTACAGAAGTTACTATCTACTTGTGCAGCATATATGTGAATTAACAAATTTATAAAATCTTTTACATATAAAATGATTTTCCAAGATTTTTCAGATTTGGAGAAGCCATTCAACGTGATCAATATTGGAGTGTTGAACTCAACTATGAAATCCAGTCCCAGCTTGTATCGTCTCAAACAACATATGCAATCTACCTTGTGTACAAATTATCAAAAGACCAATCCGGATTTGAGGCTCCTATGAGAGTGACGGATATAGAGTATTTAGGTTCAAGAGATAATAGTTGTTGGTATATCTATTTAATAAGTCCTCAAACCCCTTTTATTAAACTTAAGGCTAATCAAAACACCCACAATTCACCCAGCACGTTGATTAAAAAAGGCCTTCCGCAACTAAGAAACGATGGTTGGATGGAAGTACAACTTTTGGATTTCCGATACACTACAACCACTGAAATAATACCTACGAGTCTTCTTTTGGAAACTACTAGTTACCATATTAAGGTTACGGGGCTTATTATTGAAGGGATTGAGATTAGACCCATATAGGTTCTCTTCTTTACAACGGACAAGAAATTATTGTAAATCCAAAATTTGTTTTCATCTTTCTAGGTGAGTGGAAGTACATTTGAATCCTATAATATTCTTGAAACAGGTCATTTTGTACACTCTCATTTTACTTTCAACAGAACTAAAATTATGAAAGCACAAAAACAAAAATATTATAATAACAATACAATTTTATTAGTAAAACAATAGAGAGGGTTGTAAATACTACAAGACATAAATGCACTTTTAAAACGGTATTACTACTTTTCAACTATATTTATTCACTTACATAAAAAGCCCACTGTATAGAATTTTTTAGTTTTTATTTATTTTGCATAACGACTAAGATTTGCATTAATCACACAAATATAGCAACACAAATATCCATTTAATTTCGTAATTGGACATCATAAATCAAAATATTACAAACATTCCTGAGTTAACAAATATATTATTAAATATAAAATGTACTACATAACTCGACCATTCTTCTCGAATTCTAACAAAATCTGTCTCTACATATTCATCTTTGCCTCCCCCAACCTGAGAAGAAAATTAAGCAAAGAAAATGTTCCAAAACAAACGTAATCAAACTTGTAAATTACACTCACATTGTTATTGACTAGTATTTTAAGTCCTTCACCAATGAGTTCTTTCATGAACTTTAGCATATAACTAGTTTTCATGCATGCGCATTGCGCCTGGATCTACATTACAAAAAGCATCTGCTTTATAAGGGACCTGGTTTTGCAATGAAACTAGGATATAGCCTGTGTAATGCATATGGTGGTTAAAAAAATATAACAAAAAAGTTAAATTTAATAATATATGTAATAATATACCTTATTGATTCATGGGTTTGGATAAATGAGATTAGCGTGCTAATTACTCTATGATGTAATTACATAATTATTCTACTTGCATATACACACACACACACACAATGTTGTAAAAGTCGTTAAGCAGTACTAGGCGGTCGACTGGGGAGTTGCGAGTACTTGGGAGTAGTCGGGGATTACTCGGAAACTACCTAAGGAGTACTCGGCCGAGGCGGGGAGTACTCAGCCGCCTACTCGGGAGTTTACAACATTGTATATATATATATATAATTACTCTAATTGATTCTCACAATTAGCACATTAATTTTATTTTTACGTTAACTTTCCCCATTGATTCGTAAGATATAAATAAATAAATAATGACAAATAAAATATCATATTTCATAAATAGCTAATCACCTCATTTAAAGTTACATTTGTAACAAACTTAAGTTTTTTTTACCAAATGGGTGTAGATATAAAAAATATTTATCAATATGGTGTGCTTTAAAAAGTATTTACCAATTTGATATAGTTGGTAAATGTGTTTTCTCTTTCCTAATCTTATGATACAACTTAATTCATTAATTACTAAATAAAGTAATAAGGTATTGTAATCTACTAATTATTATCAAACTTATATTTACTATTTATTATCAAAAATATATAAAATTAAAATAATGAATTAACAAAAGGTTATATATATACGAACACATAACAACTTCATAAACTAAACACAAATAAATTATATATATATATATATATATATATATATATAGGGGAAGGTTATTGTACAATTAAATTAGCATAATAAACATACAAATAACATAGTGTAATTGCAGTTCTCAAGTAAAGTAATTATGCTACAAAAAATAAAATAGTGTACTAATAATTACACTACTCGTAAACGTAATTACACTACTAACACAGATAATTACTCTACACTATTACACCAAATTATACTATTTATTTCAACTAGAGTAATTATTTTGTAAGTAGAGTAATTGTAGTATATAATTCTTCCTCCTCAAAGAGTAATTATTTTGTAAGTAGAGTAATTGTAGTATATGCTTCTTCCTCCTCAAATTATACTAGTTTCAACTAGAGTAATTATTTTGTAAGTAGAGTAATTGTAGTATTTGCTTCTTCCTCCTCAAATTACACTACGTGTTTCAACTAGAGTAATTATATTGTAGGTAGAGTAATTATTGAATATGCTTCTTCATCTTCCTCAAATATCCACGACAATTTTCTTCAATTGGAAATATCAATTAGCTTCAATTGATATATTACTTCGATTTGTAGGTTTCAATTAAGCAATCAATATTCGCAAAAGATTCAATTTGATTCACAAAATTGTAACCTAGGAATGAATGACGACAATAAGAAACGACGATCGATGAGGACCGGTGGCCAGAATCTTACGAATGCGGACGGTGACGAAATTGACAAGCCCTTGACTGTAGTTTGAGGCGGAGGCGTGGTGGCCAGAGGATCAATTGAATTAGGCGGAGGCGGTTACGTGGTGGGGAATTGAGAAGGTGCTGCCATGGGGAATTGAGAAAGCCGGTGCTGCCGTGGGGAATTTCCAGGCATCGGAGCCTTGGTTGAAGAAAACGTGGCGGAGGTTGGCGGTGGAGTGATTGGAGTCCGGTGATTTTGTGGTGGATGAGGAAGAAGATGGAGATGGGGTCTGGTGGTTGAATGAGGAAGAAGATGGAGATGCGGTGTGGTGATTTTGTTCAGTTTTTATGTTTAGTACAAATTTTTTATTTGTATTTGATCCATATCCTATATATATATATATATATATATATATATATATATATATATATATATATATATATATTGTAACATCACGAAAATTTGGTCCAAATTTGACAAACTAATAAAACATATGGACTAAAAATATTCATGGTAAAAGTAAAGAGAAAAATAAGACAAAGAATGGAAGTAGCTTATGTTAAGGGATTGAAGTAAGGATACTCCATCCCACATCGGAGGAAGAAGGAAATATAAAGCACTTTATAAGGAGAGAACATTCCATGATAATGTTCTTATGTGGCCAACCAGTCTCCCTAGTCCTAGCAGAGGGTGCGAAGCACCCGACACGCACGGGCGGCGATGGGCGCAATGTGGCGCTTTGATGACGCACTTTGCACTTCGCATAGCTAATATTAAGCTGTTCAAGGTAGAGGTCTTGTCCGATTATTATATTATAAATGGCTTAGACCCTAATCAGGGATATAGCCCGTACCTTGATTTTATAAAGTGGAAATAGATTTCACAAAGTCGAGATTATAGATAAAATAATACTTCTTTATTATATATAAAGATTTCTTATAATAAAAGAAATTTGAAATATACGTTTCTTCACGAAGAAGAAACAAAGGTTTATAAATGATTAACAAAAGAAAGGACTAGAGGTCCTTATATTTATGAAAGACAAAATGTCAAGGTAAAGGTTATGCAATCGGACTAAAGGTCTGAAGCTAGATCGTTGATCTAGTACTTATAAAACGTCTCGTACTATAGGTCCGAGGTAACAAGACAAATTTATGAGAAACACCAACCAAGAAGAAATGTGAATACATCCAACTTTTTAACATTACTTTTGATCAATTAATTAAGCTTTTCATTCACCCTCCTTAAAGTGTATACTCCATATTCTTTCATTGTGAGTGTTTCTAATTTGTGATCAAACTTGTTATGTATGGATTGAACGAAACTAATCGCATCGTGCGCAATTTAAGCAAGCTAATTGAATTTTCTCTTCTTGAATATACATGTATAAATCTAAATTCATCCAAAATATTGTTGACCAGAATTCATTAGATTTACATATTTCTTCTTTAAAATCTAAGCTTTGAAGGCGGAAACTTCATTGAGGATTGTTAGATAAAGCTTGGGGGCAGTATAAAGTTGGGATGCTTTTAAAAAATTAATTCGCAGTTCGTACTTTCGAAATTCATTTTTCATGGCAGGTTAAAAACATGGAAAAAAAAGTTTAGATGATGTGAAGATACGAACATGAGCCCCTCAAGAGCAAAAATAGAGTCTTACTGCTACACTAGCACCGAGGTTTACTTAGTAACTGTCAAAATTAACATAACATACATTAAATAGGTACTTATATATTTTAAATAATGGAGCTTATTCAAAGGAGATGAGCATTGATGAGAGGAACCCTGAGGTACAAAACCACCCAGCAACCGTTGTTTCACTTGTCCCCTCATTATGATCCACAAGATCCATATGTCCAAGCACTTACAAGTGGTTTTCCACCTTTCACTGATGTCGTTCCAACCATCTCGGAACAAGCAAGGAAATCAGGCAGTAAGAAGAGGCTGCAGAAGTTTCTCACAACATGCCAGTTGAATTCAGTCCACCACTGCCGTATACAAGGTACCATTATGACATAGTCATGATGGGAACCGTGATCCACCGCCCCAATACGGATATCCAAGTTTCATCCCGCAGTCCCAAGAAGAGCATCTGGATCGGGCACTGCATGAGACCGATGAATTGCGGAAAAAGATGGCTACTGAGAGTAGCAAAAAGAAGAAGGTGGAAAGGAAGTTACTACACAAGTGTAGTAAGTTGAAAAATATAATCAAGAAATATATGAAGGATTGAAGATTTCACTCTGCAGTAATCGTACGATTTGTTCCCCGCACAGTTGTAGTTGCATCGTTTATTCCTTGTTCCGTTGTAGTAGTACCGGTTGTGTAACAACTCGGTTTTCCACGTACAACTTATATCCATAACCCGACCTGTATTAGATTCGGAAAATTTATCGCTAAAAAGTATCACGTCTATCAAGAAATTTTATTATTAGTTATATTTAAGTAATATATAATTAACTTTAGAAAATATATATTTATAGCCCAAAAATATATTTTGATCCTTACTTGTTTCCACCACAATTCTTCAGGGACTAAAGTGCAATATTAACATATATCATTGATAAACCAGTTACCCAGACCCGAAACCCATGATCCGTAACCCAATTCGAGACCCGTTTAGATTTCTTGAACAACAATTTACGTTGTAAATTAAGAATTGAATCAAGTTTTTGATTTCCCTTGTCACAATCGGTCTAATCAATCTCGTTAATTAAAAAAACAAGATCATTTATAATACGTATTGATTCTTTAGTTAAACCGACCTAACCTAGAATCAATTATATATCTTAAAACTGATTATAACGCAATTAAACACATCTGCACCTCCTTTATAACTCGGCGACCAAAAACCAAAACCTTAATTGCTTTAATCTTGGCCGTAACTCTTTGATCGTGTTCTGTTCTTGACGGCAATACGAGGTGCTCGTTGTCCCTTGATTCATCATTGTTACAGGTAATTAAAATATGCAGATTGTTCGTCTCTCATCAGTAAACATTAACCCTAACCTTAATTTAACGAAGACGTAACGGATTTATCAATTGTTTCGGCTAGGGTTTATAATCAAATTTGGGGATAATCAATTTCTATATATAATAATTTGTTTTCAATCTCCAACTGACACACCAGCACAGGTGGCGGTGTGTGTGTGTTAATACAACGAACCGGCCATAAGCGCGGGTTCGAGTCCCGGCCGGCCAAATTGTTTTTGGTATTTTACTTTGATTATTTTAACTTATTTTAATTATTTATAATATAATATAATTAACATTAAACATTGAAATAAACAATATTTTATTAAACACCGACATCATAAGTTAACGTTTCGTTTCCATTAGTCTCGTTACAAGTGTGGTGTGTGTAAATATATATATATATATATATATATATATATATATAGTTAATAATAAACCATCATTATTTTATTAAAACCGACACCACTATTGATGTTTTCTCGTTGTTAAAACGTCTTTATAAAATTGTTCATAATTATTATATATATATATATATATATATATATATATATAATAGTCTTTTTAAAAATAACAAGAATTATAATAAACGAATTAAACAGGATTAAAGTGTTAATGTATATTTTACCATCGAATTTTGTTAAAGATTTTAGGATATAAATGTTACGAGAGTTATATATTTAAACGATTATTATTTTAATAGATCTCAACTTATATTTATTAAACTAATTATTTGTAAATTCGATTATACGTTAAACAATGATTTTTATAATTAAACGATAACAATAATCCGTAGAGATCAATCGTTCAATCCATAACATACAAACCATAATTGTAACTCAAATCACATCGAAATCTTAAATTCATTAAACGTATTACATCATTCGTTCATAATATTATATTATTTAATTAGGATTCTTGTCGATAATCGTGTTATTGTGAGTGACTTACTCAATCATACGTACTACTTGCTAACTTGTGTTACAATTCAATAATTCGTATGTAGAAATTACTATTCGATCAATCATATAGCGGGTGTTCCTGCTGGTGACCAATGCCCGATTAGCTTGGAAACAGTCTACATACTTGTTTGTATTTTGATTATATTACCGCACTTATCACGTTATGCTTATTTATTGTATTGTGTCAAAACTGGTGATATTCTCACTCAACTTTATGTTGACAAAACTCCGTTTTATACGCATATGCAGGTTGATGGTATTGAAGATCGAAGTTTGGACACGTAGACGAGACTTTAGGATATAATCAAGTTAACCCTTATTTGAGTTTATGTTTGTATGTTTAAACTGTTTATTGTATATGGATATTGTGTGTATGATTGAAATTAAATAAGTAATTAGATATTGTCACGTTTATATCATGATAGTATCTTAAAGCTGTGAGCAATCGGATCACGCCCCGGCATTTCCGCCTTAGGTTGGGGTGTGACAGGTTGTTTCTAGAATAAGTCCGCTGTACTTATGATTGTATCATGGTAGAAGTGATCGTTGATGTAAGATATTTTCGTTGTATTATAAATAAAAAACTCTAAGTAATGAGTCAATTTTCTTATAATTTCAGAATGTCGAAACAAAATAATTCCTCTCAAAATAAAGAAGCTTCTGAAAGCAACAAATCAAAAACCGAGGGCTCAAGGAAATCATGAGCAACTAATAACCAAAATGAAAGAAATGATTAACGCCATGAATACATTATTACCCACCATGAAAGAAAAATCTGTCCACCAAAGTGAAAACCGACAACCTAGTAAGTCTGTCAAATCCAAATCCCACCCTAATCCTACCCCTCAAAATGAAGGAAGTGATAAGGATCAACTAATGGTGAAAAGATCCATCAAACCTTTAAGAAAAAGTTACGAATCGAAGGTTGTTTGTTTAAAGACTTTAAGAATTGTGGGCCGAAAGAGTTTTATGGCGACAAGGGTGCCACAGCCGCCATAAGATGGCTCGTAGAAATGGAATCAATTGTCCTCATAAGCAAATGTACTGAGGAGGAAAAGATTCAGTACACGGCACAGATGTTTAAAGGGGAAGCCTTAGAGTGGTGGAACACTCTGTTAATAGCAAGAGGAAGAATAACCATGTATCAGTTGACATGGGAGGAGTTTAAAGGTCTGGTTGTGCAGAAGTATTGTCCGATGCATGAGACTGACTTAGTCCAAACCAAGTTTCTCAATCACAAGGTAGTCGGGATCAATTTGAGAGAATACAATACCAAATTCCAAGAATATGTAGACTTGTGCCACAGTTGGTAACACCTGAATCAAGCAAGGTAACCCGCTACATATGGGGTTTACCAAGAGAGATACGAGACATGGTGAGGTCTCATCTGCCACAGACAGCCGAATCCGCCATGGAGCTGGCTGGTTATTTGATGAATGGTTTGATCCGCAACAAAAAAGAGGATAAGAAGGAATATTCAACGGATAACAGGAAAGGAAAGGGAAATAACCGTTTCAAGGGAAAAGATGTGGATAAGAGAAGGGGTGGTTTCAATTCCAACTACCCGTTGTGCAAGATTTGTAAGAGGCATCATCTGGGTCGATGTCGGTTCGCAGTGTCTTCATCTGCCATCTGTGATACATGCAAGAAGCCAGGGCATGTCACTGCTGATTGTTGGAAGAACAAGATGACTTGCTTCAACTGCAAGGAGATGGGACATCTTAGCTTCGAATGTCCTAAAAAGAATATTGCTGGAGGTGGAGGTATTGGAGGTGCTGGAGGAAGCGACACCAAGAACGAAGGAAAGAAGGGGAATGCTCGAGTCTTTGTACTTGACACCCAGAAGGCCGCCAACATACCGGAAACTATCACCGGTACGTTCTTAGTTAATAATGTTTACGCAAGAGTTTTATTTGATTCTGGTGCAAATCAAAGTTTTATAGATTATAAATTTTGTAGTCTATTAAACGAACCTTTAAGGAAATTAAATAAAACCATAAACGTTGAGATGACCTTTCAATCTCGACCTACGCTTGGAGGGAATAGTGGCTTTCTTGTAGTAAATGAATCAGAACATATAGGTAGCAACTATCTCGAAATGGACAAGTAAGCTCCCCCATTTTTTCATGAGTATGGGTGAAAGGCCAGTGGTGAGATAGTCAAAATTTCTGAGACCTTAGAAAATGGAAAGATTTTGTTGGCAGGCTACGTCATCCCTGTACAATTACTGCCCATGACATTAGCCGGCTTTGACATAGTTTTAGGTATGGACAGGTTATCCGACAACCATGCCCGAATCATCTGCAATAAGAAAACCATAGAACTACAAGCCTCAGACAAGCGAACAATTCAAATCGCGGGCGACAAGGACGCTGGTCATGTTAGCATAATCTCCATGATGAAAGCTAACAAATGCTTAAACCAAGGATGTTTGGCATTTACGGCTTATGTAACCGAAGAATCAAAACCGAAGGAAATCAAAGACGTACCCATAGTATCCGAATTTCCAGACTTCTTTCCGGATGAACTTCCAGGAATTCCGCCCAATCGAGAAGTCGAATTCAGAATTGACTTAATGCCTGGAACAGCTCCAATAGTCAAATCCCCCTATCTTTTGGCTCCAACGGAAATGAAGGAATTGAAGAAACAACTAGATGAGTTGTTAGAGAAAGGGTTTATTCGTCCAAGCTCATCACCTTGGGGAGCTCCGATATTATTTGTCAAGAAGAAGGATGGTTCCTTGAGGATGTGTATCGACTACAGGGCATTGAACAAAGTAACTATTAAGAATCGATATCCGCTACCTAGAATTGATGACCTATTCGATCAATTGCAAGGAGCGAGTTTCTTTTCAAAAATAGACTTATGTTCTGGATACCATCAGTTGAAATTTTGAAGAAGAAGATATACCGAAAACAGCCTTTCGGACGAGGTATGGACATTATGAGTTCACCGTGATGCCATTTGGACTCACTAATGCCCCGGCCGCTTTCATGGACATGATGAACTGAGTTTGTAAGCCATATTTAGATAAATTTGTAATCGTATTCATCGACGATATACTTATTTATTCTAAATCGGAAGAAGATCACAAAGTTCATCTTAGGTTCTTACTTGAATTACTCCGAAACGAGAAATTGTATGCTAAATTTTCCAAGTGCGAGTTCTGGCTACATGAAGTGCAATTTCTTGGTCACGTTGTTAATGCAAATGGAATTCAAGTGGACCCCGCAAAGATTGAAGCAACAGCTAAATGGGAGATTCCTAGATCACCAACGCCGGATATTATAGAAGTTTCATCGAGAACTCTCTCGTATAGCAGTTCCCTTAACTTCATTAACCCGTAAGAATGTTTAGTATGAATGGAGAACCAAGCAACAAGAAGCATTTGATTTACTTAAACAAAAGCTTACGAATCCACCTATACTTGCCTTGCTAGAGGGTACAGAAGATTTTGTGTATTTAGTGACGCAACTCATTCTGGTTTGGGTTGCGTACTAATGCAAAGAAAGAAAGTAATAGCTTATGCTTTTCGACAATTGAAAGTACACGAAAAGAATTATACGACTCACGATCTAGAGTTAGGTGCCATAATCTTTGCCTTAAAATTATGGAGGCACTATCTCTATGGAGTCAAATTTATCGAGTACACTCATCATAAGAGTTTAAAACACATCTTTGATCAGAAGGAACTTAACATGCGTAAAAGAAGACGGATGGAAACTTTAAACGATTATGATTGTGAATCATCTATTACGAAGGAAAAGCAAATGTTGTAGCTGACGCATTGAGCCGAAAGGAACGTGAGAAACACAAAAGGGTTCGAGATTTAAGATTAGAACTACAAATAAATCGAACAAATCAAGCAAGCTCAGAAACAAGCAATTGAAGAAAACCATATCTTCGAAGAAAAGAGTAACGGCACCATTGATTCTTTGGTCAAAGGAGATGACGATATACCAAGACTCGGAAATAGAATCTGGGTACCAATCGTTGGTGATTTACGTGAAAAGATCAAAGCTGAAGTTCATAAATCAAAGTACATGATGCATCCCGGTAGTGATAAAATGTATCAAAATCGTAAGCCGAACTACTGGTGGAATTGGATGAAGAGAGATATCGCTTTATATGTTGCTAAGTGCTTAACGTGTTTACAAGTCAAGGCAGAACATCAAAAGCCTTCAGGTTTGCTTCAACAACCTGAACTCACTGTATGGAAATAGGAGATTATAACAATGGATTTCATTACGAAACTCCCTAAATCTACTCGACAGTACAATTCTATTTGGGTAATCGTTGATAGGTTAACTAAATCCGCTCATTTCTTACCTATCAATGAATCTTATTCTATGGATAGATTGGCCCGAATTTACGTGAACAACATCGTAGCATTGCATGGTGTGCCATTATCTATCATATCTGATCGAGACAGTAGATTTACGTCTCATTTCTGGAATAGTTTCCAAAAAGCGTTAGGAACTCAATTGAATTTTAGCACTGCTTATCATCCTCAAACTGATGGGCAGAGAGAAAGAACAATTCAAACACTTGAGGACATGCTTCGAGCTTGTGTGATCAGTTTAGGCGGATGTTGGGATAATCACCTGCCTCTGATGGAATTCTCGTATAACAACAGTTATCACACAAGTATTCAGGCCGCACCATTTGAAGCTTTGTATGGAAGAAAATGTAGAACGTGTGTGTGTTGGTCTGAAACTGGACACAATCAAATATCTGGACCCGAAGTAGTCCAAGAATCGACGGAAAAAGTGCTACAAATCCGTGAACGACTTAAGATGGCAAGAGATCGAGAAAAGAACTATGTAGACGTTCGCCATAAGCCGTTGGAATTTCAAGTAGGCGATAAGGTTTTACAAAAAGTATCACTATGGAAAGGAGTTGTACGATTCGGCAAGAATGGAAAGTTAAGTCCACGTTTCGTGGGACCATTTGAAGTACTAGAATGAATCGGTACTGTTGCTTATCGCTTACGATTTCCAGAATAGATGAAAGGAATACACGATGTATTTCATGGATCTAACTTACGTAAATGTCTAGCTGACGAAACTTTAGCCATGCCCTTAAAAGATGATGAAGTAAACGAAAATCTAAAATTTGTAGAACAACCCCTACAAATTGAAGATTTCCAAGTCAAGCAACTTAAACGTCGAAGGCTGAAGTTAGTCAAGATACGATGGAACTCTCGAAGAGGACCCGAGTTTACTTGGGAGTTAGAGTCAGAGATGAGAAGGAAATACCTGCATCTGTTCTAAGTAAATCTTGAGGACGAGATTCATTCTAAGGTGATGAGGATGTAAAATCACGAAAATTTGGTCCAAATTTGACAAACTAATAAAACTTATGGACTAAAAATATTCATGGTAAAAGTAAAGAGAAAAATAAGACAAAGAATGGAAGTTGCTTATGTTAAGGGATTGAAGTAAGGATACTCCATCCACATCGGAGGAAGAAGGAAATATAAAGCACTTTATAAGGAGAGAAAATTCCATGATAATGTTCTTATGTGGCCAACCAGTCTCCCTAGTCCTAGCAGAGGGTGCGAAGCACCCGACACGCACGGGCTCGGGCACGGGTGAAGGGCGATGGGCGCAATGTGGCGCTTTGATGACGCACTTTGCACTTCGCACGCTCGCATCGTCGCGAGCCGCTTAAGAGCCGCCTTTGTATTTTTGGATGATGAGACGAAATTAAGATATGGCAAGTTACCAAAAGTTCAGGGACCAAAAATGAATAGAATTGAAGTTTTGCATCTTCACGATACGTGAAGAATCTGAGTTGCATCTTCACGATACGCGAAGATGTAGGACACGTGGCGAGACTATAGAGACACGTGGCAAGCCTATGCGGCGACTCAATGAAGCTAGTGCATCTTCGCGATACGCGAAGCAGCTTCGCGATACGCGAAGGTGTAGAAAAATTTCTATAAATAGATCGGCCACGGGGGAACTTTCCATTCATCCCACACACTTCAATATACACACATTACCTCGATAAACGTGCCATAACCCCGATATGTCCATATCCCGCCAAGTTTTACCTCGAAATGCGTGCCATAACCCTACCTAAATACTCTCTCGACTTACCGCCAAGTAGAAGTATTGTCCAAGTAAAGCATAGGCATAGCTAATATTAAGCTGTTCAAGGTAGGGGTCTTGTCCGATTATTATATTATAAATGGTTTAGACACTAGTTAGGGATATAGCCGGTACCTTGATTTTATAAAGTGGAAATAGATTTCACAAAGTCGAGATTATAGATAAAATAATACTTCTTTATTATATATAAAGATTTTATTAAATATTTCTTATAATAAAAGAAATTTGAAATATACTTTTCTTCACTAAGAAGAAACGAAGGTTTATAAATGATTAACAAAAGAAAGGACTAGAGGTCCTTATATTTATGAAAAGACAAAATGTCAAGGTAAAGGTTATGCAATCGGATTAAAGGTCTGAAACTAGATCGTTGATCTAGTACTTATAAAACGTTATTCTCGTACTATAGGTCCGAGGTAACAAGACAAATTGGTGAGAAACACCAACCAAGAAGGAAGGTGAATACGTCCAACTTTTTATAAAACAAGTCTTTAAATGTTTGCATGGGATTATATCCCTAAAACTTTATAAACAAAAGTAATGCTGGCACTCAGGCTATTGTATACGTTTGTCTGGATCTTTACATATGTGGGTAGACGGTGGGCACACCGCACCACACTTGCTAATGCCTCCGCCACGTTGGGCCGGACCTAAGTAATGTTCGAGAGGGGATTATCTCGTGTATATTAGTAGTTGCTAAGACCTCGATGCTGCGGTATCGCTGAGAGGTTTCAAGTATAACTGGAGGTTTATAATAGTAAATTAACTTGGTTGTTTTCTAAGCCACGATGGGCCTGGTCATAAGATACCCGAGGGGATAACTAAGTAACTTAAATGTTTTTTGTCAGCATGTTCACCATCATGTGTTGCTGACGTATTTTATAACTGTTTTACAGGTAATGGAGAATAGGTGTTTGGAGACGAAGAATAGCCGTTAGACGATCTGATGGCTCAATGAATATTTTATTATTAAAATAATGTAAATCATGGTTTTATTATCCAAACACTTTGTATAAATCAATGGGTGTTTAAAAATCCTATCTTTCGAATATAATAATATTTTATTAAAGTCTTCCGCTTTACAACCTTAAACTCTGGTATATTTACAAAACAGGTACCAACTTACGAGTCACACGCCCAGGCCCTGAGCCGGGGTGTGACATATATTTATAAAATACGTTTTTTTTTAATTTTGTAATTTCAATAATATATGGTAATGAAACATATGAGGAGTACACAATTCAACTATTTATATTCTCTAATTATTTTTATTACATAATTAACTAATTATAAAAATAAATTCTGTTGGTCTATATTTATCGTTTATGCTTTATTTATTAGGCGTAGTTTTTATGCTTCATTGGGCTAATATATGTAAACCGAAATCTTGATTTCGGTAGGCTTTACTTTGTTTTGGGCCTAGGTTGGTAGTCTATATATATGATGTATGTAACTCATAGTAGGGTGGTTGGTTCTAAGTGGTTCGTCCATTATTATTCAATCGTGTAAGTTAAGGGCTTAAGCATCCGACGTATAATATACGTGTGTTTTGAAGCTTCTTCATTGTGTTTGGTGTGTTCTTAATCGTTTCTCACAGAATCAACGTAGTGGTTAGTTTCCGCCTAACCATTAAGTATATTGATATCACATTGAAAGATCCGTCATGGGACTTACAATTGGTATCAGAGCCTATAGACCTATTCTAGGTTCGGTCATTGGTGATATTAAGGATTCAACCAAGTCTAGAAATGAGTCATATGGAAGTAAGCAAAGGACGACTTGAACCAAGTCGAGCAGTTAGAATGAATCGACTCGAGTGGTACTGTGAAAAAGGAACTCGACTCGAATCTTAACACTCGACTTGAATCTCAAAACTCGACTCCAATCTTAAAACTCGACCCGAATCTCCAAACTGGAATAAGGACTCGAGCCAAACAGCACACTCGAGCCAAACAGTGGACTCGAGCCAAACGGTGGACTCGAGCCAAATGAACTCAAGCCAAAACAACTAGCCAGAACTCGACTGAAACAAAAACTCGAGCAGAAGGGGTCGACTCGAGTGGATTAGTACACTCGAGCCCAATCATAACTCGATTGGACTCCATGTTCGAATCAACTTGGAGATGCAGAACTCGGCTCAAACCCCAACCTCGATTAGGAACCAAAACTAGATCCAGATAGGCGGCGCAACCTTACTACTTTCCTTTCTTCCTTTTCGTCGCCGGATTGCCAAAGCAAGGGGCGGGCGGTGGTTGTGGTGGCACCGATGTGAAGTGAAAGGGGGGGGGGGGGGGATAAGATCTGATATAAGTAAGGTAGGTGGGGAGGGACCATTTATGTAATTAGACCATAATAATAATAATAATAATAAGTGTAATAAAAGAAAATGATGATAAACTAAACGAACCCGAGAACTGACTCGTTTAGAACCCGTTAAAATTGTAAACTTGTATGAAAGCGTAAATATATATATATATATATATATATATATATATATATATATATATATATATATATAAGATCATGAATAAGTGTTTACTTATAAAATTATATGAGGTAACGTAACCGAACCCGACTCAGGTAAAACACGAACCGAATCCAAGAACCGCCTCGTTTAAGAATCAAGACCAAACGTTCGTTAAGAAACCGTTAGAGTTCGTTAAAGACTCGTTTGCTCGATTCATAGTCTAAGAACGGCTTCTTAGTAACAATAATAAGTATGGATTAAGAAACTAAAGAAATAAAGCTAATTAATATAATCGGTTTGACTCGGTTATATGATCGATTTCGTTAACTTCAAAGTTAACTGCGTTAACTTTGGAAAAGAAAGGAGTTTAAAAATAGAAAATTAATACGTGTACGTTATTTAATAAACAGTTAGTCGAGCTCAACTGAAGAAAGGAATTACGATTTAACTCCGAGCGGAATCGACTACAGGTGAGTTCTAGCCCCTTTGTATGTGTTATGTTTTCGGGGCTGTGTGCATACTACGATGTGTTAGAATAATACACTTACCTTAAATGGTAAGTGTATATTAGATATATGTTTGTGTATGAATGTGAATGATTAATTAGTATGTGCGTAGTTCAATATATTAGTTATAATTGAAGGAAGTAAAAGAAATATAATGATGGTATGGGTGTATGGTACGACAAAGGGCCCAGGCCCTAATAATAACCGAGGTATGTAGGACGCCAGATCCTTATAATTTCCGAGGTATGTAGGATGCCGGATCCTTATAATTTCCGAGGTATGTAGGTTTCCGGATCCTTATAATATCCAAAGTATTTAGGGAGCCGGACCCTTATAATATCCGAGGTATGTAGACAGTATGAATTATGAACGAATGTATGAACGTGCGTATGTATGTATGAACGTATGTATGTATGTATGTATGTATGATAGATGAACAAGTAAGTGTTTAATACGTATCTTCGGATGCATATTAGCAAGTAAGTAATGCAATGTATGTTAATTAACTAGAATTCACTCAGCGTAGCTCACTTTTAGTATACACGCAGGTGAGTAGGATGAGACAGGTGGCTTGAGGGAGACACGTGGCGAATAAAGGAAGACTGACTTTGAAGAAAAGAAGAGTCACGTGTTATTTATATTTAAAGTTTAAGACTTATGTTATTTCCGTTTAAGACAAAGTATTTAAGTTATGTAAGAATGGTTGACTTTTATTCCTCGAAATGTTTTAATTAACTCTGATTTTTCGAATTATGTGAATGAGAAAATCCAACCAGCGCGAAAGTAGGGTTTTCGGGAACGGGGCCTTCTGGTATCAGAGCATAAGTTCGATAGAATAAGCATCCTACGTGCTTAGACTCGAATAGAGAATGGGACGAAAAGAAGAAAGAAAGAAGATGTCAGCCAGAGAATGCCATGTGCCACTCAAGCAAGCTTAATACGTGAATTTCCTTACGTATAACGTAGGGATAAGTAAGGAAAGTTATATGAATTGTTAGTGATAGAATTGCTTGTTTATATTTGAATGTTTGATTCTTGAACTAATTTAAGTAGAACCGAGCACAAGTAAACTTACGAAAGGAAGTATGTAGGACACGAAAAGTAACGTGAGCAGCTAATCCCAGCTGGCCACTGTTATTACCTGCAGCCTTACTATCCTTGTACTAAATAGTTCCTCACGTGATGATGTTTGTGTATTTTTTTTTTAATTTAGAAATTAGATGATTGGTACAAAGACTACTGGACAAGGAGGACGCAAGGGACGTCGTGGTAGGCCACGTGTTAACCAAGTGCCCTCCGAAGAGCCAACTACTGAGCCCGGTGTATAAAGAAGCATGACTGTGAGAGAAGAAGATTATCAGCTAGATCCTGCTATTCAAGCTGCAATTACTCAAGCCGTTGCTGCTACCGTGAAGAATCTCCAATCCGACAAGTCTACTGAAAGCCGTACTAAGACTGTTGAGAAAACTGGGGAGAGTGGTAGAAAGGATACTGAGACTGAGAATGAGGCATCAAGCGAGGAACGTTCTGTGAAGATGAATGAGGGAAAGAGAGGCCGAGGTGGTTGCAACTACAGAACCTTCAAGAGTTGTGACCCACTTAAGCTAACTAGTACCGGTGATACAATCGCTACTCTTCAATGGATAACTGCCATGGATAAGGTTATCCGCATTACCGAGTGCCGTCCCGACCAAGCTGTGGGCTTCACTACTCAGTCATTTAGTGATGAAGCTATGTTCTGGTGGGAAACTGTTGAACAGAGAAAGATTGCTGCTGAAATCAAGGCCATGAGATAGGATGATCTAAGAGAGATGGTAATGATGAAGTTTTTTGCTGATGCTGAGGTTGAAAGGGCTAAGATGAGGTTTCTGAACTTGAAGGCGGGAAAGATGACACACCGCGAGTACACTACTAAGTTTAACCGTATGTTCAGACTTGTGCCCGAGATGGTGAATACCGAAGCGAAGAGAATCTAGTATTATGTCAAAGGACTTCCACAGAATGTCCGCACACTGGTCAAGGCGAATAGACCTGCTACTTTTGATTCCGTGGTCGAACTTGCGAAAATGGTTTATGACGACCTGGCAGTGAATGAGGTGATGGTTGAGGAGAAGAAGGAAAAGAAGTGGGTTGCTCACACTAAGCGGCCCGGTACTCAGATGTGGAATCCCAAGGATAAGAAATAGAAGGTATGGGAAAGGAAATCGTGTAAGACTTGTGGGAAAATTCATGGTGGTGAATGTAAGTGGAGTGCTGGCTCTGATGTGTGTCATAAGTGTGGGAAGCCTCATAGAGGAGAGTGCAGGCTTGGGTCAAATTCTTGTTTTAAGTGCGGGAAGGTGGGGCATTATGCTCATGAATGTAACGCAAAACCCACCTACTATAAATGTGGGAAGAAAGGCCATATGGCTCGAGAATGCACTAAGGATGAAGCTGGAGTTAGTGGGAAAAGAGATGCTGAGAAGAATAGGCCAAAGACTAGAGCTTACATGCCGACACAGGAACAGGCCAAACAGATTCCCGATGTTGTGACAGGTACATTTCTCGTAAACGGTATTTCCGCTTCTGTTTTATTCAATTCACGTGCTAATAGAAGTTTCGTAGATGTAACATTCTGTAAGTTAGCTAAAATGACATGTTTTCGTGTGCCTGAAACGTTAATGGTAGAAACGACTAGTGATACCTCTGTTAGAATAATGAGAATGGTTAAGGACGGTAAGATAGAATTAGAGGGACTTGAGTTCCCTATTATTCTTTATGTAATGACCTTAGGAGATATGGTTTTGGGAATGGATTGGTTGTCTGAGTTTGAGGCTCAGATAATGTTTAAGAGTAGATTGATAAGGTTAAAGTCCATGGATGATGGTACAGTGACGGTTTATTGTGATAAGGAAAGTTCGGGGCTTAACGTCATTTCGATGATAAAAGCCGAGAAAATGTTAAAGTGAGGGTGCGGTGCAAACCTAGCGTATGTTGTCGACGCTTCGGCGGAGGCAAAGAAAGTGAAAGATGTTCCTATAGTGTGCGACTATCCCGAAGTGTTCCCTGAGGATCTTCCGGGATTGCCACCGGAACAAGAGGTAGAGTTTCAGATTGAGTTAGTACCAGGAGAACAGCCCGTCGCGAAAGCACCTTACCGACTGGCGCCGTCCGAGATGAAAGAATTGATGTCCCAACTGCAAGAACTCCTCAACAAAGGTTTCATATGACCGAGTGTTTCCCCGTGGGGCGCGCCGGTATTGTTCGTGAAGAAGAAAGCCTGAAGCATGAGAATGTGTATCGATTATTGCGAGCTAAATGAGCTTATGGAAAAGAATAGATATTCGTTGCCACGGATTGATGACTTGTTCGATCAGTTACAAAAAGCTAGCTAGTTCTTGCGGATAGACCTTCGATCGGGCTATCATCAATTGAAAGTGAAAGAGGCAGACATTCCTAAAACAGCGTTTCGAATGCGGTATAGACACTACGAGTTCCTTGTGATGTCGTTTGGTCTAACGAATGCTCCCGCGGCATTCATGGACATGACGAATAGGGTATATCGGCCGATGTTAGATAATTCGGTTATCGTTTTCATCGACGATATACTTATTTATTCGAAGAGCGAGTCTGATCATGCTAAGCATCTGAGAGAAGTATTGGAATTTTTGAAAGATGAGAAACTGTACGCCAAGTTCTCGAAATGCACTTCCTGGTTGTGTGAAGGGCAGTTTCTAGGTCACATAATCAATCCCGAGGGAATTACTGTGGACCCAGCAAAGATTGAGGCGATAAAGAATTGGAAGACGCTGCAAAACCCGACTGAAATACGCAGTTTCTTAGGGTTAGCTGGTTATTATAGGAGATCATCCAAGGTTTCTCCAAGATAGCCGCACCGTTGACCCGGATGACCCGAAAGACTGTGGTGTTCAATTGGGGTAAGTTCTAGGAAGAGGAGTTTGAGGAATTGAAGAGGCTCACGCAAGCTCCAATTCTTGTTTTACCCAACGGTAACGAGGATTTAGTAGTTTGTTCTGACATTTCGCATCAAGGGATAGGTTGCGTGTTGATGCAACAAGGAAAGGTTATAGCTTATGCGTCTTGGAAATTGAAGGTTCATGAAATATGCATGACCTCGAGTTAGCAGCTGTAGTACATGCTTTTAAGATCTGGAGACATTACTTGTATGGTACTAAGTGTACTATCTATACGGATCACAATAGTTTGAAATACTTCTTCGAGCAGAAGAAGTTGAATATGAGACAAAGAAGATGGCTAGAGTTGATTAAAGACTATGACTAAGAAATCAAGTATACCCGGGAAAGGCTAATGTAGTTGCTGACGCCTTAAGCCGGAAAAATGAGGAAGTGATAGCGACAGTGAAGTCTTACAAACTGATTGTCAACTCAGATCTCTTTAAGGAGATCAGCAAGGTTCAGACAGAAGTGCTTGCAGATGAAGGGTAAATGAAGAAAGAGAGGATCTATGGGCAACAGATTGGTGTAAAGATCATATTCGAACGGATGTGGATCCCACGACATGGGAATCTTAGAAGTCGAATTCTAGACAAGGCTCATAAATCTCGATATTCGATTCATCCAGGATCCACCAATATGTATTAGGACTTAAAGAAAAACTATTAGTGGCCGGGTATAAAGAACGAAGTAGTAGACTATGTCAGTAAGTGTTTGACTTGTTTGCAAGTTAAACCAGAACACCAGAAACCGTACGGGAAGATGCAGCCGTTGGAGATACCCGAGTGGAAATGGGAACACATCACTATGGATTTCATAACTAAGCTATCGCGTACAGCTAAGAATCATGATACCATCTGGGTGATTGTGGACCACTTGACTAAGAGTGCTCACTTTCTGCCTATACTAGAAGCCATCTCATCAGAAATGTTAGCAAATGTGTTCATTAAAGAAGTTGTAACGAAGCATGGGGTTCCATTGTCGATCGTATCCGGCAGAGATACCCGTTTCACTTCCCGATTTTGGAGAGGTTCCATGAAGCAATGGGAACTAGATTGAACATCAGCACGGCGTATCATCCTCAAACAGATGGGTAGTCTGAGCTGACTATCCAAACCCTTGAGGTATGCTACGTGCATGCGTGTTAGATTTTGGAGGAAGTTGGGATGATCATCTTCATTTAGCAGAATTCTCTTACAACAACAGCTACCATTCGAGTATTGGTATGCCTCTTTTTGAGATGTTGTATGGTAGACGTTGCCGAACTCCCGTATGCTGGGGAGAGATTGGTCAGAAGGAGATAGGTAGTTTGGAAATTGTGCAAGAAACGTCTTCGAGGTTTGATCAAATCAAGGCAAGAATGAAACCTGCTCAAGATTGTCAGAAGTCTTATGCCGATAAGCGACAACGGCCGATCGATTTTAACGTTGGCGACAACATGATGCTTAAGGTCTCGCCGTGGAAAGGTATTATCCGTTTTAGGAAGAGAGGAAAGTTGAGTCCAAGATATATTGGACCGTTCAAAATCATCGCTCGTGTAGGAGTGGTGGTGTAACATCCGCTTTTTTGAGAATTATAAATAACAGAAAGTTCTATAATTAATTGTGTGTCGTTAACTTAATTTGGTGTGTTAATGTTTGGATAATAAATGGAATTAGAAGTGTGAGTGGGTTGTGGGACCCATATTCCCCTATATAAACCCAACCCCTCCTTCCTTTCATCACTTTCTTCCCTTTCACCACACACGCACACACTAAAGAACACACACATTTTCTTTTAAAACCCGAATCCAAGTCCGGGCTAAAACTAAGGAAGACCTTGGTGTACAAGTATCTCAAATAGCAAGAAAAAGTCCAGATGTTCGGGGTTGTCCAGATCTGAACCGAACCCAGAGCAAAAAGGTAAGCTTCGGCCAAAGGGTTAAGTTTTATGGTTAGAATCGACATGCAAACCGATATAATGATAGATCGGGTTGTGAAAAGTAAAAAAACATGAACTTGGTGAGTTTTAGCCTCAGGGGTGTATTATAGAACAAAAAGGTGACGTCTGGACTATAAGAAACACAGGTATACAAAGTTGGTACAACCCAAAACCAATAAAAAGAGTAGAATCAGGTCCTAAGGAAGAAATAAGGAGAAAAATGGCTTTAAAATGGTAAAAACCACGAAAGGCAGGAATTTCGCATCGCACAGCCATGCGAAGCGAAATCAATATTTTCGCATCGCACAGTCATGCGAAGCGAAAAATTCATACGAAGCGAAATTCTTCCATGCGAAATTTCATGAAATTCATTTTCTGATGCATTTTTGTTAAAGGACTGTTAATGAATATAAAAATTTTTTGAGCTGACCTGGCAGCTCAACCCCCCAGCCAGGGGCTCTGCCTCTTGGACCCTGCTAGGGGCTGCCGCCCCTAGACCCCGCTACCAAGGGCGCTGCCCCCGGACCCCCGTTAGTTGAGGGTTTCATTAACTTAGATGTAGGAAGTAGTAGTGACGGATAATTGACACGCATAATGTATTACATAGTTAGCTGTGCACAACTAAGGAAGGGCATTACCATTAACGGCGAGAGAAATCGGCTCCAGGTGAGTTCTAGCCCCCTTTGTCTGTTATGTTTCGAGGCTGTGTGCATACTCCTATGTGATAGATGATACACTTACTTGAGTGGCAAGTGTATGATATGTGTATGGTTGTGTATTGAACGTATTATTACATAATAATTGTATGAACGAGTATGTATATATATTTATAACTAGAAGATATGTAAAGTATGCACGTATGATAAAGGTATGGTTATTCGAGACAGAAGGGACTAGACCCTCATAATATCTGTGATGTTAGGACCAGACCCTTATAATATCTGTGATGATAGGGACCAGACCCTTATAATATCTGTGATGTTTAAGATAGAATAGCTTATAGTATACCATACGGTTTTATGAAAGAAAGTATGTAGGTACGTATGCATGTATGTAAAGTATGTATGAAGGAAGCAAGAGTAAGTAAGATATGAATACGTATCTTCGGATGTGTAGGGTGAGAATATGAATGTAATGTATGTTAATTAATTAACTAGAACTCACTCAGCGTAGCTGACTTTAGTATGCATGCAGGCAAATAGGTTGAGGCAGCTGGCTTGAGGAGGGACACATGGCACGAGCTAAAGAGACTGGCATCCATGAAGAAGTGTCATGACTATTTTGTGTTAATATTTATGAAAAGACAACTTGTATGTTAAGACATGATTTGATGTTTTGTAATGTAATGCATGAAGTTTTAATTATTCCGCGAAAGTTTTTATTAACTCTGATTTTAGAACTGTGTTTATGAGTAAATCCAACACCAAAGTAGGGTTACCGGGAACGGGGCCTTACAGGTGGCGTATAAGCTCGATCTACCTGCAAAATTGGAAGGGATTCACTCTAACTTTCATGTTTCTCACTTAAGAAAATGTATCGCTGACGACACGTCTCATGTGCCGTTAATGGACATAGAAGTAGATGGATGACTGAATTACATTGAGCAGCCAGTTGAAATCGTTAACAGAAAGGATAAGCAACTTCGTTACAAGGTCATTCTGTTAGTAAATGTGATTTGGAAACACCGTAAGGGATCTAACGCAACGTGGGAAGCGGAGGAAGAAATGCGTAAGTTCTATCCTCAGTTGTTTATGTAATAGATAGGTTTCGGGGACGAAACCTTTTTAAGGAGGGAAGACTTGTAACGTCCTCGTTTCGCAGTTTATTTAAATGAATAATATGAGCTATTTTAGTCGTATGTCGTGTTACGTTAGTTAAATTAATTAAATAATCATAAGATGAGAGAAAGAGATTAAAATGGTATATGTGCTTGGAAAGGATTATGGGCTTAAAGCCTTGGGCTTAACCTATATAAACAAACCAAAACCCTAATTATCATTATTATCTCATCATCTCCTTTAACATTCCAATCATCAGACACACCCAAACACACATTCCCTCTTTTCATTCTATCCGAGGTCAAGTTGGTATACTGTTCATCTAGGAGAAGCTCACGTACAACCCGAGATATTCAAGTACTAATCGAATCCGATTTAAAAAAGGTATGTGTTGAGAGTTGTCATTTATTCATCCTCGTCTCTTTTTTCTTAATAATTTTTAAGCTAGATCTAGAAATGAACCTTGGGAGATTTGAAACAAACCAAAACCAAACTAAACGAAAAAGTTGATTTGTAAGATAAACCTGAACTAAATCGAGCCAACCCGACGCAAACAAGCTCTAAACCAAACTAGTAAAGGAGCAGAAACTTGGTTTAAATGAGTTGGCTTAATTTGTAATAAAGCTGGTTCATATGATTAGAGTCCGAATGGCCGAGGGGTCCGAACCCAATCAGACCGAGTAAGTTGGAATAGATCCAGATTTGGTTCACCCCAGACTCATTCAACAAAACCCGAGTCATATGGAAGTAAGCAAAGGACGACTCGAACCAAGTTGAGCAGTTAGAATGAATCGACTCGAGTGGTACTGTGAAAAAGGAACTCGACTCGAATCTTAAAACTCGACTCAAATCTCAAAACTAGACCCGAATATTAAAACTCGGCCCGAATCTCAAAACTAGAATAAGGACTCAATCCAAACAGCACACTCGAGCCAAACAGTGGACTCGAGCCAAACGGTGGACTCAAGCCAAATGAACTCAAGCCAAAACAACTAGCCAGAACTCGACTGAAAAAAAAACTCGAGCAGAAGGGGTCGATCGAGTGGATTAGTACACTCGAGCCCAATCATAACTCGATTGGACTCCATGTTCGAATCAACTTGGAGATGCAGAACTCGGCTCAAACCACCCCTACCTCGATTAGGAACCAGAACTAGTTTCAGATAGGCGGCTCAACCCAACTTCTTTCCTTTCTTCCTTTCCATCGCCGGATTACCGAAGCAAGGTGCGGGCAACGGTTGTGGTGGCACCGATGTGAAGTGAGGAAGGGGGGATAAGATCGGATATAAGTAAGGTAGGTGGGGAGGGACCATTTATGTAATTAGACCATAATAATAATAATAAGTGTAATAAAAGAAAATGATGATAAACTAAACGAACCCGAGACCCGACTCGATAAAGAACCCGTTAAAACTCTAAACTTCTATGAAAGCGTGTGTGTGTATATATATATATATAAGATCATGAATAAGTGTTTACTTATAAAATTATATGAGGTAACGTAACCGAACCCGACTCAGGTAAAACACGAACCGAATCCAAGAACCGCCTCGTTTAGGAATCAAGACCAAACGTTCGTTAAGAAATCGTTAGAGTTCATTAAAGACTCGTTTGCTCGATTCATAGTCTAAGAACGGCTTCTTAGTAACAATAATAAGTATGGATTAAGAAACTAAAGAAATAAAGCTAATTAATATAATCGGTTTGACGCAGTTATATGATCGATTTCGTTAACTTCAAAGTTAACTGCGTTAACTTTGGAAAAGAAAGGAGTTTAAAAATAGAAAATTAATACGTGTACATTATTTAATAAACAGTTAGTCGAGCTCAACTGAAGAAAGGAATTACGATTTAACTCCGAGCGGAGTCGACTACAGGTGAGTTCTAGCCCCTTTGTATGTGTTATGTTTTCGGGGCTGTGTGCATACTACGATGTGTTAGAATAATACGCTTACCTTAAATGGTAAGTGTATATTAGATATATGTTTGTGTATGAATGTGAATGATTAATTAGTATGCGCGTAGTTCAATATATTAGTTATAATTGAAGGAAGTAAAAGAAATGTAATGAAGGTATGGGTGTATGGTACGAAAAAGGCACCGGACCCTAATAATAACAGAGGTATGTAGGACGCCGGATCCTTATAATTTCCGATATATGTAGGATGCCGGATTCTTATAATTTCCGAGGTATGTAGGTTGCTGGATCCTTATAATATCCGAGGTATGTAGGGAGCCGGACCCTTATAATATCCGAGGTATGTAGACAGTATGAATTATGAACGAATGTATGAAAGTACGTTTGTATGTATGTATGTATGTATGCATATGTGTGTGTGTGCATAAATGATAGATGAACAAGTAAGTGTTTAATACGTATCTTCAGACGTGTATTAGCAAGTAAGTAATGTAATGAAATGTATGTTAATTAACTAGAACTCACTCAGCGTAGCTGACTTTTAGTATGCACGCAAGTGAGTATGATGAGACAGATGACTTGAGGGAGACACGTGGCGAATAAAGGGAGACTGCATCAAAGAAAAGAAGAGTCACCTTCAGTTAAGACTTATGTTATTTCCGTTTAAGACAAAGTATTTAAGTTATGTAAGAATGGTTGACTTTTATTCCATGAAATGTTTTAATTAACTCTGATTTTCCGAATTATGTGAATGAGTAAATCCAACCAGCGCGAAAGTAGGTTTTCCGGGAATAGGGCCTTACAGTTATTGAAGTTTTGTTGTTGTGAATGAGGATGGAGAGGTGAACTTGGATAGGTTATTAAAGGCTGAACTTGATTAGGACTAGGCTGTAACTGAATCCTACATTCTCTTGAATAGTGTCCTAGTCTGTCACATTTGTGACATGTCATTTTCTCCATGTCATAACCCACTTCTCTCTTATTATTAATTCCTGCGAATCTCCTTCCAATTCTCTTGTAAAACTTGTTTGTTTTGAATGTCACTAATGCTAAATGTAACACACCGGCTTTAAGTGGAATACGCCCAGGTTCAACGTACAAATAACTTATAAGCTCATAACACTATTAAAGTGGCAATAATTATATTTATTTCATTTCATAACAAGTACGCATTTGTTCATAAATAAAAAGGAAACACTAAACACTTCATCGAATAACAAAAGTTCTTTTATTTAAATAACCTAAAGTATACTAATTATCTTCATCCTTAGCACACTATCGGTTTAACTTGCAGCACGTTTAAAATAATATATTCTTCAACAATTATGTTGGTGAGTTTTCATAAGTTTTTGCATACTCACATGTATATAAAAGATGCGTGATTCAACGATCGTCAATCAATAAATATTCAAGCGTAAAGTAAATGAAATCAACTGGTGTTGTCCTCTCGTTCCTTTAGCCGAAGCCGTAGTAGTAGGGGAAACGAGAAACACCATACGATACAACCGAAGTCGTTACGTTAGATGGCGCAGGTACGTCCCGTCGGACCCTCCCATTATGTGTATGTGTTTGCGTAACTTCCCCATTAAAACAGTACATACGTTGCAAGCAAGTTCACATATAATCATAAACAATATGCAAGAATAATATTAGCACATACGATAAATGTGAATCGGTTTGTAAACAAGTGCATAACTAACGAAATAAAAAGTTTAACATGCAACACCCCAAAATATTGTAATGCGTTAAAAATAGGTTACAAAATACTCAAATGAAATGAGGAATACGGTAAGGAGAAGATGATAATGATTAGAGCAAGCTAGTTGGTCCTGCGAGAAGTCCCGACAATTTGTCCTAATTTATTAAAGTGTAAATAAATACCTAATCAGAATAAACGAACAAGACACAAAGAAATTGGTGTATAATGGATTTTGGGATCGTTAAATTATAAAGTATATTTTATAAAATAATGATAAAAATGAAATTAAAATTTTGTTAGTTAAATTATTCTTAAAAGAAAATCACTTTCGATTTTTTTTAAATGTTACAAGTTTAATATAATATAAAATTTTATACATATATATGTGTATGTGTGTGTGGTGTATATATTGGTTGGGGAGGAGAACTAAGCCTTCTTTATAAGAAGGTGGATACCTTCCCCATCATAACGAGTTTTGGATGCTTAATGGTAGTGGATGAGAGCAGAACTCCACAGTTAAGCGTGCTCTGGTGAAAGTAGTATCAGAATGGGTGACCTCTTAGGAAGTCTCCACCTGAGTAACCAAAAGCAAATTCGTGAGGTGATGATGGTACGTCCCGGCCAAAGCGGATATATGATGCGGCGGTAGCTTGGCTGTTACTGTGTGTGTGTGTGTGTGAAATGTTAAATGAAACTATTTTAAAAGTTTAACATGGTTCGGTTTGGTTAAACGAGTGACAGACAATTTTAGTTTTAAATAATATTTTTAATATAGTTATAATAAAATAAATTTAAGTATATATAATAAAGGAAAAATAATAAATAAAAAATATAACAAAACCAGCCAAGGGAGAGACTCGAACCCAGGTCTTGAGGTTAAACTCAACATGCACCAGCCAACTAGGCTGGTGCTACAGCTTGTAAACATAATGAAACCAAAAATATTTATATAGTACTAGGTTATATGTTCGTGTGACACAAGGGCTAAAAATAGATTATTTATAAAAAAATTTAAAAAATATATAATGCTGATTATTCAAATAGTAGCATATTAACAATTTTTCTTGTGAGAACAAAGAATTGAGAGGTTAGTTATTTATGAGAAGTAAACAACAAACAGTGTAAATAAAAAAATGTGATAAGTCATAAAATATAACCTGATTCATTTAGAAGATCCTCAAATCCAGTAAACCATCAACGAAGAACATTGGCTTGCATAGTGGTACCCTGTAAGAATTAAATGAAAACGTGTCATGTTTTATATATAAAAAAAACTTAATAACAATATGATTATTGAATAAACATATACCTGCTCATCAACCATTGTTGAGAATTGTTGTACATCGGTTGTTTCCATAGCCGGATTACTCGAACCTTTACCGTATAATCATGGCGGGACAAATCAAGATCTTTGAGGTAGGTGATGTTACCTAGTGTAGGCAAACTGTATCAAATTCAAAAGTATTAATACTAAAATACAATATTGTCTTTAAATATTTATAAAGTTGAATGCAAAGTTGAAAATAAATGTTTAACAGTGTATCAACTATGTTGATGACATGAAACACGAAAAAAAGAAAGAAAAGAAAACAGAAGTAGAGGAAAGTACTTGGCTTCCATTACTTGACTAGCAATTGCTCTTTGAGATCTCATCAATATGTTTAGTGTTAAAGAAATAAAAATATGGTGTGAAAGAAGATGAAGTACAAGTGGGTACTTATAGTGTTGCGGTCCTTTAATAAAACAAAAGATTTATTATAGGGTTATAAGAAAGAAATAAACATCTGCTATCTATATTGGTTAGAGATTTCAGTGAGTGTTGTGTGAAAAAAGTAAAACCGTGTATTCGTGTATATAGTTGACTATACATGTTTAGGGATATAAGAAAAGAAACCAGCATCTGCTCTCTATATTGGTTAGAGATTCCAGTAAGTGTTGTGTGAAAAAATTGGAAACCATGTATTTATCTATATAGTTGACTATTTTTCTGACATAAAACAACTAAAAAGATAAATAAAAGATACTTTAGGTATGTAAACCAAAGAAAGAATAATGGTTGCAAGCAAGTCTTGTCTTTGATGGTTAGAGATAAGTTTTTTATGATTTGAAAGAGTTTGTAATCATTTTTAGTAAGGCTAAAAAGATAACAGATATTGGGTATAGGATTTTATACATGTTTGTTGAAAAGTATTGAAAAACACCATTTTTAACTTTGAAGCGAAAATTTTGAAATAGAAAAAAATATGGATTTTGACTTTGTAGTATTTCACAACAAATATGGTTTTAGATGTCAAAGTCTTTTAAATAAAAGACGAGATTATAAAACAATGGATATTTTTATTTAAAAATGAAAGTTTTAGCAAATTTGTATATAAAAGAATGTATTTTAATGGTTAAATAAAGAAAGTTTTGTTTTCAATGAATATGACTTATAAGTTTATGATAAGTTACGTGTGAATGATTAAATAGAAAAAGTAATGTTTAAAAGTATTAAAAAAATGAATTAAATCAACTTCTAAAAAAACATGAAAAGAAGCAGTTGTTAAGATTTAGATTAAAAAAAGTTAAGTAAAATTTAATATGTAAAATATTAAATATGTTTGGTAAAATAAAATATTTGAGAGTGGAGATTGAGATTAGGGGTGGCGAACATAGCAGACAAGATAAGAGAGTGGAGATTGAGATGGTTTGGACATGTAAAGAGAAGACTGACGACGAATCCTGTTAGATCCGTAGATAACATTACTATAGAGGGGAGGAGGGGTAGAGGACGACCGAAATTGACTTGGGATGAGAGGATTAGGCATGATTTGATAGACCTAAACCTCTCCGAGGACATGGTTGAGGATAGGAATTCGTGGAGAAGTAGAATTAAAGTTAAGGATTTTTAGAGAGAATTGAATACCTTAGGGGCTTAGACTTAACTTATTTAGGTCACATACCATAATGGTATTTCCCTTACATATATTATTATTATTATTATAATTATTAGCTTTTATATAGCTGTTAAACTGTGATCTTATTATTAATATTATTATAATTAGTAGTAGTTTTTATATAGCTGTTAAACTTTGATTTCCTTTATTTTGCTTCATACATATGTACTTAGAGCCGAGGGTCTCTCTGGAAGCCACCTCTTTATTCCTTTGGATAGAGGTACGGTGTGCCTACATCCCACCCTCCCCAGACCCTACTTATAGCTTTGCTGTCGGTGGGATTTTACTGGGTATGATTGATTGATTGATATTGAAAATAAAATATTTGACATATAAGTGTATGAAATAGTGCTTACTGATTTGAAATACTGAGAAATCAGTTTTAGTAAGGTTGAAAAGGTAAAAGCAGTTTCATGTATTGGGTAAAGCATTTGATACATGTTTGGTACAAATTATTGAAATACACAATTTTTAATTTTGAAGCGGAAATTTTTAAAAAGAAGATATCTGGATATTAACTTTGTGGACTTTTACAACAAATATGCTTTTAGATGTAAAAGTATTTTGAATAAAGTTTGTATTTATAATGATTAAATAAGTAAAGGGTCTTTTTAGTGAACATCACAGGATCTATAAATTTAACATAAAATATGACCGGATGCTTAAATAAAATAAAAAACTAGCGTTTGATAGTATTAAACATATTTACATAAATATGTCAAAATAACATGAAAACCAACACTATTGTTGCTGCCGTAAAGATTTTGATAAAAAGAAATTTTGTTAGGTAGATGACTGGCACCAAGAACTGTATATCTAAAAATGTAACATTTAATATATAAGTTATAAAGTATCAAATTTTTTTGGTAATATAAAATATCCTACACATTTTTATCTTCTAGGAAGACCATGAGAAACCAATGATAAGTATAGCGGAGAGCTTAACATATGTCTTTCATGAGATAAGAATTTGGTTGTTGTGAACTCTTTTAAAAAAAGTGAAACAAATGTAAAGTCATCCTAAGACTTAAAAACATATGAGGCATTGGCAAAAGTTAAAGTGAATATAAAGTTAGTAAAGTAAATTTAATCCATGTCCTCTATGAGCTGAACATTTGCTTTTTGTGAAACCTTGCACAAAAACAAAACCAATTTAAATTTAACTCATGAAAGGTCTTAAAAGATATGATAAAAATGTAAAATAATAAAGCAAAAGCTTTGCAAGTTACATTATAAGGTGTTCCATGAGCAGAAAAAATTGGTTGTTGTGAATCCTTTAAAAAAAACAAACAAACCAATTTAAAGTGATTACAGGACTTAAAAAATGGCAAAACTTAACAAATAATTGAGTAAAGGTTTGTGGCATACGTTTCACCCATTAATTAAATGAGTTGAGCATTTGGTTATTGTCAAACCTAGCAAAAAAGCCAAACAATGAAACTCATGAAGCGTAAAGTAATCATACTAATGTTTTTTTAACATGCCATTAACAAAGTAAGCACACCTTAAAACTTTGGCGGAACACTTATACCTTTAAATTAATGGTTTCTTGTAAGGGAATGCATGTAGTTGAATGTGTTGGTAATTGTATGGCACCCCGCTTCTATGGCTGAAATCAAAATTAAATATTAATCCGTACATGTGGATGTAAATAAATTATTGAGATTCCTATGTAACCAAGGTTGTTGGCTTCTTTCCTATCAAATGAAATCAGAATTTGCTTCTTCTGTGGGTATTTCCATCTTGAGCACATTTAGCAAAATCACATGTACTTAAAAGTATCTGTAAAATTATCAAGTTTAAACTTATATAATATTATAATTTCTTAGTATTTGGGTCCAATGACAAATGCATGTTTATTATAATCACCTAAATGACACCACCACAGCAAACCATGCAAAGATCATAACAGTTTTTTATAAGATCAATAATTGCTAGGAAACAATACAGTTGTTCATAAAACTTACAATGATAATAATGTATGAACACGTGACTATATAAAGAAACCAAGCAAAGAAACTGAAGCCTAAATATAACACAACAAAAGAAAAACACGAGATTGGCAAAATTAAGAGGCCTCCTTTCAGAATACTGCTAATTTCAAATTTTAATAGCTGGTGGTTTATTCAACAATAATTAGAATTCGGTTTTTAAAATTTTCAATCCACTGTCACAAAATGGCCGTGTGTGAAATTCATCACTAATTAAAAGAAACTCGTTAAATATGTGACATTAACTTAGGTTGCAATTACGCGAGATATTATTAAATTGGTCACCATGTGCAAGCTTAACTAAGTTAACTAACTTCATCATACATAAAGAATAAGATAACCTGGATTCATAATTGCATATTTTAGGGTAATGTGAAGAAAATAAGAACATCAATTGCATGTTTATAGGCTATATCTATTGGAATCACTAATGAAGAAAATATCAAAAGCAAATCAGGATCATCAAACCTAATCCCTAAATCTTCAACCTAAAAACATAAGTTGGTTAGCTAACCTAAACAACAACAAATAACAAACAAGATAGATCCCATCACTACTAGAAAATACACCTTTAATGAAGCGTGTCAAGGAAGGCCATGTCATAAAAGAAAGCTGACATGAATTTGCGTGTCATCTGCTTATGACACACATTTATGACACACGTTCTTGACATGCATTTTTGACACACGTTCTTGACATTTTTTTGGACATGCATTTGCGTGTCATTGTTTTAATTATGAAAAGAAAATTGGCAGAATTATAATTTCCATATATATATATATATATATATACACATATATATATATATATATACACATATATATATATATATCAAAATAATACATTTCATATAATATTTCACAAAATACTACAAAACATTCAAAACCAACAACATTTCAAGGGTAACATTTCATTAATGTCAATACAAACTTTCACTGGTACATAAAGGATGCCACAAAAGTCGATCATTCTTCACGAATTCCATCAATGTCATCATCCGAGTATACATTGTTCCCTCCCCCAACCTGAGAAAAATTTAAGTTTAGTAACAAATGATTAGAACTAGAAATAAATAATACCTAACTAGTTTAAGGACCCCCCACGTTGCACGGGGCAGTAAAGATGTAATGAGAACAAGCATAAAGTAAAGTTTACATATTGTAATGAGAACAAGCATAAAGTAAAGTTTACATATTTGCAGCTGCCTAGCATTAGTAAAAGTCCCCGCGTTGCGGCCATTCATAAGTATGACAATTTAAGGCCAATCATGGATTTCTACTTCAGTGTGTAACTGCCATTGTTGATCAAGAAAATGATGGAATTTTGCCCACATCTTGGCATTGTAGAATGCAGACACATTTTGGGCTATAACCTATAATGATAATCAATAAAAATAAATCATTTCTATAACTAAGGATTTAGTTCAGTGAAATTAAGGCTAAGTTGTTGTATATGCCTGAAAGTTGCCAACTTGTCATCACCAATGCAACCTATCACCCTCTTATCAGTAGCAGCATGTGCATATCCAAGAGTAGCACCAACAGACTATCTGCTTACCAATATCAATATGACAGTTTTAAATTCTGGCAATCAAAACTCTCATATTAGCGTGGCGTAGTTGCAGCCTTCTTGCCAAGCGAGCCACGAAGTTCCTATCGCTTGACCATGTAATTAATGTCTTAATTGACTACTAACAAATATGTTACAAATAGATAAAGATGCGAGCCTACTCACAATTGGTTCCCCGATCACGATCAAAGACGAAATGCCTGTGAAGCATTGAGTTTTCATCCAACATCTACCGATTATTTGCCACAATAATTCATAGATAGCATGCAAATCAATAAATAATAACAATAAGATAAAAAAAATTAAGTCCTTTCGTTTTAGAAAATAGTGGGGCGAATAGTGTTTAAAAATCGCACCTGATTATGTCATGAATTTTAAAGCGAAAATCAAGAAAGCATAGTTAAGTATACTGCAATTTGTAGAAAATGTATGTGGTACCGTAATAATGAATCTAAATTACTTCTAAAAGAGGTATAATTGGTTTGTGCTCCACGGACTAATTGTGTTCCTCTTTTTGAGAGTTTCTTAGAGTGTTCTTGCATTTCTTATAGCCTTTATAAAACATGACTTACTTTGATTAAATCAACAACATTTTGTGCCCATTGATGTTGTTTTTCTTATTTGGTCTACTAGTCCCAATATCACAGGTGCATGCTTTTCTCAACAATGGTAAATAAAGTGTTTCATTTGAGCTCTTGCTTTACTTCAATAAAATAAAAATGTTCAATAATTGGATTAAATAGGAGAAAAGAAAGTAACACTCACCATCAAACAAAGTTGTGAATCCATGAGTAATCTGCAATAAAATAAAGAAGAATTTGGGAAGCATTGGCTTCAACCATAGTAGCTACTTATCGGACCCTGAACAATCAATAATAAAATTAAATATAAATAACACCATACAACTAAATTTAAATATGCCTTAAATTTACATGCTTTGATTAAAAAAAAGTGCAGTACAATCTGGGCTCCATAATCAAGCAAGTCTCAACCAGGAAGGAAAGAAAAAGGTGAAGAGCTATTAACCACGTATAATATATACGAAAACGTAATAGTCACACATTTACAAAAATCAAACCTACGTGTGCATATTGGTCCACATTGAAAGATAAATAGATACAGTGCTTAAGATAAATATAAACGAAAACGTAATAGTCACACATATTATTATACATTAAGCTCATAAATCCCTAACACAAAAGTAATAAGCATAGTTTGGGCCAACTAATTCCCTATACAGCCATGATCAACAATTTTATTAAAAAAAAACCCATTAAAACTAACATGTCAGATAGAAACAAAGAAGCCTACAACTAGAAGAAGGCAACATGGCAAACATCATGTATTTAATAAGAACATGGCAACTAGAAGCCGATATCTCCAATAATTCTCTTAACAACTAATATTTCATAATTTTAACATAGACAAAATTAATTAAGAACTCATAATTTTAACACTCAATTGAAACAGATGATAATAATACTCAGATGACACACACAGTGTTTGAAGTTTAATTGATGCCTAAATCAGCATAAAAGGAACTCAAATTCAGCTAATTCTCCATAATAATTCAAGTATTCATAACATAAAAGTGTACGCAATCAAAAGAGCGAGTGTTAAGCCTTCTTCAACAGGCAGAAGCTGAGCAGAGGATCTAAACTCGTACAGAAACGCTAAAAGTGTATCTCATTTATTAAACATGTTTGTGTTAGAAGAATCATAAATCAGCAATCATGCTTAACAAACATAATAGAAACAATAAATCTAACATGTCATCAGATTAAACTTTAATCTGAACTAACACAACAGGTAAGAGATTAAGCAACTTAAACCTAACCAAATTTATTCACCAATTTAACTTTAACCAAAATTGAAGAAGGAAATTGTTCTGTTGATGCATCAGCAGATACATAATTGTGAATCTGAGTCGTAATGTAACATCCAATTTTTGTAAAATAATACATAATAGAAAGTTTGTTATTAACTGTGTGTCGTTAAGTTAGTCGTATGTTAAGTATTTGGATAATATTTGGAGTAGGAATTGGGAATGGGTGGTGAGACCCATGAAACCCCCCTCTATATATACCCAACTAATTGTTCCTTTATTTTCTTTTCTCATCCAAACACACACACACTCAAGAAACACACACATACTCTCTCTAGCACTCGGATTTAAAATCCAAGCCAAAGAAGGGTGGAATCCCGTGTTTAACATCGTCAAGCAACAAGAATCACATCCAGATCTATGTATTGTCCATATCTAAACTCGAACCCGAAGCAAAAAGGTAGGTTTCGTTTTAAATGGTTAAGTTTTATGGTTAAAATCGTCATGCAAACAGATATAATGATAGATCGGGTTGTGAAATTTAAGAAAAATATAAACTTGGTAAGTTATAACCTCTTGGGTGCACTTTAAGATGAAAAGTTGGCGTTGGATTATGAGAGATATGGGTTCAGGATCAGGTGCATGGGGTCAGAATATGTCGAAAGATGGCTTTAAAATGATAAAAATGACGAAAGGCAGTAATTTCGCATCGCACAGCCATGCGAAGCGAAATCAATAATTTCGCATCGCATGACCATGCGAACCAAAAATGATTCATGCGAAGCGAAAAAAAAGCATGCGAAGCGAAAAATTTCCATGCGAAGCGAAAAAGCATGCGAAGCGAAAAAGTTCCATGCGAAGCAAAAAAGCATGCGAAGTGAAATTCTTCCATACGAAATTTTAAAAAAATTATTTTCTGATGCATTTTTGTTAAAGGACTATTAATGAAAATAAAAATTTTCCGAGCTGACCTGGCAGCTCAACCCCAGCCAGGGGCACTGCCCCTTGGACCCTGCTAGGGGCTGCCGCCCCTAGACCCCGCTACCCGGGGCGCTGCCCCCGGACTCCCGTTAGTTGAGGCTTTCATAAATTTGGATGTAGGAAGTAGTGGTAATAGATAATTGACACACGTATTGTATTGTATAGTTAGCCGTGCACAACTAAAGAAGGGAATTACCATTAACGGCGAGAGAAATCGACTCCAAGTGAGTTCTAGCCCCATTTCTCTTTGAAATGTTTTCGGGGCTGTGTGCATACTCCTATGTGATAGTTAATACATTTACTTAATTGATAAGTGTATGATACTTGTATGACTATGTATTGGATGCTATTACTATATAATGCTAGTATGAATGAGCATGTATATATATATATATATATATTATATACATGAGACAGGTAAAATACGCACGTATGATAAATGTATGGTTATTCGAGGCAATAGGGACCAGACCCTTATAACATCTGTGATGTTAGGGACCACACCCTTATAATATCTGTGATGATAGGGACCAGACCCTTACAATATCTGTGATGTAGAATAGCTTATGGTATACCATAGGGTTGTATGAAAGAAAGTATGTAAGTACGTATGCATGTAAATAAGGTATGAATACGCATCTTCGGATACGTATAAGTAAGGATGTGAATGTATTGTATGCTAATTGATTTTCTAGAACTCACTCAGCGTAGCTGACTTTTAGTATGCACGCAGGCAAATAGGTTGAGGCAGTTGGCTTGAGGAGGGACACATGGCATGGATTGAAGAGACTGCATCCATGATGAAGTGTTATGACTGTTTTAATTAAATATTTATGAAAAGACAATTTGTATGTTAAGACAAGAATGAATGTGTTGTAATCTGATGTTGAAGTTTTTAATTTTTCCGCGAAGTTTTTAATTTACTCTGATTTTAGAACTGTGTTTATGAGTAAATCCAACACGAAAGTAGGGTTACCGGGAACGGGGCCTTACACGTAATTGTGAAAAAGTCAAAGCTGCCATGCATCAACAGATCCGTAAAGCCAATTTATGCATCAATTTAACACAAGTAAGAGATTATACCATAAACATTGAGAAATCAAAGCCGTAATCGTCAATTAGATGCAACAAATCCGTAAATCCAGAGCCATGAATCGAATGAATCGTGAAGAGATGAGAGAGGTCCTAATTGAGAATCTAATGATGAGAGATGTGGAATTAGGTTACAGCTATGAGAGATTTATGATAAGAGATCTAGAATTAAAAAGTGAGAGGTTGATGATGAGATGAAAGAGGGTTTTGTAATGAACCCTAAAAATTAAAAAGTGACACTTAAACATGACACACACTCAAAAGTGTAGCCCGTGTTTTTATTCTAACCTTTAATGACATTAAAACAATGACACTCAAAATGCGTGTCATCGTTTCTTCAAATTTTGATAAAAGATGACATATTTTAGTGACACGCGGTTTTTACCTGTCATAAAATGACTGTGTGTCATGATTGGCGTTTCATTAAAGGTATATTTTCTACTAGTGCATGTCAGACAAAAGTATATGGTAAATCCTTATGTTTGAATTATGGTTTACCTGAAAAGGCAGCGAGTTGCGGTGCTTGTAATAGTTTTGAACGGGGGATTGAAGTAGATTAATAGATAAGGCGGGGTTAATTCGACAAGAGTATAAGAAAGCATGGAAGAACGATGATATGTGTGGAAGTGTTTTAAGGTTGATGAAAAAGAAAGCAGAGAAGAGGGGAAAGTGTTTCAAGGTTCATGGAGAAGAAACAGAAGAGATGAAAGAGGAAAGGGGAAAACGACGGATGAATGTATGTGTAGAAATGTTTTAGGGTTAATTGAAAATTCAAACGTTGAAACTAAACCTGGTTTTTTTAAAGTGGCGTGTATGTTTAAAACATCAGCATATGGCTTCAATGGTTGACACATTAGCACCTCCTCTATTTGGGAGGAACAAGTGGCATAACCTTTTTGCATTTATTATATAGGAAGATTTCCAATTGACCCCAAGTTCAAAATAACCCTAATTCGTGCATGCTTAAATTGAAACGTTTATGCCCTCTGTTAATCAAAATTGATAGAGGGCTTTTGTTAACACCAAAACCCGACCACTAAACATGTTTCGGTTACCTTGATTGAGTACAAATTGAAGGAGAACGACTAGTTAGGGTTTGCGGCTTAAACCCGGATTCAAAACGATTAAAAACAATTTCTTGGATGAAATTGATATGGGTTTTTCTTCGAGAGGGTGAGAGGATTATGTGTAATAGTTTAATTGAGTTTTGCATATGTATTTATAGGGTAACAAGGTCCGATTAGGTCCGTGTATAAGAGTTAATAAAATTGATTCAATTCGATCTAGCTATCAATTAACGAACTTTCTATGTTGATTGATTTCGCATTGAACAAGAAACAACTAAATATGATCAATTCCATGATTTATGGTTGATATAACGGATCAAAGATGAAGAAGGGGTGTGAGTGTCGGTGTTCAACAAGGAATAGGGGAAAGGGAGGGAAAAGTTTTTTTTAATTTGCAATATGGTCCCTTATCTTAGGTTTGGTGGTTAGGAGTTGTAAAAACTAAAAGCAGGGGTGTTAATTGCACAATTATCATAGTTTTCTATAGTTCGTTAACGTAAATAATAATTTAACTTTTTTTACTAAATGAGAGGATCTGATTATAAACAGGTAATAAAAATGAATACAAAAAAATTAAGTCGAATTTGACGAATGCCACACCAAAGAGTTTATAATTCCATTTCCTCCAGATCAACTGCATCTATGTGTTGCAAATCATTCATAATAAATGATAGATTTTCAAACACATGTGGAGAATTCTATTGAACAACAAATGCTTGGTTTCAACTACTGGGCTAATACCAGTAGTTATGTCTATGTGATAGTCATAACCTTGGTCAGCAGTTTGGATAGGTTGAGTCTCTTGACATAGAAGTGCTAACCCAATGGCATAATCATCTGTTTATTTACCCATTGAGATCAACTTCTTCTTTTGACTTATCTCTCTCTCTCAAAAGTACTGAGTAGCATACCATGGAGAACCGTCATATTTAGATCTTGGAAATTCGCAAAGTTCTTAGTATGATAGCATGAGTGTCCCAATTTTCTGGAAGTGACCTCAGAAATCGATTATTTAGAGCAGAGATTGTAAAATTAACTTCAAACATTTTTAATTCACTGATTAATGTTAAGAATTTTTCATATTATTGAATTAAACTCTCTCCTCTTAAATGACAAAATACTTCATACTGTTGCCTGAGAATTTCATAAGTATTGTCAAAGACTTGTGGGGTACCACCAAATTGTTCCTTAAGAGCATCCCACAATTCCTTTGCAGATTTGCAATGAATTAATCCACCATAAATTTCATTTGGAATTGTCATGGCAAGCGCTGCATGAGCTTTGGCATCCAATTTAAATTTCTGCATGAGCTTTGACATTTCTTTTGATGACTAAATGGAAATATTACTTTATCAATTTCTGGAAATCTTATTTTTACCTGTGGTCTCACCCAGAAAGGATTTATATAAAAATAAACCAAGTATCCAACCATTCCCTTCTTAATAATTTTATTCCCATCTAATGGATCAACAATTTTAAGGGAATGAGGCCCATGAACAACTGATCTCCAACAACCAGTGTTTTAGTTGCATAGATGGTGGAGCATTCTTTGAGCCCATATGTTGTATTGACCTCGAACCAACATTGGTGGTTTCGAGGTAGAACCGGTATTGTGAGGATCTTGTACAATCGATATGATTCTCAATTCAACTGGTTTTTCACTCACAACAAAGTTTTCAACATATTTTTTTTTTACTTTTTGAAATCCACAACTAGAATTATCAATTTGAGCTTAGATCTTTGTTTCTGAATTGATTATTAGATCAAATTCAAATATCCAAAGTTCTGATACCAAATGTTAGGATTTTGGATATCAATCTAAGCTAATGAACACAATCACAACTAATGAAACAGTAAACAACTGATCTAATTCTTTGTATGAATTAGTATCACTTTAATTGAAATCATATTGAACTATAATTCAATTAGTATTTTAATCAAACAAGTTATGCAACAGAAATCATAAAGCTAATAAGAGGTTTCATATGGAAGAATAATTTTGTATTAATCGTAATTGAAATATTACAATCTATTGCTCCCCCTCAACCTTAGCTCATCATTCATTCACTAATTTTCTGGTACATAGTACACTTATCAGTTGAATGTTGTGATGTGTAAAAGTGTTAATGAAGAAGAGACTCCCCTCTTCATTATATACATGTGTAAAACAACTGATGAGCTAAAGGTGAAAGTGGCATATAACAAAACGGTTACAAACTACTGATGAACGTAAAGTAAACACCTATCTATAAAAAGAATCCTATGCTAACTAGTGTCTTTGCTTAAACAATTGATGCTTGTGTCATCAGTTGTTAGTCGTTAGTTGTTTGGATCTTTTATAGTTTGTTGATCAGATGTTGAGTCTTCAGTTCTTTCAGATCAATAGTTTTATAATGTCAGATGTTTAGAGTAGCAATTTGCCAAAACATAATGAAGAACAACTGATGTTTAGTCATCAGTTGTTTGGTCTTTGGCCATCCGATTCTACAGAACGTGATTGGCAAATATGGAAACTTTTAGGGTTTTAGGGGGTTTTATATGCCTTCCACATGGGCCTTAGCCCATGCTCATCCTTCAAATCCATAGACATTAGGTCCATGCTCATTTATCATTATTTATTATTTAAAATAAATAATAAACTTTAATAAATATAATAATTTCCTCATTATTATCTTAATGAAAACTTGATATTACAAAAAAGGACTACAAATTATGTGAAAGTGGTAGCATTTCGGTGAATCTTTATCTTTTTTTTTCCTTTTTGCATTGAATTAAATTACTATTTGCAATTCCAAGCTACTAATTAGACTTACATAAACAAATGATGGATTCTAAGGTATGGGGTTTTCATAAATATTCAACGGTGTTTCTATTGATGTAAAGAAGAGCGCACTTGATATTTCAATCATTAAAAAGGATTTATTTTAAAGTTGTTTTTCCTTTTTATTCTTATAGAGGTGGTGCTTCAAAATAAACATCATTATACATTTTTTATTGTTTAGTTACTTGTATTAGTTTAAAATTGTTTAATGTGAAAAACAAACATATTATTGATTTGGAGGTTTAAAAGGCATACGACCATCGACAAGTTAACATATTTTGTTCCATGCACATTTGAAATTGTATTCACGTAATATTATTGTTATCGTTATTATTATGATGATTAAGATTATCATTATTATCATTATATATATGTGTGTATAAATGAAACATTTAAAAGCTCTTTGGTTACTCTTTAAATTCTCTCAAGCCATCAGATTGCTTTATTTGTAAATGGAGGCTTCTTATGCATTTGACCCGAATTCATGGGTATGGGTCTCACTAAACCCAGATAGCTCTTATATGGGTTATAACATCTCATAAAATTAAAAATTAATTTTACCAATTATTTAATATGAAAATCCTGTAAAATAGGGATATACTAAAAATTAACATCCGATTTTTTTTAAAATATATTATTTATAATTAAGAAACAATTTATAGTAAAAAACATAAGCAGATCATGAGTCACCAAACCCAGATAGTTTTTAAACGGGTTATAGCATATCATTTTTTTGTGAAGCCCTTTAATTTTCAAACCCTAAGTATATTATTAACTTTCTTACTGTAACACCCGTTAACTCCGGTTTAAAGAACTAAAGCTTGTAGAGTATGTATAACTCTCGGGACTTAACCGACGTTTCTCGGAAGCCTTCACGTCATCCCGGTACGTTAAAGAACCTAACCATTCCTTCCATTTTGCCTTACACTTGAATCTACAAGGACTAGAGTGTAATATCTTAAGTTATAACATAAAAAAATAAAAACCCTAAACCTAGCAGCTGCAACGATCGGCCAAGAGGCAGCCCCCCCCCCCTTCATTGCTTCGACTTTTTGATTGATTCCAAGTTCCTAGAGGTAGTTCAAGGTATGTACTACAATCCCTTATACTCTTTTTGCTCACCCCTAATCGTTTTGATGCTCAATTTTGCCGAAACTTTTCGTTGGGCAGATTTCGGCTAGAGTGTAATTGACCCACTTCCCGTCGATAAAAATTAGAGTTTCCGGTGTTGAAAGATCCCCATGTATGGAATTTACATCATATTAAAATTTCATGGTCATTGGAGGTGTTTAGGTCGGTCAATCGATTTTAGTTCGAAAACTAGGGTTTATCTGGTGGAGAATTGCAATTTGTTGAGTTTGATGCGTTAGTTGATCGGGTGACCGACCGATTCAGTTTGTGCAGCCCTAGGGAGGTTTAAGGGCTGTGGAAAAATTATTTTTTTTGGTGCTCGGGGCTGTCGTGGTTAGTGCTTAGTCAATCGAGTCGGCGGTGCGCGAATTTTCGTTTAAATGTTAAAGTAAGTGTTGTAGAAAGGAACCGTCAACCCTATCAACTCGGGTGACATAATTATGATGAATGAAAAGAGTTAAGATGAAATTTGGTCCATTCGGGGCTGATTCGGTTAACAAATGGTTTTAAGAATTATTTCACTCACATTCGACCCGATTTGACTATCTTTGGGCCTTGGGCCAAGTTGTTGGGCCTTGGGCCAAGTTGTTGGGCCTTGGGCCAAGTATTGGGTCTTAGGCCAAGTTGTTGGGCCTTGGGCCAAAGTGTTGGGCTTGTACGGCCCATTAGGCTAAAGTGTTCCTACAGTCTAGTTTAGTAACGCGTTATCTATAATTTACAGGCCCTTGCTTGTGATTGTACCCTTAGGAACTTCCTAGCTCGTTGCAAGTATTCGATCGATCTCAGGTGAGTTCATGATGCCCCTTTTACTCATTTTACTTTTGGGCTAGCATGCGCACCTAAATGTTTTCTTACTTGATGAAATGTTTTTAAAATGATTTTATATAGGCTTGCTAGTATATTGTAAGCCTTGGGATGTTAAATATATATATGTATATACATTATTTCTTGGCCTCTATTTGGCGATGTTATAGTCGTTTCGACTACTGATGTTTTGTATGCCTACTTCGTGTTTGCATGCACTGATGTTACGTGTTTGGGTTGTACGTTTACTCGACCCTGATGTTATACGTGGATGTTATATATATACTGTTATGTATATAGGGATGTTATTGAATGGATGTTTACATATACACTTGTATATGTATGTATGAGGATGTTTAAGTTCGATAATGATGATTAGATGGATGTACCTTTTTACTTTTAGAAAACCTTTGGTATGGCTATCATGATTTTACTACTGATATCTTTTACTTAAAACTTGAACTCACTCAGCTCAAGCTGACTTTGTGTGCATGTTAGTGTAAGTTTCAGAATTTGGAAGAGGATGCCTTATCGCTTGGACGTGCATGGAGCTACTTGGATGGCGAAGGGCATACTGGAAGGAAGAATTGTTATGAATATTTTATTTCAAGGAAACTTATAAAAGTTATATTTACTTTGGATTTTGGGCAAAATTCCTGGGTTTCGGGAACTTATTTCATTTTTCATGTTTTCCGCAAAATTGATACTCTGATACGTTTGTTTTAACGGAAGAAACAGTTTTTAAGTTTATTTAATTTTACAAGTGTTTGAATGATTACCAACTAGGGGGTTCCGGGGATCGGGGCCTTACACTTACAATAAAGAAAATTAAACTCCAAAAAATAAATATTAAAAAACAAAAAATGTAAAACAACCCCCCTCAATATATATATATATATATGTGTGTGTGTGTGTGTGTGTGTGTGTACATATACAAAGGAAGGACATTTTGAGAACCATGTTGAGTTGTAAGAACTTAAGAACTCTCATTCTAGACCACACATTTAATTAAATGAATTGGAATATGTGGTTAAGATTAAATCTGGCAAAAAAATCAAAGTAGGAGAGAGAATAAATATGTAACTGATTACACTAACTTTTACGTCCGTTACACATGTGTAAAATGTTGACTCGGTGCGTAAAAAATTCTGTAATTTTTTTACGTGTATGTAACCTACATATATTACGCATTTTGTAAAAAAAATTCGAAAAAAAAATCGTTACACTGAGTATTTTCGAGTTTTTAAAACTCAAAGGGGTTCTCATTTGAAATCTCCCCTACATATATATATGTGTATATATATATATACATATATATATATATAGGGGATGGTTCAGGAGAGAAATAAAATGAGATTACTGTGAGAAACGAATATGGACCATTAGTTTTATTTTAAGTTTTAAATACTTAAAGATAAATGAGAAAAGTATTAATGCATGCTCTCACTTCAATTAATATAACTAATAAATATAATAGTTATAAATTCAATTAATATAACTAATCAAATTTTTATAATTGTAAAATATTAAGAAGTCATTTATTTTTATAACTTATTTTTTTCTCCCTTGAATTTTTATCCTACACAAGTACAATTTATTCATGCATTAAAGTTTCTTTCTATGCAAAACCAATTTCTTCCAACTCAATATATTAATATCCATCAGCACTTAGTTAGATTATGATGAATAATACAAAAAACTATCTTACACGTGTTTGCATTAAATATCAACAAAAAAATACATAACCTACACAAAAACATATAACCTACACTTGTTCTAATAATAAGAAAACATATAACCTACACACGAAAAACATATAATCGACACACAAAATTCAGTGTCAATAAACTACACACGCACACGAAAACGTATAACCTACACAAGAAAAACATATAACCTACACTCAAAAATTTTGTCATGCACAAATACAATTTATTCATACATTAAATATTTTTTTCTATCCAAAACCAATTTATAAATATCCATCAACACGTAGATACGTTGTGATGAATAATACAAAAAACTATCTTACATATGTTAGCATTAAATGTCAATAAAAAAATATACAACATACACAAAAACATATAACATACAGTTATCCTAAGAATAGGAAAACATATAACCTACACACGAAAAACATATAACATACACACGTATAGGATATGTGTATCTTTGTCTAGTTTATAAAATTATTGATGTCGAATTAGATATGTTAGTTGTATACTTTTTTGTATGTTGTATGTTTTTATTGCTCAAAACAATTGTAGGTTACATAATTTTGTTTAGGTTGTATATTTATTGTTTATATTTAATGGACACATTTGTATGATATTTTTTTTTATTATTATTTATCACAATAATTTTTCTAAGTATATCAATTGAAAAAAAATATTATGTTTTGATATTTATTATTAAAAATTACGTGTTGATATATGCTAATAAATTGAGTGAAAATAAGTTGTTTTTTTAATAAAAAGAAATAGTATTATATGGATAAATTGTATTTTTATTTGATAAATGAAGTGGGGGTAAATCAATTATATATAAAACTAAATTAGTGTTTTTATCTTTTTAATTATTATAGTTAAATTAGTTAAGTATATTAATTAGAGATGATTTATTATAGTTATATTAATTGTATTAATTGAAGAGAGAGAATGCATTTATTGTTGTATTTATATTTTTTTCATTTATTTTTAAACATTTAAAACTTAAAATAAAACTATTGGTCCATATTCATTTTTCGCATTTTTCGCAGTAATCTCATTTCTCTCCTGAACTTAACCATATATATATATATATATATATATATTCGTTTTTAATATTTATATATGTATATTTGGATTTTAATTTTATTTATTGTAAGAAGTTAATAATTAATATACTTGAGATTTGATGATAAAATGGTTTCACGAAAAAATGATATGTTATAATCCGGTTTAAAAGCTATCTGGGTTTGGTGATACCCATTACCCTTTTATTTTATTTATTATAAAATTGTTTCTTAATTATAAATAATATATTTTTTTAAATAAAATAGGATATTAATTTTTAGTATATTCCTATTTTATAGGATTTTCATATCAAATATTTGATGAGATTATATTTTAATATAATGAGATTTTATAACCCGTTTAAGAGCTATCTGGGTTTAGTGAGACCATTATCAGTGAATTCAGATCAAATGCGTGAGAAGCCTTCATTTACAAATAAAGCAATCTAATGGCTTGAGAGAATGGTTGTTTTACATTTTTATTTTTGGATTTTAATTTTCTTTATTGTAAGAAAGTTAATAATATACTTAAGGTTTGATGACGAAAGTGTTTCATAAATAAATGATATATTATAACCCGTTTAAAAGCTATCTGGATTTGGTGATCCATGACCCGCTTATGTTTTTTACTATAAAATTGTTTATTAATTATAAATAATATCTTTTTCTTTTTAAATTGGATATTAAATTTTAGTTTATCCCTATTTTATAGGATTTTCATATCAAATAATTGGTAAGATTAATTTTTAATTTAATGAGATGTTATAACCCGTTTAAGAGCTATCTGGTTTTGGTAAAACTCATACCCATAAATTTGGGTTAAATCAATGAGAGGCCTCCATTTAAAAATCAAGAAATCTGGTGGCTTCCATAAAAGGGGGAGCGACCACATCGCAACACATAAGATTTTAAGGTTTTCGTTTATATATATTGTTGATCAGTTCTTCATGTATGTAATAGAAAACATGAATGTTATGATAAACCTATAACTAAAACATACCTGTTACAGCAAAGAGAGTAGCCATGGCTGATGAGAATCCTTTTGATGACATGATAGTCAGCTTGGTCGAGTTCCCCTTTAGGATGTATGTTAGTGATGGGGATTAGGGTTCTTGAGGAAACCGAATATGGAGAGATAGGGGGTCACGAGTTTCTTAATATGAGAGTTAGGTTTTTCTTACATTGATGTTAATTAATCTCTTCCAAGGGGAAACCCTTAATTAGCAAGTAATGGTAATATGGTCCATCAACAATTATCTAGCTAGTTATTAATAAGGTATGATTTAATTAATTTTGATCTATTATTATATAAATGATAATGATGGCCACACATAAATATATATATCCATATATTTATTCTTACATTCTCCCACTTGGCCGAATAATCATTTATTATGAGCGTTAGATTAGTCTGCAGATTTTAACACTCATTTTAGCTTTAAACTTAAACTGGAGCAGAGAAATACAGTCATAGAATTGAATGATGTGTGTCTAATAACCCTATAATAATGACCCTCACAACTAAGCTTTAATATTAAAACGAAAATCCTAAAACCACACACAACCGGCAAGTGTACCGATCGAAAGTAGTATAGACCCAGGAAGTCCGAGTATCGAACACGTGGACACGTAAGACGCTAACGATTACTAACCCTAGACGAGACCTACCTTAGAATAATAATATATTTGATTTTTGATTTCTTTTAACTTAACTAACTAACCTAACTGACTGACAAAACTTACCAAAAATAGAAAACTTAACGGAAAACTAACTGTGTTAACTTAGGATGGAGAAAAACGTCTACCTAGGTCTGAATCAAATTGTAGGCCTAACAAGCTAATGGATTGGATGACTTCAAGACACCGGTCCCTAAAGATGACACGACTAAGGATCGCTCGGGCTCACTGGATTACCTATCGGTCTCACTCAATAAACCCTAACTACTCAAAATCGGCTAAAACGACCAAACCGGATAATTGCTAACGTGTTCTAATGCTAGATCACCTCTCGATCTCACCAATACCCTAATGGCAATGAATACTACACAACCAAGGATAGAGGAACAATTCAACTTAAACTAAAATAGATCAACCAGTCACTCAAAACACCTAAACCTGACAAGAAACGAACTCGCTCTTGCGCAATCCTTATTCTAGCATGTAAAGGCAATGAGATGACCCTAACTTCCTATCACCTCTCGGTCTCAAAGAAGGTGCCTAACTGCTGTACTTTAACCAAATAATCATGCAACAAAACCCTACGGTTGTTCCTACCGCAAACAAACCCTAAACACCAAGTCTAGAATCAAACAATGCACCGATCAATCAATACAAAACTAATCAATCAACACACGGGGTTTATGCAATAAATTGATATAATTTCCAGACACTAAACACAACCTATTTCATGTCTAAATCAAACTTTACAATAACAATTAAGGTCTATCAATCAAATAATCCATGAAACCTATCAAAACCTAACAATTAACATCATTCCTAGGTAGAACTAACAAGATTAGCCTATGATCATATTTGGACAGCAGCTAACATTCAATAAAAACATCATATAACTCATACCATTCATCATAATAATCATCCAACAATCAATTCTACTCATAAACAATTCAATCTCTTAAACAATTGCAAAACAATTCAACAATTAAGCAAGAAACTAAAATTGTATGAACAATGAAAAAGAGGTAAGGATATGAGATGTTCCGGGGCTGCTCTCGGCTGTAAAAACAGTGGTGAATGATCCCGAGGCTTGGTTCTTGTGTCTTCTTCCTTCCCTAGCCGCTACACGATCAAAACCTAAGCCGAAAAAACTTTTTCTCTCTTCCTCCCTTCTGCTCCTTCTGCGATCGGCCAGAACTAGGCTGTTAGGGTTTTTTTAATTTTTTTTTATGTTATAATATTGTAAGTAATGGGCCTCCATGATGCATATGGGTCGGGCTTTGAGCCTTGTCTTGAACTTGTATGCGTAAAAGGCTCGTAGAATGCTCGAAAAGCTCGGTTTCTTCTTCCTTGTAACCCATAACCTACAATATGAACAAACTTATGTAAAACCTAAATAAAACGAGTTAAAACACATAAAATATAATATATTACATAGATAAAAGGTGCGGAAATACGTGTGTTTTACAACACATCATTGAACATCAACTCAAGACCCCCATTAATCATACTGCAGTCCTTGTTTAAAACCTAAGTAGTTATGATCAAAATTTTATAAGTAAGCCTTTCAAATATTTGATTTGTATATTAATTTATTTATATGTCATTACGCATGCAGAACATATTAAGAGACATGCAAAATCAAAACTGGTGAGGAAAATTAATAATTAGTCAATTAGAATTAGCCATTCATATAACGATATACTATTATACATAGTCATAAATAATCTCGTCTTTATTATAAGCTCTTTCATAAGACTTATGGGTAATAGACCTTTAGTTATATGATCCTTAAGCATATCATGAATGTATTCGATATGAGAATTTAGTTTCCTCAATTCGTTCATAAACGAATAATGTATTTCATATCAAAATTTAATGCAGCACCTCTCGAACTGTAACTGTTTGAGAAAACGTGGTAGCTGACTTTATCATAAGAAGTCTTCAATATATTATTTATATGGAGTTAATAAACTTATGAGTCCAATGATAAATTTTCAACAACACTTATTAGCAATTGCGTTGAGATTTAATCAACATATTATGTCCTTAAAATTTATATTGTTGTTATCAGTTTATTATAACTCCTCCATGAGATATATTAGGTTCTGACATAAGAATATATCCCGAAAATTACATTTTCTTATTTTTGAATATGACAAAGTTTAGAGTAATTAACCTGTTTGAATTCTCACTTTTTCTTTTAAATTATAGTCCCTCGTTTCATTTATAGATATTTCAATACTCTTTTAGATGCTTCGCATTAATCTAGTCATATCTAGTGTGTTGCAATTCGAGTAATATCTGAACTAGTATAGACTTGTACCTACATAAGGCTTCTACTTAATGAAGCATAAGGAAATAATATCAGTGATCCTATTATCCTCTAAAGGAGAGCATTATTGTGTGTTACATGTATAAAGGCCCTTTTAAGTTAAAACTAATGTCTCTTCGGGTCTATCTCAGTATGTTATGATATATATCACGTAAGGGATATCTCTTGAGATCTATCATATCAAAGTATGTATAAACAATACTTAGACTTATGTAACATATGCTTGTTAAAAGAATGTCATCTATATAAGGACAAGTTTGTTTTTAGTTGCTCCCACTTATCTTGAGGTAGGTACATTAATCCACTTAGTTGTTGATGAAAATTATTGTATAAAGGTTTCATCACATTTTGATGTTTGCATTAACCCATACATGGATTATATTGACTTATAGACTAAATGTTCTTTGACCTTTAGTTTAAAACTTCAAGTTTCTTTATGAACATGTAAATACACATGTCAGTTGCTAGGAAAAGTTGTTTAAACGTTCATGTTATGTATTTCTTAAATATTATAAGCTACTTGAGCAATGATGATCCTCAAAGAAATCTTTTGTAATAAGGGTAAGAAGATTCTTTGATGATTTATCCCCTCTTGAATATAACCTTTAATAATCAATCGTGCTTCTTAGTGTCTTAACGTTTGTATTAGGATTTAGTTTAGTTATGAACACTCTTAGGTGATTCAACCAAATCCCAAACGTTATTATGACTTATAGAATTTAATTTAGATTGCTAATAATTGCTTTATTTCATTCAAAAGATTGATTGATATTAATGGTTTAATTAGAAGAGGTAGGATCAGTAAACTTTTCAACATCCATTTCAACTTTAGTTAAGGAGGTTATCTAATCATCAAATTTAGTAGGTTTTTAAAACTTAGAAATTGGTAGGTTTTTAAAACTTAGATGACCTCCTGATTAATTATTGGTTTTATTAGAAGTTTCAGTTTTATGGATTAGCTCTTGTTTAGGTTGCTATCATTCTTAGGATTCTAAGTGTGTAAGAGTTGGTGCAGTATGGTGTATAAGAGGTGTAATAGGAGTAAAATTTAGTGACTCTCTTCCCCCCCCGCCTCGTAATGCTCCCACTGATCTTCAAATCTCTTGAGAAAGCTACATGAGAAGTTTCAATTATGTACGTGACGTAGGAACATTTCATTCATATGTTAAACTTAATTTGATTTCCTTAACGTCCATATGTCATAAGAAACTTAGGGACATATTTAGAAGAAATCATATTAAATTAAGTATGTTTGAATGGATCTCTATAAGACCGTGGATCATAGAAGATATATTAGATACAAGAAAATAGTCGTTAAATGATAAATTATGTCTGAATATTCCATTTAGAATAAGTTCCACGAATGTCAGTGAAATATAACTTCGGGTGGACCCATACTTATTCCTTAAGCCTAGTAATGTTTATGGCATCTAACACATGATTTTAAAATCACTTAGAATGAGATTATTTGAAAATCATCCTCATCAACCATGTCATGATTTCTCATGAAATATTGGTTTCAATGGATGACATTTATAGGTCTCGTTTGTCTTTTGTTAAAATTGATAACAAGAGTTGTGAAAGTATATAGTATCATCTAGTTCTATCTTATAAATGTTTCTATTCGGATATTGATAACAAATAAGATGAGAATTTAGTGTAAGAGTGACTTTATGTTGTCTATGCAAACCTCACAACTGTTATAACGCAGCTTAAGTATTGATACTAGATTCTGATTAACTATCAGAATTTATAAGGTATCCTAAAGCATAACTAGAACAATTTATTATGGTTTATGATAACCTGAACATTTAATTTTGTCACCAACACTCATGTTAGTTATTCGTTGATTTTTGGTAAGGAAACATATATAGAACTACAATCAACCTATCATGTGTTAATTGGAATATAGGATTAGCAGACTTAACTATCATGAATATGTGACTACTTATTTTAGCCAACGGTTCTTTTAAATTATGGAAAATCTCGTTGCTTATGCCTAGTATAATGACATATATTGCAGTGAGGCTTCTCCTTAGAGAACTTAAAGCTAGAAGTTATACTTGTATTTTGTCTATGAACCTTAGAATTATCCTCTTTCCGGTTTTAGTGGTCGTGAGTTGAATAACATCTTACTTTCCAGTACTACATATATCTTTTTTTGTACATATGTTGCTGATCAACACACTCATTTTCCTTTGGTACTTTTGAGTGTTATAGTTGATTCTTAAGACATCAAATTGTACCATTAAAAAATTTAGTATCTAATGTAATGGAAAATTATACTTGTTTTCATGTGTGAGCCCTTAATTTTATGGGTTATGTCATGATATTGTACATTATGATGCATTCAGTGATGCCATTTGACCTTATAGTTAGAATTTTAAGAAGTAATGTATGCATCTTAGGAGTTATTTTGATTATTTTTTGGATATTAGATTAGTTTTAGGGAAAACTAAATCTAAAATAACTCTATTTAATAGCATGAGTTTATTAATTATCATAAGAGACATTATGTTTGACTCATCCCATTTATGCTCTAAGTTTCTTCTTTATTACTATTATTAGAAGGAGCAACGGGATGGTCATGTCTTGAGGGATAATAAAAAAAATGAGAAGAGCTAAAAGTTAATGAAACTCTTTATGAGGCAAAACATATTGGGTTTTACATTAGAGTGGATGATTTGAATGGGATAGTAATTTATAGAAAGAAAATTATAGTGAGTAATGTAATGGGATATTAAAGTAAGATAGATTAAATTTTATGATCATTAGATTAATGAAGGATCATTAATGTGAGGATCATTTTATTTTATTGAATATGCGATATGTCTATTATTAACATCAAACTAATAGACTATATTAATTAAAAGTTCTACTTAAATAAAAAAATAAATCACCTTTGGGCAGAATTAAAATTTATTTAAGTATATGTACAAAATAATTGTAACACATCACCTTTGGGCAGAAGTGAAACAATCATTTTAATTATACACGAGTTAGTTTTGCTTGATTTAAATGTAACTCATCACCTTTGGGCAGAAGCGATACATTTAAATCATATTAGGCTAAACTAAAACGGCTTGTATTAAGACTTGAATGATATGCTATATGTAATGCATCACCTTTGGGCAGAAGTTTACATCAACAATTTATTCAAGTTAAAGCCTTTCTATGTTTTGTAAAATTAATCAATATATATATTTATATTTTAAGTGTCTTACAAATCATTAATTAATAGCTTGTATTAAGACTTGAATGATATGTTAGATGTAATGCATCACCTTTGAGCAGAAGTTTACATCAACAATTTATTCAAGTTTAAGCCATTTTATGTTTTGTAAAAATTAATTAATATATATCTATATTTTAAGTGTGTTACAAAACATTAATATATTATCGTGTTTTCGGTTTTATTAGACCTCGGAAATTATGAGTTCTCTGTCAACACTTGAGTTTTCGGTTCTTTATTGTGTTTTCGGTTTTATGAGATCTCGGAAATTATGAGTTCTCTGTCAACATTTGAGTTTTCGTTTTTTATTTATTGTGTTTTCGGTTTTATGAGATCTCGGAAATTATGAGTTTTATGTCAACACTTGAGTTTTCGGTTTTAACCAAGATTTCGTTTTTAACCAAATCCAAATTATTTAAGGTAAACATATTTTGGTTCAAATTCTTTAGAGATTAATTTTATCTCCAAGATTTGTTTTAAATTTTGAAATTTATAGATTCCATAATTATTCAAAATTTAAAATTTTTAAATATTTGTTTATTCAATTATTTTAAAAAAAACACAATCATAATCCGAATTTTAACCAAAATATGTAATATTTTCGAAAAACTCATGACGAACACGAAGAACATCACCGAAAAAACCATAAAGTTTTTAATAGATATTTAATGTGAAATTGGTTATAACATTGTTTTTAAACAGTTTATGTATAACAAGATTTCAATAAGTTAATAAGAATTTAATGATAATATAATAAGAAAACAGAATTCAGGTTTATCAGATTTTAGTTTCATGTTTTCCGGTTTAGATCCAGATTTAGGGAAAACATAAAGAACTGATTAATCAACATAGCTCTTATACCACATGTTGATCAGTTCTTCATGTATGTAATAGAAAACATGAATGTTATAATAAACCTATAACTAAAAACATACCTGTTACAGTAGAGAGAGTGGTCATGGCTGATGAGAATCCTTTTGATGACATAATAGTCAACTTGGTCGAGTTCCCCTTTAGGATGTATGTTAGTGATGGGGATTATGGTTCTTGAGGAAACCGAATATGGAGAGGGGGTCACGAATTTCTTAATGTGAGAGTTAGGTTTTTCTTATATTGATGTTAATTAATCTCTTCCATATACTTATATACACACAAGGGGAAACCCTTAATTAGCAAGTAATGGTAATATGGTCAATCAACAATTACCTAGCTAATTATTAATAAGGTATGATTTAATTAATTTTGATATATTATTATATAAATAAATGATAATGATGGCCACACATAAATATATATATATATCCATATATTTATTCTTATATATATATATATATATATATAGAGAGAGCAATGTTAGAATAAGAAATGACTTTTTTCTAAAAAGTGTAAGAAGTGATATGGGCCATTGGATGATATATAACAAAGGAGAGTAAGATGGTCCATAGATATTTTGTTATTTTGGAATTAATTTAGGAGTTATTATATTGTTATAATATTCAATTAATATATTGATTGAAAATTACTTTTGGCATCTTCCCCGGAAGACCAGATCCATCACAGGGATATCAATTTGCTCAGCCGTCGTCGCCATTTCCATCCACCGTTCCGCGCGGTTACAGTTTGATTATTGGTGTTAAATCCACCGCACTTGTAGTTGCAGTTTTATTATACGTCTTCGTCGTCCACCACTCCGCCGCCATCATCAAAACTCTAGTTTTCTTTGCCGGATTTTACCGATGGCGGATGTGGATGTTGGTGACGGTGGAGTGGGGGTGTATGTCGGCGGAGGCAGAGGCGATGGTGGTGACGGCGGAAGTGAATGGTAGTGACGATGGAGTGGGGGGTGTACGGCGGTGGCGGCGGCGACAGAGGCGGTGGTGACGGCGGGGTGAATGAAACGTCGCCGGCTTAATATGATATGCTTTAATATATATTTTTTGTAGTTAGAATTAATACTAATTATGTTTTAATTATTGGTGTTTTTATGTTAAGTGTGTTTTTATTCTTGATGTTCTTAGTGTTCTTGGTGTTCTTGAAGTTGTGTTCTAAATATGGATTAATATTTGGTGTTGTGTTTTAAAACAAATTGTAATATAGATTACAATGTGTTTTTTGTGTTGTAATTTAATTTTGTTTCCATATATAATACAAAACACTAGACAATTATGCCTTTAGAGTGTTATAAAACAAGTATTAAAATAAAACACACCGACTAAAAAACACACTTTCCATCTAGACCATCAGATCGTTAAATCTAACGCGCCAGATTACTTCTTACACATTTTAGACACACTTCACTTCTTATTATAACTCCACCCTATATATATATATATAGAGAGAGAGAGAGGGGGGGGGCTAGAAGAAAAAGAGAGACTTTTGTGAGAAGTATAAGAAAAGATCTAGACCGTTAAATAATACACAGGGGCATTTTTTGTCCATAAAGTTTTGCTTAGGAATTAATTAGGTTGTTAATAGCCCTTTGGATCTTATTTTGGATGAACTGAGAGAGAGAGAGAGAGAGTCGTGGATCTGACACGATTTAAGTTTTACGTAAAAGGTAAAGACGAATACTCGATGGATCCGACACGTTTTTGAAATCTCATCATTTTAATTTTATGCACAATATTATATATATATATATATATATATTGTAACGACGTAAATTTTAGAATTGTTAATTATTATATTATTATGTATGTTATCTATATGGGTTAAAACAATCGTCATTCCAACAAAGGACCCATTCGATTTGCGGAGATAAGGCTTTAGAAATATTGTGTCATGTTCAATGTTCATATTCATACATAGTGTCTTATTTGTTCATTTTCTTACCACGTGTGTTATTGTTCATTGTAATTAAGTTATTCAAAGTAATGTTTTGTAGTGTTTTAATTCTTACGATCACATGCTAGTATTGTGTTTTAATTAAATGATCAGATGTGTTGCTTGAATCAAGGCTAAATTATAGGAACGACTTAAAACACACATGACCATAATGGCCTTTTGATGCAAAAAACACATGCTTAAAATATAATACACCATAATTTTTGGTAACTTTCAATCTTAGCTATTAATCTCTAGATCTAAGGGTTCACATTTCTTCCTATCCTTTTTAGACACATTGATCTTTATATATATATATATAGAGAGAGAGGATAAAGAGAAAACTCATCTTTAGAGAGAAAACTTAAAAGCTCCTAAAGAATTATTTTTAATTAAAAATAAAAAAATATCTTCAAATTTATGTTTTTGTCATTATTCTTATATTTTCTTACCCTTTGCTCGAAAAAAATAATAAATAAATAAAAATAAATAAATAAAACCCGATGTAATGCACATACGTATTACTGTGCGATACCGTTGTATTACACATGTGTATTACTGTGTATTTTTGAGTTTAATATTGTTTAATTGCATATATTCAATATTTGTGTATTGTATATGTGTAGTAGTGTTGTATTATATGGAAAAAAAATAATAATAAAATAAAAGTCGATGTGGTGCACATGTGCGTTAATGTTGTTTACACATACGTACTAATGTGTATTCGATGTGTGTATTAGTCTTATATTGCATATATACAATAGTGTGTCTCAAATATGTTCAATAGTATTGTATTCTATGCAATACAAACACTTTTGCATACATGCAATGCACACTATTAAACATGCGCACTATACCGACGAGGTTACCGACAAGGTTTTTTTTTTTTTGAAACCAATAATAACATATAAGAATAATGAAAAAAATAATTTTAAAAAAAGTTACAAATAGTTTTTTAGAAGTTTTTAAGTTTTCTTTTTAAAAGCAGTTTTCACTATATCCCACCTATATATATATATATATATATTAGAGTTTTCTCAATTCTTATATGAGTTTTTATTTCATCGTATACCGGTGGTAACATATAATAATAATAATAATAATAATAATAATAATAATAATAATAAATGGTTAGTGAAGCAAGTAACAAACATGTGATGTAAGTTGGAAGCAGTTGAGTGTAGAAAGAAGCATTGAGTTTGAGTAAGCGTCGGTCGGTCACAGGTACGGCCAACACCACCTCCTCCACTTGCTTCTCTCTCTCTCTCTCTCTATACAATTCCTCAATCGCAGATCCCAACGAACGAACAAACAAGGTATGGTATCACTTCCTCCTATCTCAATCCGATCTAATTTCACCGCAATCGAGCACCATTAGCTCCGATTGCAGTTCAATTGCTTGCATTCTGATTATCTGCACTTCATTTCATTCATTATTTGCTGTGGAATTAGGCTTTAGCTTTGGGATAAATCTAAGAGTCTCGCATTTATATGATGATCAAGTTTGTGAAGTTGTTGTAATTTCACCGCAATCAAGCACAACTACCTCCTATTGTAGTTAAATTGCTTACATTCTGATTCTGATTATGCTTACTTAATTTGATTGTTTATGTTTTTTAATTTCTGTTGTAGAATTGACCAGAGCTAGGGTTTTGTGAATTGTTAAGTTTAGGTTTGTGATCACGTTTGTTACTGGAATTGGTTTTTACAGTTGTGAGTTAGCGAGGCTTGACTGGATACTGGACAGTTGACTGAACATTGTAGGTTATTGAAATTATGAATGCAAGCGATGCTTATGTCAGTAAACATGTGTTTATTAATGAGGTGTGCAAACTAGCTTGCGGTAAACTGTTGATAGCACAAAACGGTGAGAAAATGATAGGGGTAAAGAAGATAGATACATCAAGTTGGGTTAAAGGTCATAATCAAGAGTCGTTTGTAATTATAATAAAATGAAAATAGTTAGTATGTGTTGTTACTTGCATTCTGGTCTGCTTAGAACATGACACATTTTGGATTATAGAAGTTTTGTAAAATTATAGTGTTCAATGCTATATGTGTAACATATTTTCAAGTGTGAAGGTCGTTGTTACGCTTTGTACAATTTATTTTCATTTTTATAAAATCAAGTAATTGTGAAACTTGTTCAAACCCTAATTGCTTAAAATATCTATAAATTAAGTCAATTTGTTAAAGTATGGCATCTATAACTGCTTATAAATGTGTATATGTATTACGTAGTATTCAACTTATACATATTAAATTCAAGTAAATGGGATATCAAATCCTAATTGCTTAAGATATCTATAAATCAAGTCAATTTTGTCCAAAGTATAAATATCTATAACTGCTTTAATGTGTATACGTATTACATAGTATCCAACCTTTATATATAATAAATTCATGGTTTACTATTTGTTTGACAGGTGATTAATTTCATTAACCCTTGTTCAGAGCTACTTGCATCTGCAAAAGTTTATCTTCAATATTCAAGCTGTTGTATATCTTTCGCTATGCTTCAGTAGCCTTGTTTCTACAAGCATGTAAGCTTTTGTTTTAATTCTATTTTAATGTTTTCTTTTGTTCTTGTTATGATTGTTTAAATTTGCATTATTTCAGGCTCAGAGCTGTCAGTTATTATCATGAGTTGTAGGATGCTTAATCAGCACAGCAATGGGCATACGTTTTATAACTTTTCAAGGGCCATTGCTAATTTACTTTTTATTAGTTTGCTGTTTTGTGATCAAACTTCAAGGTCTTACTAGTGATGGTATGCTAATTTATGCATATTGAAATTTGAAAACTGTATAAATGTCTAGGGCTGTAAATGAATCAGATCAAACCGAACAGAACGAGACCCTTGTTTATGTTTGTTCATTAAGACAAACGGACGGTTCATGAACACATAGCCGAATGGAACTTTTTGTTCATGCTCGTTCGTTAAGGAAATGATTTTGTTTTTGTTCGTTCGTTAATTTTATAAATGAACAACGAACAAGCGAACATCTATTAATTTTAAACTAAATCCAACATTCTTAAACTTGAGTATTAGACATAATCACCCAAAATAAATATAAACTTGAGTACTTCACATAATTATCTGAAAATACTTGACATATATAAAAACCTTGAATGACCAAACATAAACAAAAGAGTGTTTTAATGAACGTAAATGAACGAGCATAACCAAATGTAAATGAACGAACATAAATGAACACATTACCGAACATTCACGAACACGACTTCTCTTCATGTTCGTAGACATAATCCACCCAAAATAAATATAAAGTTGAGTACTTCACATAATTATCTGAAAATACTTGACATAGATAAAAACCTTGAATGACCAAACATAAACAAAAGAGTGTTTTAATGAACGTAAATGAACGAGCATAACCAAATGTAAATGAACGAACATAAATGAACACATTACCAAACATTCACGAACACGACTTCTCTTCATGTTCGTTCATTTAGTTAATCGAATGGAATTCCTTGTTTATGTTCGTTTCTTTTTTAAATGAATTTCCTGCTGAATGGTTCGTTTGCAGCCCTATAGATGTCTAAATGATTTTGTTTCTTGAAACTTTATATTATTTGCCTTTTATAGTATTTGTCTTTATTTTTATCAGGTGAAGCTCTTGTTAATTTCCGAACAAACATTATTAGTTCAGATGGTTTGCTTCGTCAGTGGAGGCCCGAGGATCCTGATCCATGTGGATGGAAAGGGGTAACATGTGATTTGAATACCAAAAGAGTTGTATATTTGTAAGATATTAAAACCTTAAATCTTAAACCTTAAACCATATATTGTTGCAAGACTTGTAATTTCTTTGGTTGTTTATGTAATTTTGCAGGAATCTTTCAAATCACAAACTAAGTGGGCCGGTATCACCAGATATTGGAAAGCTAGACCGTTTAAGATTTTTGTAATCGATTTCGAGGCTTTTATCTTGATATTTTAATGTTTTTTTGTGCATGATTTTTACAAATAAACTATACCTGTTGCTAATGATACTAATATTATGTGATTTAGAGATCTTCACTACAACAACTTTTATGGGGCAATTCCTCCAGAGTTAGGAAACTGTACAGAGCTGCAAGGATTGTGAGTACAATAATTTTAAATATGATTAAAGTTTACATTTTTCTGACATCCTGTTTAATATATATGGAAGTTTTGTTTTTTAGATATTGATGATTTTGTTTATTAATAACAGTGACATCATTTTTTTCTCAGATTTTTGCAGAATAATTACTTCAGTGGAGTTATTCCTACTGAATTAGGAAATCTTTCGAAGCTTCAAACATTGTAAGTTATTCAATTATCTTCTGTAATTTGATCAAGATGGTTTTTTGATATTATGCTCAAGGATGCCATTCGTACGATTTTTATGCTAGTTTTAGGCCTGGAAACGAACTGAATGCTCAGTGAACTGTTTGTTTGGCAGGAAGTTCGTTTTTGTTCATTCATTTAATAAACAAACAAAATTGAACACAACTTTTTGTTCATTTAATTAAAGAACATGAGCATGTGTCTTGTTTGTTCATTCACATTCGTGAATGTTCGGTTACGTTCCTTTGTTTATATTCGTTCAAGATTGGTTCAAATATATTTATTACCAATACTAATCTGAAATCAATTTGAATTTTGTAATCGAAAAACCTTGAATTGACTATCTTTGTTTACTTTTGAACTATTGGATGTAATGATCATGGTAGTTTAGGCTTTAACTTGGGAATACGTTTGCTTTTGGCAGGTGTTTCTTTATGCTCATTCACTTATGTTTGTGAACCATTTGCTCAGAATATTAACTGTCGAATATAAACGAACATTGACACGTTCATTTTCTTAACAAAGGAACATGAACCAGAAAACCTATTCGTTAAAGTGTTCGTTTTCGTTCTTTTGTTTGGTTAAAATTATACGAGCGAACATGAACAAGCCCCGTTTGTTTTTGTTGAGTTCGTTTACATGCATGGAATTCACGATTCGTGTGCGTACTTTTAATATCTACAATCTGAGCTTCTACACAACTTTTAATTGATTATTTGTTCAAGAAACTTCTTAGTTACAGTGATATGTAACGACTCACAATCAAGAGATATTTTATTCCTCAAACTAATTAGGGTTTTGTTTTTGTGCATTGCAGGGATATATCTAGCAACTCTCTTAGTGAAAGGATTCCCGCATCACTTGTATATTTAAGGAACCTTTCAATTTTGTAAGCGTCATATTAATACTTTTTAATATTGTTGTTGAATCTTTTATTGATTTATGTTCTTTGTACTTTTGAAGCAACGTCTCCAACAATTTTCTATACGGGGCCATCCCATCTAATGGTGCTCTCGATCAATTTGGAACCGACTCGTGAGTTCTGAGTTTTCAAATAATAATGTAATGCAACTTTAAATCTTTAATTGAAGTATTGATATATATTTTATTTTATGGTTGACTATTCATAGTTTTCTTGGAAACCGTGGCTTGTGTGGGACGAATATTAATCAGTCATGCGAAAATGATGGAGGTTCAGGAGGCTCGCATCCTCCGGGTTTGTTATAACTTGATGCATGATATTGTACTTTTATTGCTTTTGTATGACGATTTATTGACTTACATAACATTTTATGATAATATTGTTTTATTATAGGAAGTCAAAATGTGAAGAAGAATTCGGGGCGGTTACTTATCAGCGCTTCTGCTACCGTGGGTGCTCTGCTTCTGGTTGCACTTATGTGTTTCTGGGGTTGCTTTCTTTACAAGAAATTTGGTAAAAATGATGTCGAAGGTCTTGCAGTTGATGTTAGTGGAGGTGAGCTTTTAACAATACTTCTGTGTGTGTGTACATATATGTGTCTGCATGTGTATATATATAGATGTATATATGTATTTTTGTGTATATTTGTATAGATATATACATCCATATACGTGTGTGTACAAGTACAAATAAATACATCTCTTTCTCTCTATATACACATGCATAGATATTTTACACAGTTTTTTTTTTTGGTGAGAACACGCATAACAAACTAAATCATTCATTTTTCCAATCTTGGAACAGTTTTATATAGATATTTATTGGTTTAGGTGCATCGATTGTGATGTTTCATGGAGACCTGCCATATTCTTCAAAAGATATTATTAAAAAGCTGGAAACTTTGAACGAGGAGCATGTGATTGGCGCTGGCGGGTTTGGAACAGTATACAAACTGGCAATGGATGATGGGTGTGTATTTGCTTTAAAAAAAATAGTGAAACTGAACGAGGGATTCGATCGGTTCTTTGAGAGGGAGCTTGAAATTCTTGGAAGCATTAAGCACAGATATTTAGTGAATTTAAGAGGATACTGTAACTCTCCAACAGCAAAATTGTTAATCTATGATTACTTATCGGGTGGCAGTCTAGATGAAGCTCTTCATGGTAATATAATCCATCCCTACAAATGCATCATATGTATGTATGTGTGTGTGTGTGTATTTATATGTATCCATCCCTACTAATATATCATGTGTATGTATATGTGTGTGCGTGCTCGCACGTGTGCTTGTGTGTAGGGTTTGAATCTTTTAAGAACTCCAAAAAGTTGAAGAACATCTAGAATTCCTAACAACCAATCGTTTTATCTATTTCTTTTTATATATCTTATATTATTTAAGGGTAGTTTTGTCGTTTATTATATGTAATTTTGTGATTACATATATGTAATCTCAAGTTTACATATGTGTCATAATAACTAAATTTCATATATGTGCAATAACCAATTTACATAGATGTAATCATAATATTGCGTATAGTAAATGACAACGCTACCCTCAAATAGTAAATGATTGGTTGTTGGGAGTTCTTGAAGCTCTTAAATTATTTGAAAGTTCTTAAATGATCCCGATTCTATATGTGTTGTGAGTGTAGTAGTTATGCAAGTACACGGGATAATAATAATAATAATAATAACAACAACAACAACTAATTAATTATTATGTCATTTGCAGAAAAAGCGGAGCTTTTAGATTGGGATGCTCGGCTCAACATAATAACGGGAGCTGCAAAAGGGTTGGCATATTTGCATCATGATTGTTCCCCTCGAATTATACACAGAGATATAAAGTCAAGTAACATTTTGCTTGATGGAAATTTTGAGGCTCGGGTTTCAGATTTTGGACTTGCAAAATTGTTAGATGATGAAGAATCTCACATCACAACCATTGTTGCTGGAACTTTTGGTTACCTGGCTCCAGGTATGATCATAAATTTTGATTACATGTACAATGTTAAATATTCTTTTTGAAACATTATGTATGTTACTTATTTTGTGTATAACATTTGTTGCAGAGTATATGCAGAGTGGTAGAGCAACAGAGAAGACGGACATTTATAGTTTTGGTGTACTTGTGCTTGAAGTTATAAGTGGGAAGAGGCCCACTGATGCATCATATATTGAGAAGGGCCTTAATATTGTTGGCTGGGTACGTCTCTTTTCTTTAATATTACAGATTAGGAACTCAACATAGACATACGCATATGTATATAAAGATGCTCAAAAATTTCGTGGAAACAACATAGATGCTAACACAATTATAAGATGCTCAAATATTTCTTGGAAACAACATAGACATACGCATATGTATATGCGTAAAATTTTTGTATGGGTCGAAACGGCTAAGCGATTTAACTATTTTTTGTAAATAGTGGGGTGCCAAATATGATTACAATATTTATCTTGGTTAAACATTTATCTAATATCTTTATTAAGTGATCAAGAGATTCTAAGCATTAAAAGCATGGGTGTGAACGAGCCAAGCCACTCATGAACTAATTGAGATCGGTTCACAAAAAGCTTGAATGGAGCCGAGCTCGAAGCCGAGGTCAAGCCTAAAGATAAGCTTGTTCAATAAACGATCCCGAACTTCACTTATCAAGCTCGAGCTGGCTTGCGTGCCTAAACGAGCCTATTATTTATATGCTTTCTTAGTGTATTAAATATATATTTGTATAATACTGAGTTTTACATATAAATTTATGATACAAATTAGTTAATAAAAAATAAGCAAGCCGGGCTCGAGCTTGGAAAACTACTCACGAGCTCAACTCGAGCTTTAGAAATAGAGTGTATACAAGTTTGGGCTCGAGCTTGGTAACTACTCACGAGCTGAGCTCGAGCTTTAGAAATGGCTCGTTTACACCTGTCATTTTTTCATTGTACTTGTTTGACCCGTTAAAGATAAATTTAAACCCAAATCAACCTATTCAATAGTAAATACATGTAAATTGAACTATTGCAACTAATATTTGCTTTTTTTAATCCTTTTCAGTTGAATTATTTGATAACGGAGGACAGGCAACGTGAGATCATTGATCCAAACTGTGAGGGAGTCGAGTCCGCAACCCTAGATGCTATACTTTCACTTGCAATTCAATGCGTGTCATCAGCCCCAGAAGATAGACCCACGATGCACCGCGTGGTTCAAACCCTTGAATCAGAGATTATGACTCCATGCCCAAGTGACTTCTATGATTCCAGTTCTGATTAGGTACAACAATTATAACGGGTTTTTGTTATATATTCTTCGAGCAGATCGACAGTTGAGTTCAGAAATCCTGCCTTAGGTAATATTTGCACAATCTCATCAAGATTTGCAGTATTTATGCTCGGTTTTCTTGCGTCAAATGTATATTGATGGTAGTTTTTAACTTATTTTATGTTGCTTTATATTGTTCATGCCATTTTTGGATCATATGTTTCTTGTTTTTATCGACATTGAGGAGTTTTTGTCTTCCTATCATGTTCCACGAGGAGTTGTTATTATGCTATCTTTGGTTGTATAGTTTCGTATTTGATAACTTGATATTTTTGTAATATGACTTGAAATGTGTCTAAAGAGCATTGCTAGTGGATGTGTAAAAACTGAACCATTTAACGAAATACTCAACCCAAAGTATACAATTGACAGTTTGGCTTTTGGTTTGAAGACTTAACAGAAACTTTTGCTTCGGTTTGTCCCAAAAACCAAACTGAACAGGAACCTAGACTGTATACATCATTTTAAATTTGATGTATTATCATACTTTGAACATTAGTTGGTTCATTTAGTAAATAGGAAACCTCGGTGGTGGCAGTGTCAATGATGGTTGAGGTGATGGTGGCAGACTGGCAGCGTCAATGATGGTGGAGGTGGTGTTGGTGATAAGTTGGTGGTGGAGATAAACAATGGTCGTGAGTAGAGATGATCAACAAAACCGGTTCCTGGAACCGAACCGGTGGACCCGAACCGGACCCGAACCGGTTCCTACCCGTTTTTTGTAGGAACCGGACCCTATCTGATTTAACCCGATGATCCGTGACCGGTTCTTGCATTTCTGAGCGGGGGCGGGTAGGAACCGGAACCGAACCGGAACCGGTTCTGGAACCGGAACCGGTTCTGGAACCGGAACCGGTTCCTAACCGTTTTTTTTGGCCGTTTTTTGACTGTTGGGGTCAAAAATAGCCGTTTTTTGACCGGTTACGGTACAGGAACCGGGTTAGGAACCGGTTAGATAGGTTAGGGGTCCGAGGGTGGGAGAACCGGTTCGGTTCCCTAACCGGTTCGAGCCTGGAACCGGTTTAAAAGGTGGTTTTGAATATAGGAACCGGTTAGGAACCGGTTCCGGTTCCTCGTCCCAAACCGTTTTGAACATCTCTAGTCGTGAGTTGTGTTAGTTTGTTTAGATATTATGTTTTAACTTTTTTTTGAGTGGTATGTATATGTATTGAACCATTGTCTAATCTGAGTAGATTCAAATTATGACGTCTAATACTTCTAATTTGAGGTCAAGTGACATGTCAGTATCACATCATGAGCATGACCATGAAAGCATCAATGATGGGAAAACAACAAATATGGAATTGTTATTCGTACTGCAATAAACCGAATGAACATTTGAAAAAAGAAAACGCATATTGCTATACATAAAGGCTAAAGTAAATTTAAACGACAACTGAAACAATAACATTTTTGTTTCGAGGCAAGTTAATTTTATCCTTAGCAATTGTGTCTTCAACCATTCAAGAAAATGTGCTTTAGATTTATGGCAAATCGCTTTGCAAGATGCAATGAATCAACAAGTTTAATTCCTTCTCAGTATTTCACAAGTGGTGACTAGCCAATTGAACTTCGTGACTTTTAAAGATATCAAGTAACTAGAAATCATATATGGTTACAAAAATTAACTGAGTTTTTGTGTTTTAAAAGGATTTTTCTATTGTCACAAACGATGTCGGGTTAATCATAAATAGACCTCTTTTTCACCTTTGGAATGGTCACAAAACCCCTTCGAATAGACAACTTTCCAAAAGTCTAAATTCGTTAGCAGGTATCAACCGGAAGTCGCAACTTTTTGAGCCATCACCTTTTGATAACTGGAACCTTTAATAGGTGCAAGTAATTTGAGCCATGCGTGCTATGGAACCACCAATCAAACCATTGCAAACCAGTACTATATTTTACCTTGCCCATATATAGTAATTTGAGCCATGAATGCGAGTAAGGTAGCCAACTTCTTATTATTTTTAATAAGAAATAAATGCATTTAATAGGATTAGAAGTGAGAAAAAAAGTAACTTTAATCTATTTTGGTAAATACATTTTAAATCACCTATATTGGTAAATAATTTTTCACCCAACCCAATTTGGGTAAAAACTCTTCATTTCAGCGCTAATAAAACAATTTACCTAACATAAATATACATTCAACAGTTAAATGGTACCTCGCTAATTGGTCAATTCCTCATTATAGCTATCTTAGTGGATAAGCTGTCATCCCTTGAACTTATAAAAGTGAGCTTTACACGGAATGCTTGTATAAACGAGCAGATCACATTAAACCATCCTAAGTAAAACATGGTGCTGCACCTAGACCTTATTTGTCATCAAGAACATCATTTGTGTGTTCTTCCATGGACATTTTTTATTGGTTTGAAGGATGATTCATCCTTGAATCCTTAGGATCCCTCTATGTGAGGTAAACAAGCATTATGTTAATGTCTTTTCCCTTTTGTTTTGATTATGTTAAGATAGGGTGCTCTCAATTCTTGTACAAGCTAGTACAACTGTAATTAACAATAATGTAACCATAAAAGGTAGCATGATGAAAATGTAGTTGTTATTTGAGGCATGAATGAACTTAATTAGGAGTGTTCATAGTAGACACTAGGCATGTCAAATATCTCGGGCAACATTCAGGTGAGAACCTTCTTCAATAATAATTAGGTTTTTCCATGACATAATTATATATGAAAATGAGAAAGCTGTGAGTTCTCACCATTGTTGACAGTATACAACAGAATCTTCACGTCTGTTGATCCTATCCGGTAGAAATCAGTACCGGGGAACATCAAATAAACCCGGTTTGGTTTATGAACTAAAAGTGTTAAAAGTTTCATTAACATCCCCTATGGATTTAATGAGTTTTCATTTGGGTGTCACGGAATAATGAGTGGGCGGAGTGGCGGTATTAAACGAGTGACCCATATTAATAAATGGAACATAACGAATTGTACCCGGGCAACTAAAGGTGGTCTCAATCTCGAAATACGACTTTGTGACAAGTAGTATCAAAGCAGGTTGATGCTCGAATCAGTTGGCATGTTACCGTCCATTTCCACTTCTACGGTCTAGCAGATAAGAAGCACGCTTACATATCATCTAAGTGTGGCTAAGTTCGGTTAAGAAGTCTAGAAGATTATCCAAAAAGACAAAACAGAGAAACAACATGAGACAATAGGAAAAGAGTAAATTGAAAAAGATCAATATCCTCTTCTTGAACCATTCTTACAACAACCATAGCACAAGCATGATAGTATTGTCACTTTCGTGAGACAACAAGGACAAAAGCACCAACAATTCAAAGAATTTGTCTCCAAGTCTTGACAAGCCTTCAATGCCTATAAAAGGACTTCTCCACTATTTTCACCAACTCCAATTCTCACCTCTACTAGTTTTCTCTCAAAGTTAGGTTTGAAACGACCTTTAGAGCTTGAGGATCGCTCCATAAGGATTCCAAAATCGGAAAATAAGATAAATAACTTAACTAATTCACCTAGTATGGACTTTATGTCTTTATAAGCTAAATTAGTTCAATCGAAGGTGCAGTTGAAAATCAAGGAATCTCAATCGAAGGTGACGAAGAAAGAGATTGTGTTGCAGATCCAAAGGTGAATAACAAAGAGCAAAGTATAAACATAAAAAGTTCTTACTTATACATTCTGCTTATTTAGTTCATAATAACAATGCTTACATATTACTCTTATACGTTCAAAAGAAGGTGCAGTTGAAAATCAAGGGATCTCTACCGAAACTAACGAAGAAAGAGATTGTGTTGCAGATCCAAATGTGGATAACAAAGAGTAAGGTATAAACATAAAAAGTTATTACTTATATATTCTGTAGATTTTAGTTCATAATAACAATGCTTATATATTACTCTTATACGTTCAAAAGAAGGTGAAAGAGATGATGGTGAAAGAGATGATGGTGAGAGACAAATCGATGAGATCATTCCAGGTTGTTGATTAAAATATTATTTTTATACAAATAAAAATTAAAAACACACAAATGATATTGACAAATATGATTTTGCAGTTATAGAGATTGAAAGAGTTAAATAAAGAAGTTGGAGAAAATGATGTTGATTAATATACTAATTCAAGTGTTAAAGATGATGTTGAAACACATCAAACGAGTCATTCAAGGTTAGACAAATTAAAATTTTTATTTCATATTACAGCGCAAAATTAATTTTTTTTAACAAAAATAATATGTAGTTACAGAAATGGAAGAATTAAATAAAGTTGTTAAAAAGAATATTGAAAAGGGAGATTCAGGTATTGAAAGCTTTATACATTAAAAAGTATAAACACTCATGTCTATACACACACACACACACACAACTTAATTTATTACAGGACTTGTTAATGTTGAAATTGAAGAAAATTATGATTATGACAGACAAGTTTTGGATTCAATGAAAATGAATTCTCCATTTTTAAATCAATCAACAACATTTGCAACACCAACATCAAAGTCGAAGATTATACCGCTTAAAGCTACATCTCCTACACCACCACATGACCTTAATTTGAAAGTGGTACAAAGAGAAGCAAGAGAGAAAAAACTACCTCCTGCATTGAAATCACCTTACCTACACATACAAATCGCAATGGCTGAAAAAGTAACAACTGATGAGAGGATTATTGCCCGTTACATTTTTTTTGAACTATTTGAGAAAAAGAAGATGAAAATCATTTACAATTCCATATTCACAAAAGGTTTCAAGTTTGTCTTTGAATGTTCTTTCCCTGATGTATACATTTCAGCTGGTGCAATGGACATTTTTACTAAACTGTTAAACTATGAAGAAAGGAAGACAGATGAAAAATCATCACCTTTAAGATATTTTGCATCATCTACGATTATAGTAAGTATTACCTCTTGAATTCTATATATATTATTTAAAATTATTTACTATTTTATTTCAAACTTAATAATTTTTTATTTTTTTTTTGTATGTGTAGCCGATTCACTACTTTGACAAAGCAAGTACTGCCAACAACTATCAAGTGCTGGAAATTTTCACTGATAACCAATATGTAAAAATCCCTAAAAATAATAACAAGTCTCTTCAAGCTGTTACCTTATTTATTGTGCCAATATTATATGATTACCATTTCTATTTGGTAGTATTCAATTTGAAAACAGGAACAATCGAGCTGATAGACAACATGATTAACGGGGAAATACCAAAAACCAAAAAGTTTGACTCGTTGAAGAGAAAACAACAGTTATTAAAGATTCTTTTCATGCAAGATACAAAGGGGTATCGGAGAAACTGGTAAATATTTTTATTTTCTTATAAAGATGTTGCTGATCTAATATTCTTTAATCCCCCTTAGACTGCAACTAATATTATTTAATCCCTCTTAGAGGGATATTTTTTACATGTGCTTAAATAAAAAAAAAGAATCTTATTGGACAAAGGTTGGAAATTGTTGTTATAAAAAGAGTGAAAATGGAGTGTAGAACAAAAAACAATTTAAAGGGTTATGAGATCTTTACTATAAAACACATGGAAGGGGAAGCATCCAGAGTCATCTGGTTTTTATAAAGAGTCACCAAGACAAAAACGACAACTAAACGATTGGAGGGTAAAACACTTGTCTAAAGTGTTACTCTAGGAAATCAACACTGTCAGAGACAAGTTAATAAAGTCAGCAAAAAAGTATAATGAACATGATAGAGAAGATGAAAAGTTTCAAATGAAGAAGATATTCAATGTAATCGAAGAGAGACATGAAGAATAACAGTTTTTTGATTTTTTAATCTTGATTGTGTTTATACATTCAGTCAACACGTTCAGCTAACACGTTCTATGTTATTAAGGATTTTATCTAATACGTTCAACTAACACGTTCAGCTAACACACACTACGTTATTAAGTAGTTTATCTAATACGTCTGTTAATTTTGATTGTGTTTATATGTTCAGATAACATGTTCAGCTAACATTCTTATACATTCTTTAACCAATACGTGTTTGATTTTTGAATTTTGTTTGTTGGATTTAATTTGAATTTCGTTTGTGCTTATACATTCTTTATCTACCACGTTCTGCTAATACGTTCTAATCTTCTGCTAATACGTTTCTAACTTATACATTCTTTATTGTATTAATACGTTTATACGTTCGCCTAATACGTTCAATCATTTTATTTTTTTGATAGATATATTGGAAAAAAAGGTTATCGGTATAACTTCTAATACGCTCTTTTAAAAGTTCAATCTTATAACATGCTCAAACAACACTATATAATTATAAAGACTATACTTGAACGTTCAGGTAATCATAAAACCTTATAAAAAGTTTAAACACAACAATTATATTATAAACTACGATACATAACAATAAGTTTTAGATGAAAATACATAAACACATTAGCCAAAACTCAAAAGAAAACATGAAACATAGAAACTGCTACCATAAAGCACACAAAATATTCAAGTACAATTCGATCTATTACATGACAGCTTTGAGAAAGTCAATCTTCAATTGAATAGAGCTTTATTATCTTGCACAACTCTTTCGGCTCATCAACTTCTTTTTTCCCTGTGTCAACCAAAAACAAAGCAAAAAGATAATTAATAGTACTATCAGGTATGTTTACCAGCAAATTTGTTATTTCATCCCTCATATCCATGTTAACACCAGCAGCTTTGATAAACTCATCCTGTAAAGCGTCACAGTTTTTTGACTCTTCGCAGATCTGATTTTTTATCTTTTTTAGCAACAACTCTTTAACAGATGAAGAAGATGATGATGAAGACGACGACGAACAATCGCAATCCATTTTTTTGTTGATAAGGTTTTTGATTTGGTGAAATTGTGTGATGAAGATGTCCGCCCTCTGTTCTTGTAGTGTTGAAAAATTGTGTAGTGAAAATTGATTTAATAAACAAAATTTCAAAAGTAGACAAAACGTGAAGATCTTTTAAAATAGTAATAAAATAATTATTGGTAAACGTGAAGTTATTTTAAAATATAAATATAAGTATTAAAGGGAAAAGTAAAGATCTTTTAAATCTTTTAAACTTTCGGATAAAATTAAATTAATTAAGCGTTCAATTAATACGTTCAATTATCAAAATTATTAAAAAAATAGAAATGTAATGGTGACTAGAAGAACAAATAGTGAAATGATACCCATATGTAATTATACTTACGTCAGATATTAAAAGTTAACACTATAATAACTTTCTTCAACAACCAAATTTATAACTAAGATTTAAAAATTAAAACTTTAAGAACAGGGGCAAACAACACAAACATACACAAAAACCACACAAAACATAAAAACAGAAAAAGATATGATTTAAACTTCAATAGGAAATTAATTTGATTAAATGTTCAATTAAACTTCAATAGAAAATTAAACTTCAATAAAAAATTAATTCTTAAATCAAAGAAAAAGTATAAAATGATATGATTTAAACTTCAATTAATTTTGATTAAACGTTCAATTAATACGTTCATCTACCAAGAATTAAAAAATGGAAATATAATGATTCCTAGATGAAAAGATACACGTAGGTAATAATATTTACTTCAGATATTAAAAGTAAACACTACAATAACTTCCTTCAACAACCAAATTTATAACTAAGACTACAAAATCAATATAAGAACAGGAGTAGACACCCAACACAGACACAAACAACACACACATTAAAATATGGATTCAGCTAATCCTACCGTGAAAAGCATTCTTAGGGCAAGAATCAACCTGGAATTGGAGAAAGATTCCCATCGTCTAGGTGTGATTCAAGAAACCAAGGAACGTTTGTCTGAATAAGCATAAAAAAGCAATGATCTTTATGAAGAACTACTGAACCAACCCCAAAGCTCTTTCAAGACCGAAGCTATGAGCTACTTCGAGCAGCAAGCTTCATACTGTGGACGACTTCAAGTCATCCTAGAGAAAACTGCTCACATGGAGTCGAACAAAAAATCAAAGCTTGAGGGGGCTAAAGATATCATTGACAACAAATAGAGATGGTGATGTAGTCTTCTTGTTTCTTGGTTTATTAATAATGTCTTTTGTGTGGTTATTTCGTTTGACTGTCTGTATTCCATGATAATGTCTTTTGTTTTGTAAGTGGCGGATGGATCTAATATAACAAGGTATTTTGAAAATTGTTGTCTACTACCATAATACAAATATTCTGTTAATACGTTTAAGATATACTTAAAATGTTTTAAGTCAATGTAACAGATATAAGTCTTTTATGATAAAATGCTAATCAGTTCAACAACTTCATAAGATAAAAAAAACAAACCTGGAAAAATTAAGGTCAAAACAGATAAAAACCATTTTTTTTTCAAGTCCGGGACATGTTCTGCTATTATGACCCGGCAAATTACAAACCTTGCATTCTCTATAATTCTTCCCATACCGAGTTATGGCTGTCTCTTTCTGAGATTTTATCCTTTTATGCGACCCACAACCCTTATTTCTTATTCCACTCGGCATACGGACGGTCACCTCTGATGGTTGATCATATCCTAAAACTGCAGCAAATCTGTCCCTTTTTGACAAAGAAGTTATTTTGTATCGTGTCCATCTGTTTTTTGGATCATAATATTCATCTGATCCCTAACTTTAGTAAGTTCATCAATGTCAGTGATGTAGCTGTTTATAAGATACGCACCGGACAACGTTATTTCTCTTGAAATCTCCTTAACTTTCAAGTTCTTCTCATTACGAAAATTTGAAATTGGAGCCATTCTAGGATTTACACCCGCATCTCTCTTCCAACGATCCAAAATGTATTTTTTAGGGAATCTTTTAATTCAGAACAAATTTAAAATATAAAGAATGTGACGACACAATAACCCTTATTGTTCAAATCTTTTGCAGCTACATGATACCGTCGAATCTACTCCATCTTCACCATCCTTCTTAAACAAAACCTTAACAATAAAAAAATCAAACAAAACTTAGACATTTATAAAAAAAAATAAAAATTAAACCTTCAAACCAAAAATGCTAATACGTTATGCTAATACGTTTTGCTAAAACGTTCCCCTTATATGTTCTATTTAAAAAATGTCTGATAAAATTCATCAACACTCCAATTTTGATTTCTTCTAATATGTTTTGCTAAAACGTTCGGTTAAAAAAATGTCTTCAATCACTCCAATTTTATTTCTTCTAATACGCTTTGCTAATACGTTCTTTTAAAAACATCAATTATAAAACAAAAATAATACATTCTGTATAATTTAATTAATCTTACCTCCAAACATCCTGGTACATCTGCCTATATATTAAAGCAACACAATTTTCCACATGTCATTCAATTAAACTCTCCACATAGGATATCAAGTGTACACATTTCCATTTTTACAATTTCCCCTTCATGAATAATAAAATGAAAAATATGTTGTTAATGGGAATCGAACTCACTACCTTACTTTTGAAATGTTTGTGGTTTACCAACTCAACTAGAATAAATTGATGTTAGATTTCTCTTTTTCTTAATTGGTATAGATTCATAACCTTTCATTTTGTTTTATCACCCGTGTATCACAAGGGCTATATCCTAGTATGCATTAAAGTCAAAGATGAAAAACTTCATATAATCTTCTTCTTTTTAGATGACTTAAGAGATGCAACACCGCTTCGAATGTGATACATTCATCTTGAAAATCATTAAAAATTGCCCTTGTATACATTAGTTCTGCTTCTTCCTCAATACAACTTTCACTTACCAAATCAGGATGCGTGTACCTTTGTATCATGATCATTTTCCTGCTATTGTGCCTTTGAATCTCCATACAATGATCAAAATGACTAAAAAAAACTCAACAAGTGATAATTGTGAGTTAGAAACTTGACAAAAAAATGATTTTCACTTTCTGATCTTGATGTAGTACGCATAAGACCAGACAACGGTTCATCCCTATAATAATAAGCTGGTATCCAATCGTATCTCATATCAAACATGTCAATCAGCCATTTATTCCTTCATTATAAGCTGCCAGTGTTAGTCTCAAATTCGGATTGAGAAATTGAATCAGTCCACACAATGTCACAAATTTTATGTTTAAAATCTTCATTGTTGCAAAGGGCAACACCAACCTAGAGTAAAAATAAAATAATTAGTATTAACAATACGTTCTATGAAAAGTAAACATGCATTAATACCAAAAACATATGTTAATACGTTCTGTTGTCATTAATACGTTCTATGATTACCTTATCAGCAAGTTTCTTCATAATATGCCACATACACAACCTATGTCTTGTGTTTGAGAAGACTAATGCAATTGCTTGCTTCATAGCCAGATCTTGATTGGTAACAACAACCTTTGGAGCGATACCAAAGGAATCAAGAAAAACTTTCAAAAGCCATGTATATAATTCAATAGATTCAAACGCTAACAACCCAGCCCCAACAGTCACATTCCGGCAATGGTTATCAATAGCCGTAAAAGGCACAAAAACCATCTTGTACCTATAAAATAACATAAAAAGTCAAATAATATGTAAAACCACTATAAAAAATTAAAAAGTGAAAACAAAAGTAAAATCACACACTTGGTTTTGAGAGTGGCATCAAATGCTATAATATCTCCAAATGCCAAATAATTCTTCTTTGAAATCTCATCAGCCCAAAACAAAAGAGTTAACTCACCATTATCATTAACAGTGTATTTAAAAGAAAAATCGTCACAGCATCTTTTTTTTCCGCTTAACCTTTAGACAACCATTTCAGCATCAAATTCACCAATAAAATAATTTAACCTTTGTTTAAAATTCTTACAATCATCTTTTGAAGCCCCAAATTCTTCAAAACTCCATACTTTGTCCTAAGAATATTAAATGCCTTAACTGGACCCAAATTCAATGTTGACGGCTCATATATGATATCCTCTTGAACATGGGTTAACTTCCTGTTAGATTGAACAAAATGCATATCAATTGCTTCTACCATTGCATGATTATGTCCTTCTGCAAATTCGTTTATTTCAAACTTAATACCCATATTTCAAAAAAATTTGAGCTCTACAACCATACCGAATTGTTGATCTCTTCCTCCTTTTATAGTATGGTATTTTTGAACTATCCTTATCAACCATTGAGTCATAACTCTTTGGAGGTTTATGACCTTCTTTTGAACAAGTGAAATACTTAGACTGTAATATACCATCATTCATGTATGAACCTCCTTTACAAACACAAAAACCAGCTTTCTTTGCGTATTCACAATAAAAATCATATGCAAGATCAATAGACTCAAATACCATTCCTTTAATAGGTTTAAAAAAAGCATTCACTTGTGGTACGACATCATCTTATGGAGGCCCTGATATGATAGATAAATACACAAAAACAGAAAGAAGTTAACACCTATTTAAAGTTAGCACGTTCAATACTTACTAATTTGTTTAAATTCTAATGTGTTCTTCTAATACGTTCTTAATGGACTGTGTATACGATTCTAATACGTTCTTAACTAACTCGTTCAATTCTTATACGTTTTTCTAATACGTTCAGTCTATTCTATACACCTGCTTAACTAATTCGTTCAATTCTAATACGTTCTTCATGCTATCGACCATCTGATTAGCGATTACCAGATTTTTTTCAGATAATTACCTCTAATCAAATCAAAACTACTTTACCGGTTACAAAAATAGCAAAATCGACTATCAATTTAACAAAAAAATTAACTGAAAACAGTAATAGCACCAAAAAATTTATAATATCAGATGTTTAACTTACTAGCATCTATTCAAATACATCAAAATTCTTTAAAATTAACCTAAAAATACTTATTTTGATGATCGGAATACATCGTGTTCGATAGAACGATAACTGGAAAACTTAATTCGTATAAGCAAAATTGCCAAAATCGTAATCTCAATTACTCAACAAAAACGGTTTATTGGTTTTGATATAAAACAGAGTATAACAAAAACCGTTTCTAAAATTAGCAGCGGGATGGAATTTTTAAACGATGTTAAAAGACACTTATACCCTTATGTTAAGTTACGATATTAGTTTGTGAAAAATTACAATCTACGTTCAAGGTACTCACATCTTACTATTATATTAAAGCAACACACTATGGACACATGGCATCTTTCTAAAGTGTCCACATAGGATGACAAATAAGCTATTTCCAAAATTAAACCCTATTTAAATCTATTAAATTAATTTCCTACATTTAATATTACTTTTAAAATTCCTAAATTAAATGTTCATTAACTCTCATTTAGTGTGATTTCCAGAAATAAAAAAAACATTTAAGTTATTTATTTATTACGCCTTTTAAACTAATTTTTAAATATTTTATTTCAAAATATTGTTATTATAATGATCTTTTTGATTTGTGCAAAACAACTAACATATGAATAAACTATTAAAAGTCTCTTTTCGAGCGTCTGTACATCTAAATACTTAGAATTTGTGTTATGTGAAAATTTAGTTAAATTTGGCTTGACTCTTGATTTGTTTTACCATTTTAAAACCTTAAAGTTATTCTTTAGTATCATTCAATAATTAATATGGGAAAACCACATATGTTGTGTACAATAAGATATTTGAAGGTTTATGAACAATGTTTGTATTTAAATCTTTTTTCAAATTTATATATACTGGAATATTTAATTTCATATATGAGAAATTGTTATAAAATCCTAAATTATACCACGTATATAAACAACTTTTTTTTGTTGATGTTATATTCTTTTTTCAGCATGTTTATTACACGGGTTACTAACCTAGTATGTAATGTACAATAAAGGATTATTGTATTGGATCCTTTACCAATCTATCTATCTATCTACATACATACATACATACATACATACATACATGCATGCATACATATATATATATAAGTTATCATAAACCCTAAATTCATAAAACATTTTCACTCTCTGTTTCTCAGTCTTCACCACTCACGACGGTCCCTCTCCGGCCATCAGCTCCTCCTCTTAACTCCGACCATCAACGCCGCCTCTGAACTCCGGCCCCGCAGCTGCTGATGCTTCCCCCGGTCGTCACTCATCACAGCTTGCTGCCTCATCCTTAATCCTACTTAGTAAGTTAGTAATCTCTCTACTTGGAATCCAATTTACTACCTACCAATTATTCATCTAGTTTTTAGATTTTTATAGTTTATCGTGTTTTATCATGTATACCAGGTAGTAACAGGTTCGTGCTCGTGTTTGGGATACAGGTACACGATAAGTTTTCGTGTCGTGTGCAGGTATACACATTTCGTGTTCGTGTCTTATCATGTACGGGTCTACACGATATACCAGCCATACTTAAGAGTTGGGACAACTTCCCATCGTGCAACTCTCTCTTCTTACACCAGAGGTGTTTTCCATCCCATCAATTTCATCTCAAAACCATAAAAATGCATATCTTTTTCATTATAACCATCACTAATTTTTTTTTAATTTAAATATAATAATACCCACTAAATGGTCACGTCACAATCCCGACTTCACACCATTTTGTCTTGACAGAACAAAACCATTGACTCATCAACTAGTGGGATAGAACAGCTTGTCCTCGGCGCTAGGCGAGGCCTAAAAGACTAATCTGTAACTTTATGGACGAAACCTGTGATCCAGAGGGTCTTAATAGAGGATCCTAATGATCCGGACCTTATGGAACATAGTGCGTACTACAATCAGTACCTTGTGGACAAACCTCTCATCATTCTTGAGGCTGAAACACAAGGTTGAGATAGTGGTCAGTGGCATATACCGTTTTTCAAAAGAGAAAGGGGAAGGAGGCAGTGGATAGATTTTTTGTGTAACTGTTAATTTATTGACAAGAAATTGTCAGTTCCCGTACGGTTATGTACGTGAATCCCTTAATAGATTGCTTGAAGATATAATTAAAAGTTAAAACCAAACCGGCTTTCAAGTTTTACATTAGGTAAGAGTTGAGCTCAAACTTGCCTCTTAAGTGGTTAAAAGGCGTGACTATCTGGTTTTGGATTGTTGAGCCCGCTGAGTTGTGAAGTCGGCCGGTTTATAGCTAGGCGGTCCACGAACATATTGGATTCTGTGGTACCTATACAGCTAAGTGGTCCACAACAGTCCACAAACAGATCAGATCCTTTTGAGACCACCATAGCATAAGGGTGGATAAGGTGGTCCTCAATGCTCCAGGTTAAAGCATATAACAACCTGGAAACTATGCTCTACTTTCTGTGGCAACCAGATGGTCCATAATCCACCCAACATAGTTTCACACCAACCACTTATCCAACAAAAGACCACATTCATAAATTTATTTAATTTAAAAAACTAACAAATACGCAAACTTAAACTCAAATTAAACTGCAGTGTACTCATTAAAACATTATTATACTCAAAACATGATCTTTCAACTCCATAGCATATGATTAAAGAGTACTAAAACTAACATAAGTAAAGCTGGTTCAGTAGAGTCAAGCAAACCAGGTCACTGATTGTATTCTTGTGGTTGTAGTTTTAAGTGTCTGCGGAAATTGCTTCAGGAAGATGAAGCAGCTTATGAGGCGACATTGGGGACTTGGGCTTAAGAGATGGCCCTGTTAATCTGTTACTGTTGTTCTCTTTCAGGCCTTGTAGGCCTGTGAGCCCAAGTACTTTTCTGACTTCATTTGCCAACTCTATGACCATGTCGTCTTCGTGACCTGTCCAACAAAAGAAAATAATTAGGTTTTGGGTTGTCATATCTGAGTTATTTATTAAATAGGCCGTGTTCGGGTTGACCTATGTAACCCGTTTAATCAAACATAGACACGTCAACCCGTTTACGACCTGTATAACCCGTTCACTACGCCCCACCAACCTACTTAGCATGTTTAGATAAAAGGGTTACATGATTCATGTTCAGATATTATAATTTGATTACTATTTGTCAACCTGTTTGACACGTTCATATAAACAGGTTAAACAATTCGTGTTCAGGTCACAAGACTTCAAGTGTGTGAAGTCTAGGATTGAAGATTTTAACGCACCAATATCAAACATTGCCTTCTCCAGCAAGAAAACATAGTCTCGATTGTTTCCACACGGGCCAAAAGCAGTAGCTATTTGTCTGAAAACGCAAACCATACGAAAGGGACCAAATAAATATTTAAAATAGATTTAAGAACACAAAAAGAATTAATGACGATTAAGTGTGTTACCTTGCCATATCCTCCAATGGTGCAGGCCCGAGGTAGTACTTATTTGATTCCTTGTCTGGAGTTGATGTGAAACTGTAACAAACAAAACATTCCAGTTACAACATTTTCCTTTTATGCAGGTCACAGTTACTTTATAAAAGTAGATGGAACCACAAATTGTATAATGGCTTACACAATAACTCCTGATAAAGTAGGCTCTTCAATCTCCCCATCCTGAATCAAGATTTAACAAAATCAGCTCTCGGGTTAGTGATTAAACGTGTTGATTTGCGAGAAAATTAATACTATTTTACCTTGAAAAAGTCTACAGTGGTTTTTCCATCATACTCGCATTCTCTCTTCTCTAAATACTGAAATAAAAAGGAAACAACACAATCAATTAATGTACAAAAACATGTATCAACCGCTTGGTGAGCTGCAGTCAACTCATTAAGGTTAAATTTGATTTTACACACTCATTTAGCAACCGAGTTATAATAACACATACCGCCATTGTCAATCTTTCCCTCTCTTCACCTCCTCTTACACAATACACAGCACCCCACTGAAACAGAAATTAAGTCAAAATAAGAGATAAAAACACAATGTATTTAAGTTTTAAAATAGTGTAAAATGGTAACAGTTGAGGTTAACTAACACAGATGGCTCCTTCACTGTACTCAAGTGTGCACGTTCTTGCAGGGTGCTCAGGTGTACCTCTATGATCAATACATGCTGTGACATAATAATATGATTATTAACTAAGTAGCACGGGAACGGGGACGGGACCAGGATACGGGGACGTTATGGGTACGGGAAACGGCAAAAATCAAAAATCCAAGATACAGGTACGGCTAGGGTACGGCAAAAAAAATATTAAAAAATACAAATATATTAAACAAAGTTCAAAATAGATTTATATACTAATATAAAGAGCAAACTACAAAAAAACTATATCAACCATAGGTAATTAATTATCAATAAAAAATAAATAAATGTATAATTTTTATCTATATGTATAGTCAATTTTAAACATTTTATTTATAAAATTATAAGTTGATGACCAAATGTAAACTAGTTTAGATATATAGGGTCAAATTTTAAAATGCATAACTTAATTTAACATTTTATATAAAAGTTAACAAGTTTTAGGGGCTAAAGGTAAACAAGTGAAAGATCAAGGGGTTAATGTTAAAACTAAACTTTTATAACCCTAGAAAAACTAACAGCGCCTACTTCCTTCTTCCTTCTTCTTCATTGGTTTTCCGGCGCCAGAATTCTTCACCGGAATATTCTATATGGCCGCTCCGCCATGCTATTGGCTACAGAAACGTCTCGGAATCGTTTGTTGACCGTCCCCATTTAACGGGTTCGTTTAGGAAACGTTTCTGGCGCGTTTCCGTCCCCACGCCGTCCCCGGGACCGGTACTCTAACCTCTATGTCGTCCCCGTGCATCAGAGATTATTAATATATGATTGATATAAAGATGCATAATAATAGAGGAAATAAAAAGATAATGGTTTGGGCAACTCCAACTGCTTACCAAGATCAAACACACGGCGGTAATTTTTGATATACCCGATCATTTTCTCATCATAGTCAAACCCGGGGTTCCATACCAATGAACCATAACCAAACACCCAGAAAACCATGATTTGCAACTCTTCACAAACTACAAGATGTTAATATATAACATTAGGCATATAATATTGTTTTGACTTTTGAAAGTTCATGTATACCACTTTATGACAGCATGTTTCATATGAACTAGTTTCAAATAAAATATTGGAGTATCAATAATCCATTGAACTTTTCCTCAAAAGCAAGCATTTGATTTTTTATAAGTCAAACAATATTACTTTCCAGATACACGGTTGATATAGATTTTGTTAACATATGTACAATTAATAATGCTAAACTAATAAAGCCAACTTTAACAATTTCATTTTATACCATAAGCATCATCAAAAACGCCAAAACTGCTACAGTAAAACAAAAAAAAATACCGAAAGTTAACTTTTTTCTAAAGAAATAACAGTGTATTAGTCATGTTAGGTTTTATCCCAAAACAACACCTTTTTTAATCATTATTCTGCCAGTAATTTACTAAATATCTGAACATTTTAATCCAAACAGAAAGTGCCTGAACTCTCATGATTGACTTCAATAATTCAAAATAAAATCCAAAATAGCTGAAGTGCAAATCAGATCTAACAAATCTATTCTAATTCATCCAATAACAGTTTTTTTTTGTCATCATCCATAAATATATAAACAGAGGATATTCTAAATATGCTTCATATAAACCTGCTTCAATAAAATATCAATAAGCCATTCAACATTCCTCAAAAGTTAGTATTTAACTTTTTATGTCAAACAATATCACTTTCCAGAGACATGATTGATATACACATTCTGTTAACATATGCACAATTAATAACACTAAACCAACAAAGCCTCCTTTAATAATTTCATTTTATACCATAAGCATCATCATCATCATCAAACATGCCCAAAATGCTACATAAAACGAAAAAGTACCAAAAAGATAGGATTTATTAAATCATGAACCATTTCTGCTTGTAATCTACTAACTAACTATCCAATCATTTTTCAGCAAATTCAGACCACAAAAGTGCCTAAACTTCTTTAATAACTTCAATAACTCAATATACAATCCTAAACAGCTAAACCACCAATCAGATCTAACAAGTCTATTCTAATGAATCCAATGACAGTTTCTTTTTGTCATCACCCAAAAATATATATACAAATAACACGAAAACAGAGAAGAGACTTTTTATGACTTTTCCACAAAAGTTAGTATGACTTATTATGTCAAACAAGGCAAAAGGCCACCGCCAGCTGGCCCAACCCAGCCGTATGGAGCCCTTAAGCGCCTCCAAGTTATCTCCGGTGGAAAACCCACCGCCCGAAGGCCCACTGGTGGTAAAACCCGGATGCCCTCAGGATCGAACAGAAAATCACAAAGATATCAGTCTTCCTTCATTGAGCCAGTGTCAAACAATATTACTATTAATAATTTCCAAAAAAAAGTAGCAAAAATTAGGGTTTTAATAAATAATAAGAATCATAAATCAGAGCAGAAAAGAAAAGTGCCTTGATGAATAATTTAATATAGAATCCAAAACAGGGAAAGTAGGAATCAGATGTAAGAAATATATTCCAATAAAAAGAGTTAGTGTGATCATCCATAAAATAAAAATAGCAGAAAATCAAAGCTAACGTTAGTCCATAGCATACATAATAGCAGGCAGATGAAATGAATCAGCATAACATGATTGAGTGATTACTACGTAAGTGGAAGAGCGGAGTGTTGTAATGTGCGGTGATTGAAGAAATCTGACCAGGAGGAAATTAGGGTTCTGGCGACGGTGGAAGAAAGAGGAGTTGGTATAATAGCGTATACCCCTCTCTTCTCTTCTCTTCTATTTACTACTATTTACTTATCGTCATGTATGGATGAGTGGTCGGTCATCTTGTGATTTTTCTGTTTTTTTGGAAGGAAATGATTATTATGTCACTCTTTTTTATTTATGTTTATATTTCAAGGGGATGTAAAGTTCAAATATTGGTTGAAAAATGGACTAAATGTATTCAGAGATAAAATAAACGGTACGTCTAAGAAAGTAAAGGCTCAAGAGTGCGTGACATATGTTAACAGAATGTGTATATCAATTTAAAAAAGCAATTACCATTATTATTATTATTATTATTATTATTATTATTTTGTCAACTTCAGTGATTTGTCTCCATCCAACCAAAGAAATCATCACCTGTTGTTTAAAAACATTATTGGGTCATTGTCCCCTAATCTTACCATGCTTGTCCTTTCATGACTCTCAACTAGCACGTTTTTGGTACTCAACTTGTTATTATGATTTTATAATATTATCAACACAATGGCTTCTTGTTATAAACCAAGCATTATTTAAATACACAGTGTTATTCAATAACTAGTCAATAAATTTTCATAGAACTACTAAAGTCATTTCTAGAAAAACGGTTTTGTTAATTTCTAAAAAAAATTCTATGATCTTGCTTATACATAGCAGTTAGCAAAAACAAGAGATATGATAAGCTATCAAAAGATGAATCAAAAGAAGAAGTAGATACATGAAAATAAGACGAGCATATTGTGTCAGCACATTGATACATGATGTGTGGGTGAAATAATATGTTTTAAGTAAGTTATATCGTGTGTTTTATGTGTTTATATGCCTTGGACACGATTACTTTGAGTGGTTTTACATTTACATGTGAGTGGAACTTAAAGGAGCTAAATTGGCGCATAGATGAAATGGAAATGAATATTTTATTGCATGGAATGATAGAGAATTTGAAGACGAAGACGTAGCCAAAAACGGTGCGTAAAACGGAGCTATAACGAAGAAGTTATGGGCAAAACAGTGCAAGGGGGGCTATCACCGCAAGCAGGGGCGCTGATCAGGCAATTTTGGAAGAGATGCTGCAAGTTGCGGTCTTATGGACACAAATTTCGGCCTAGTTCGTAAAAAGACGGATTTTAGGTTTTTGCCTCTATATATAAATATAACCTTAGGGTTACGAAGAGGAGACTTCTCCCAGCCGTTTTTGGGTATTAGGAAGCCATTTTCTACCATCCTAACACCTACCAATCACCACAATCATCCATGCTTTCATCTTTCCACACCATAATCAAACTATTCAAGATGAAGATGCAATGCTAAAGCTTTTGTGACTATCTCCGGGAGTAGGGTTTGTGTTTGTAAGCAAGACTTTTTGGTATTTTGGACCTTAATATTGGATGTTTGTTTTTGCATTCAACAATTTTTCGTAATTGAATGTTTTGTGATTTTATCAGTTAATTGGTTTGTGGTTATCAACTTTTAGGATTAGGTTCTTAGAGTCATTGACCCATTTATCTCTAGCCATGAAATCACTTACATTTATCAAACCCTAAAACTGGTAATCAATTAGGTTATTAGTCAACTAAGCCAATTGTTCGGATTAAGTTCTGATGATAAGCGAGGTCAAATATCTAGTCTTTTGATTATAGGTGTAAGCAAATGAGTTTTCCAAATAAGTTTAATCAATTGATCTAGTTGCTTCACAACCTGAAACCTAGAGTTTGGTTACTTTTCTTTTAATTGTTTTACAACTAAATCAATAATTAATCTGCTTGACATCGTCTGTCCATCTAGAATAGTTAGTTACTAAGTATTGAACTTGATTAGCACTTTCTACCGATTCCCTATAGATTCGATATCTTACTTACCCTAGCTAGTAAAGGTAATTTTTATAAATGTTTTTTATTGACCTTTCGACATCGATCAATACACATATAGTCATATATTAATTTTATAGATAACTAACATACTATATATGACTGAAAAAGAATGTTCTGTATGTCAAAATAAAGTTCGGTTTCTTGATCAAAATAAGTTACAAAACTTATTATAAGGTTTACCAAACTCAAGGGTACACAGGTAACGACATTTTATCGTTTATATTTCTTTTAGTCTTACCAAATTCAATAAACGTTATTAGTATATATCATTTAACGTGTTTTATTAGTTATTAATTTATAAGTTATTATACACAAATGAGGAGTTACAAAACTATCATCCTTGATTTATTTCTGAGTTAAGACGAGATATGATGTGCATGCATGTCATCCATAGGTGAGAAGATTCAGTGAACGTGGACACTCATGTCTGAAACAGCTTCATTTATTGGTTACACCAAATTTCCCTTGAAAAAGTAGCACCTTAATAACTAATTAATTATTAGTAAGCTTAATGTAATTAGATTTGTATGTTATTATCTAATTGGGTAACTTTACGCCTCGTCATGATATATATAAATTTGTTTAAATGGGCCCGCAAGAAGCCAGATCACACAACGAATAAAAAAAATTACGGATGGCAATTAAACATGAATCCTAAGGGTGTTTACGGTCCGGTTTTTGGGTCAAACCGTGAACCGAACCGTTGGTAACGGTTTTTTATTCTTGTAAATCAAAATCAAACCGTTGAAATTTTAAACTAAACCGTTCATTACGGTTTGGTTTCGCGGTTTGAGTCTCGAATAATTTGAAATGTTTAACATATATAAATACAAGTCGTCCATGATAATGTTTAAATACAATCTGTCAAGAAATATAAAAATACATCGGAATAAGTGGCTTGAGATTCTGAGCATGAGATCATAAAGTATATCTTGATTTAAGGTATAATACTTTAATGAAGAAAATTTAAAGACCAATTCATTGCAGCTTGCTACTGCATTTGTACTATCAGTTCATATTTAACATAAATATTGAAATTATATATATCTATATATATATATAACATAAAATATTTAAATATATATATATAATTATATTATACGGTCCGGTCCGGTTTTGTACGGTTGGTTTTTTATATAAACCGTAAACCAAACCGTTCACTCCGGTTTGAAATTATTGAAACCGACCGACCGAAACTTGAAGAAAAAAACCAACCGTTAAACCGAACCGATGACCGGTTTGGACGGTTTCACGGTTTCAAACCGAACCATGAACACCCCTAATGAATCTGATGTGAATACTTGAAACCTGATATAATTGGAATGAGTAATACCCGGTCCATATAAGTATGAGACGGGTTTAGGATTAGTTTTGAAATTTTTCATGGGTTTAGGATTTCTAATAAACTCCGATTAGTAATATTTGGTCAAACCCCGATAGAAACACGACGGTTTTGGGCCAGCTCTATCCGAAAGGTACTTTTAATAAATAAATGTGAAACTCAAAACCCAATGGGTATCCTAGAACCCGGTAGTAATTACCCGATAAATACCAGACGAGTCAAGGATAGGTCTGGGACAAGGTTTTATAATCGGGTATAGGTCTGGGAATACCTAGACCCGTCTCAAACCCGACCCATTGTCATCCCTACAAAACATTAAGGTAGTTTTTGGTATGCAGGAATGGGAGGCGGAATGAAATGACCCATTGTGAGGGAATGGAGAAAAGTATGTTTGGTTGATCAAATGAATGAAACGGCTCATTACCTAGTCCGTTTCTTTCTCTCTAAAACACCACAATTTCAATCCATCCATACCCCATGTTTTTTTTCATTCTATTCCCTCTTTCACCCTACATCACCTTCACCACCAACCACTACTATCAACACCCACCACCCACCGTCACTACCACCAACCACCACCATCGCCATCCACAGCCACCGTTACCACCACCACCACCAACCATCGTCATCAATGCCAGCCGCTCACCCCGCCACCCGCCTGCCACCATCAACGATCGCCCCTGCCCCTCACCACCACCACCCGTCGCCTACCGCCTACCATCGTCGCTGCCCACCACTACCACCTCCATCACTACCACCACCCACCCCCACCCCACTACCACCACCCCACCATTATCTCTCGTCACCCACAACCACCTGCCACCGCCAACCACCATCACCGTCCACCAATGCCACGTCCGCCACCTACCTCCCACCACCATCGCCACTCACTATCATTTTTATTTTATTTTTTCTATTTTTCCTACCTACCAAACAACTAAAAGTAATTATTCATTTTATTCTCATGTGGTAACCAAACATCTCATTGGAATGGTAATAGCCTATTCCATTCCTTTGTCCATTCCATTATCACGTTCCTTTCATTCCGCCTTCCATTCCATTATCTCATACCAAACAGACCATAACATTCAAATTTCTAGGATTGTGAAAACAATCAATCAAATTTAACTCACCTGATCTTTGAGGAAAAGTGAAGATCTGGTTAGAAGGTTGTAAGGTCTTAAGTTCGAATCTAATTCAAACTAGGTTTTATCGTAACGGGCCTTTGGGCGTCGGTTTTTTCCGAAACATTAGATGATGGACTTGAGCTACCCAGCGATGTCTGTAAATCCCAGTTAACCATGCTTTATTAGTTAGTCGTTTAGAAAAACATTGTGAAAACAAAATGTAATTACACCAGATGGACCATCTAATAAATAGTTGGTTTTTGTACACTTCTTGATAAGAAAAAAAAATTAAAATAGAAAAGCAGTAGCTTTAATTCCTCCACGATTGTCGCCGAGCGAGATATAAATGGATATGCTATATATGGGCTGGGCACATTTTGAATTCCTGTTAATATCTAGAAAATGATATTCTAAAGGTTGTTTTATAGTAATATCTTTAAAGATTCCATGACTTACTTAAAGGTGTACAAGTGAAAATGTGAAATGGCATACAATATATATACATTAATCTTTCAATTAGAATATACAATCATGTCCTAAATCTGTATTATCTATACACTTCTATTGAAAAGAAAAAATGAATCCAAATAAGCGTAACAACCGCAATTCATATGCCAACCATATATAATAACCATTATAAATATAAAGAAAAATTTAGATTACATCGAAACAGAAGGCAAGTGGGCAACAAGTTGGCTCCACTACCCCTTTTTGAATCGCAAAACCCAATCTTTTAAAAACTATATTTGCTGATCTTGGAGTCATAACATTACTATGCATGACCCGTTGAACACGGGTAAGTAGCTCCACAGCTTCAGGCGCGAGGAAACCAAAAGTGTCAAAAACAAAAGGAATAAATACATGTTGGTTGTCAAGACACGCCTTTTCATGTTTTGCCACCTTACCTGAAGCAGCTTTTAATGCGGCTTGACCGATTGCGAAACCACTACTCCCTAAGCCCACCAAAGGAGAAACCTCTGTTAAATCCACACACACGTGTTTCCCTCTTATCCATCCAAACACCAAAATGTTAGCCGGTCGAAGAGATGATCTTCCCTCCGACGGGTCAGACAAGAAATTCACAGGTGCTTCTTTCTTAACAGAAATTCCAGCCCGCCTGAATATATCAAAGAGCATATCCCTAACCAAATCGTGTTGGTACTTGAACCCCGGGAGCTCTTTACAGTGCATCGCGTGCTCCCCATATGAGTCTAAACACGCCTTACGACAAACAGGACATATCTCATCAAACGGAAATAGAGGAATCATGAGGCGATACTTAAGGATACTACGATACTCCACTGGAGTCATATGCTGGCCTAACCCATCTATAGGGATAGCAAGAAGAAAATCTTGAGCATGTGGTGCTTGTAGAAACTCAAAAATGGCTTTTTGTCTGCTTGTCATGTTAAAGTGTGACTCCATGTCGTGAACAATTTTACTAAAAAGAGCGCTCGCCAATGCATGCTGGGCTTTAGAGGGGGCGGTCTCTTTGTTAGAGAAACTGATAAAATCGACGCTTGGAATCATATCACGAAGACAAGCCAGAGCACAAGAATAATCAGAATCCATCCCACATATACCACTGTCTCGCAAAATGTGATCCTGAAGCACCCACGATTGGGCTCTCAAGGCCACAAATGCATAAGAGGAAGCCTCTACTGCCGAATACAACCACAAACCCCCATTCTTAATGGGTAAGGAAGCAAGTCGCCATTGGAGGTCTCCAAAGAAAGGACCTCCACAAACTACAATGTCCTCGATCGCCTCACGCGATCCTTTGTCGAAAAACACCGCTGCCTCCATCATGTGTACAGGTTGGCATGTTCTCAAACCAAAGAAAAGTTTAGCAATACCCATACATGATCGAAGCAAAAGTAACTCACTCTGCGGGTCACCAAGTTTTGGGAGAAGACGCATCAAATCAACAACATTAGTAGCTCTCTTCTTTGCCAAACCCTTAATAAACCCTGTGTCTTTACTAACAGCTCCCCCAAGAAGCTTCACCCCTAATAATGGTCTCCCGATGTCAGCAGGGAATAAACCGTCACGAGACTTCGTACCATCACAAGAAGGCCAAAATAGCTCAGTTTTCTTAATATTCAGTTCAAGACCCAAAGTTGGACCCGTCACCTTAATGATATCCAGCACTTTAGCCACTTCCGTTGAATCTCCAAATGACTGTCCCATCATCAAGATATCAGGCATGAAGAAGAAGCTTGCAATTGTCTCGAATCTGATGCACAAAGGGGTGTAAAACAAGGGGGAAAAAAGTGGTTCCAATGGGTCTCCTTGTTGAACCCCCGTGGTGGACCAAATATTATCATCCCCAAGATATAGTCTTGATGGCTGCCCATATAAAAATTCCATCCACAAGGAAATAGAAGGGCATCTGATCCTTACCCCATGAAGTAAAGCTGATCTATCCATCATATTAAATGCATTAGAAAAATCAACTGTAAGCATTGCAAGAGACCCATCAGTGTGGCGCTCACTCAATACCCTGTTGGCGCTATGTAATATGGCCTCCGCACCACCCGACACACCAACCCCAAACTAGAAATCATTAAGATATTTGGTCATTTCTTTGCCAACCCCTTTCATAGCCACATTAGAAACCAAATGACTCCATATAGTACCCACTGCAATAGGTCGAATCCCGTTGTCGGGTTTTAAAAGCGGTGTAAGAGGAGCAGACGCGACAAACTCTGCCAAAGTAGACGGACATCTCCCTCCTAACCATAAATTAACCATTGCAGTGATAGCACATATGAGGTTAGTGGTAATATCCGACCCTTCTCCACAAAGAGCATCCAAAATATGTTGCGCTCTAAAACCGTCCCTCCGACATGAAGTTCCTTTGGGAAACGATTTAATGCAACCAAGGACTCAACCTCCGCCACAAGAGGAGGCTCGGAATAAGTCATGTTCGGCATAGCCGGCGGTTTCTTGCACGGGTGTTTAGCCTCTAAAGCCTTTGTGGTATCAGAATTGTATGGTGCAACACCAGATGAGCATAACACCTTTACTGCAGCAGTAAAGTGACCATCCGCAACTTTTCGAAAACACTGTTTAACGTTATTGTTGACAAGATCCCCCTCCTTTTGAATATCCATGTCACCTTGGCCTAAGGACCTCGAACCAGAACCATTTAACAGATTTTTAATTAACATGGTGATACCGTCAACTTTCCCCCATGTGGCTAAAGAACTCATTATTGAATGATGTTGTATGGCTTTCTTATTCCCGGACCTGCTTTCGAGCTTTCGCAGCCCATAACTACGACCCAGTCACCATTTTTACACTATCGCAATTGTTAGACGGGTGGAACCAACAATGCTACCGGCACCAATACTATAGTCAACCCGAGACCCGACCTGATACCATGCTAAAACGGCTGAAAAGAACTAAAAGCTTCAAGAAAGTGGTTCCTTCAACCCTCAAAATTGGACTAGCATTTAGGAAGAGGTGTTGACTCGCGTTTGGGTTGACATTTTAAAGGACTCAATTGTTGGTAACATAAAAACCCAACACACCATGTGGGCCCTGATTTTTTAGTCGTTCCACTCTTTATGGGTCGTGAACAGTCTCCCAGTAGATCAATTTGCTTCAAAATGCTGTAACTTGAAAAGGGAACGTGTCAAGTTTGTGGTATTTACAACAAATGTTATAACCACAATAGTGGTTCAAGCAATTTAGATATTGTACACGAACTCCTTGATTGAAAATAGCATGAGGATCAACAGGGGGTTATAAACACTTATGTTTGCATTGGAGGCTCTTCATCACAACTCAAAATGTGTGGCGGTGCTCGAAAGGCTTCAACAAATGACTCGAAAAGGAAAATGCTGGAGAAACCCAAAAACACAACTAGTGGCTTAGATGCATTTTGTTTCGTGGATCTCAATGAGGATGTTACCAACGAATCCTCGCTCGAACCAGAACATCCACTTTGGGAGGGACAAGGCAAAACGAGCAACAATGTCTTCTTCGCCCGACGAGAAATTAAGGAATTGGATGAAGTTTTTGCTAAGATAGAAATTTTTGGCGCCAAGTTTGAGGAGGTAAAAAAAATTTGTTTAAAAGAAATTGCCGATGACCACAAAGATTAAAAAAGAATTAGCACTAAACATGGACCATCTTGAAGGAGCGGCCCGCGAAGGGGTCGAATTGTTAAAACGGAAGATTCTAAAATGGCTCTATATAAAACTAGAAAAGGGTGAGTAGGTTTTTAAAATTTTCATTTCAATTAAACACTAATCTAGTTTGATCAACTCTTTTTAGAACTCAAAGAATTGTGACGTGCAAGCATGTAAAGAGTTACGAGTTAGAAAAACAAAGCTGATATATGAAGGATCAAGTGAATTTAAAAATGCATTCTAGGTCATCCCATCGATTCTCCAGTGTGGAGTTTCACCTTATTAGCATGAGTGTATGCATGCATGTGAGTGAATTTAACAAAATAATCCATGTACTCCCTAAATCTCCGAATCAAGTAAGATCATCATCAAATTCAAGTGCATAATCAATTTCAACAATACAAACAAGCTTATTAACATGAGTGTATGCACGCGTATGAGTGTTCAACACTCCTCTCTCTCTCTCTCTCTCTCACACACACACACACAGTAGAGGTGCTCTTTAGGTTATTTATTTAGGTTTCGGGTTGTTTGGGTCGGGTTGTTCGGGTTTAAGCTCAAAACAAATGGACCCAAGAACCGACCCAAATAAGTTTGGTTTGTTCGGGTTTCGGGTTACACGGTTCGGGTAAATTCGGGTTGGGTTTCGGGTTTAACAAATTAAAAAAAATCCACCTTTAATAATATCATAAATTAAAAAACCATATTCCAAGTCGTTATAAAATGATAATATAAAGCCATATTCAACAATAACGCGCATATATTATTTAGCAACACATGAAATTTATCATAAAAGAATGCATTAAACGATATGAATGAGTGTTATAGCTTGTGGATTAATACTTGTATAGATTGAAGAAATATGCTCAATAAATACTGGTTTAAATACTATACTATTTAAGTTTTTGAATTGAAGATACATTATCCGCATGCTTTATGGTCATTAATACATTGGGATATGATAGATCCAATATTAATTGGAGTCTTGATAACAACCAAATAAGAATACATAAGGTTACTGTGCTACTTCACCGCTAAACTACTCAATAAAATTAGGGATACATGCATCGATGTATTATACTTCGGGTATTTCACCAATACCGACCCGAATATTTTATCTCGGGTTCGGGTTAGGAGTTTAATTAGTTCGGGTGAATTCGGGTTGGGTTATTTGGGTCTCGGGTCGCTTCGGTTCGGGTTTGTTATTCGGGTACGGTTAAAAAACACACCCCTAACACACAGTTCATTCACACGCACACATGCATTCGCTAATTTTTGTTTCTAAGGTTGATTCTAACCTGTTTGTGTGAAACATTACCTAATCAAACTTAATTAACCAAAATCCACTATATAACTTACCTTGGATTTCTAAAGAAATTGAGGAGATGATGAAAAGAGATCTTGTATGTGGGTGTTTTGATGTTTTTCCTAGCTTCCTCGCCTTGATTCTTGCTACCTTCAAGTTTAATCTTTCATGGATGAGTGAGTGTTCTTGAATAATTATGAGTATAATTTGAAAATGGTAATGGTGAATGAGGATGGTGGTAGTGGCGTGGGTTTTATGGAGAGAAAGGGGATGAGTAGGTTTGTGATGCGTGTATGTAGTTTTGAAAAATTGACTGTGATGGTGAACCCAACACATAAATCAAACAAGTAATGTTAATCATTTTAGGAGGCTTTTTTATTAGCTTTGGATTGGAGAATGGTGGAGGTGGGGTAGGTGAGGTGAGGTGCCCGGCTAGGGAAGGGTGGGGAGGGGAAAGGGTTGGGCTTTTAAAACAAATTTTCAAGTTTCATTTTAACGTGTTGCGAGTTTTAGATAATCAATTGGATCCCATTTTTAGTCATTTTTGTCAGACTTTAAACGAAATCAAATTCCTGACAACATAAGCTAAAGAAACTATTTTTCTGAAAATAGTTGTCGGGTTCTTATAGTGTCTCTGACTGGCTTTGGATTACTTATTTTCTAATTTTTACGATTCGAGCCTTCTAAAAATAATTTTATAATTTATTACTAATATTTTCATAAAAGTTTTAATTTTTCAAGTTGTTCCTGACACGTTTGGACTCCTTTCAGTCTTTAAATTGTCGCCAATTGTCATTTCACCTAGTGTTCGCTACGTGAAAAATTTAAACTTTTTCGAACATCTAGTAATGCATTTCTCATAACTTTGAAAATTCGGACGTTAGACAAAATACTTATATTTATATAATTATTTTATTACATAATCACGATTACATTAGTGTCGATTGTCACATTTAACACCAATAGCTGATATAATGATAAATATATATGTTTCCCTTGTACTTTTTATATAGTATTTTATAAGTTTTTAATTATTTTTTGTTTAGAATTTGTATACTACTAGCCTTTTAGTGTTTGGTAGGTTTCGGTCATTAAAAATGGTTACAAAGAAGAAGAAATGAGAAGGAAACAAGCTGAAATGAAGAATCTGTCGAACCAAAAAGAAAACTGGTCCAATCGGCAAAAGAATCGGACCCTTTTGGTCTCCCCACGCTGTGCGGCCACCCAAGGAGACTGTTGGTTTTGAAGACCACCGTCTTCACCGATCATTCCGCGTTGCGTTTTCTCTTCCAAAAGAAAGATGCAAAACCCCGTATTGTATGGTGGATTCTTCTACTTTCCGAGTTTGACATAGAGATTAAAGACAAGAAAGGAGAGGAAAATGTTGTGGCGGATCATCTCTCCCGTTTAGAAGATCCGAAGAGGGAGGAGATTCGTGAGGATGCGATAGGTGATGAATTCCCTCTCGAGTCGAATGATTTTGTAGATACGGAAAAGCAATGTATGCCATGGTTCACTGATTTTGCTAATTATTTAGCTAATGGTGTTGTGTTGAAAGGGATGACTAAACAACAAAAGAAGAAGTTTTTCTTGAATGTACATAGTTATGTGTGGGATGACCCTTTTTTTGTGAAGATTGGGGGTGATCGAATTCTCAGGAGATGTGTTACGAGAGAGGAAGGGTTGGATATCCTCAGGCATGTTCATGAAGGTTTGACGGGAGCTCATCATGGTGCACATGCTACGACGCAAAAGATTTTTGATTATGGTTTTTACTGGCCTACGGTTGTGAAAGATGCTTTGAAGTTTGTGAAGATGTGTGATGCTTACCAATGAACCGGTAACATTTCCTCCAAAAATGAGATGCCTCAAAACCCCATCCAAACTCTTGAAATTTTTGATGTTTGGGGTATCGATTTTATGGGACCGTTTCTGACCTCAGGTGGTAATAAAAACACACTTGTGGCAATTGATTATGTTTCCAAGTGAGTTGAAGCCCAAACGTTGGCCACCAACGATGCTCGAGTTGTCGTGAAGTTTTTGTTAGTATACATTCTAGCCTTTCAAATTTCAATTATTATCAACTCCGAAATATTATATATTAACTCGAAGGAACACAAGACCACAACATATATGTTGATTTATATCGTTTATTATTATTATTATTATTATCTTTTTATTTTATTTTCTATTATTATTATTATTATTGCCAAATTACGAGTATTACAGCTACAATCTTATTTTCAATGGCAATCATCATTTGACCATTCTGAGTTAGAGGAGTGCTTGTCATGACATGGATGGTGATCAAATTTAGGAGAATCATAATCCCATGCCCTTTTCAACACCTTAGGGTGATAATCTTTGCATGGATCACCATACAATTCTTCTGGATCCATTATCTTTCTTGTGTATCTTCCATAATGACTTGAGTTTCTTCAACGATTTCTTGTGTTACTTCCAAGTCTTCTTTTTCTTCCTCATCGAATTCAGTGTGCTAACAAGATGCCTATCAAAATGACATATATGAATAGTTGGCTCAGCCTTTTGCATAAACAGCTTAAATGTTAAATTAAAACCATAGTCTTAACAACATGATCATACAACAAACATAATACAAACAACCATGGCTGGCCGGGGCATAGCGCAATGTGGGCACCGGCCGGGGCACTTAATTTTCAAGGGAAAAAAATTCATATATATATTTATGAAAAAACTATTTATAATGTTTTATCCTAATTATACAATAAATTGCTTGGTCTAGTGGTAAAGGAGTATGACTCCTAACCAAAAGGTTGTAGGTTATAATCTCACTTAAGACATTTTTAAGCTTATTTTTATACAAAAAGTTTTTTACACAACCTAAATCATAACCAAGTAAGCCCATTTAAAAATTTAATTGTTTAAACCAAACAAAAACCATTTACATAAGGCTTAATTTTTTTTGCTTATATTATTTCGTTATTCGTTAGGGTCTACGGGCCTTTTTATTTCGGCCCGGCCGAGACATAAATTCTCGGAGACAGCCCTACAAACAACTCTACATAAACAAAGTGTGCAAACACTCTTGCTTAGAACTTCACTACATAAACAACAATAAACAACCAACTAACTACTAAATATATCTTCCATTTAGTGGCTTCATTAGCATTTTTATGACAAATTCTTCATGCTTCTTGATTGTCCTAGTCAAAGCAGGAATTTCTTTCTCACATCTTGGGCAATTCAAGATATCAACCCATCTAATCCAACCACAACTTCCCTTCTATAACCAAGTATGAAGAATTAAGAACAAAATCAACTAACAGAGCATACTAACCAAATTGGTCAATTAACTTAATTGACCACAATAACCTAGTCGAAGTAACATAATCGAACTTAATTGTAAAATTTACACAACACAAGAACTGTTAGTGATTTTAGTGTAATTAAGGATTAACTTTTTGACCAAGTTAATTGTAATATGAATCTAAAAAAGTCGGGTGCGGGGTGCACACTTATCTGATTTTATTATAATGTATAATCCTATTGGTACTTAGGGGTGAAGCCCCTAGGTCGTGGGGGTTCCAAGGGGGCAACGCCCCTGGTAGCAGGGTTCAAGGGGCGGCAGCCCCTGGTAGGGTCTAAGGGGCAGCGCCTCTGGCTGGGGTCGAGCATGGAAATTTTTTATTTCGGACATATGTTGCTTTATTAAAATTGTATTAGAAAATTAATTTTTAATTTTAATTAATTTTCGTTACAAAATTTAATGAAACCAACATGAGCGTATTTTCAGTTTTATGATAACTGCAAAATAGTTATCATTGTCCCTATCAAACCCTAATATAACGTTATTTGATCATACGATAGCATCTCTAGTTCATCATACACTCACAAATATCATACTTAAGTCTTGCTCAAATCAATTCTGAGTTTCATCCGGTCAAAATATTTGAAAACCATAAATAATTTTGATCTGATAGTATTTACACGACTCTCGGATATCCAAAAATACTTTGTTTGCAGAAATTCCCTAACATAACCGACGACCCTGGTTAGCCTCAGTCTTGGAAAAACGATAGCATGTAGCAGCACCACATGAGCAAGTAACATCTGATACATCATACTTGGAGCACGATTTCGATGAAGAAGAATACAACTGAGGCATCGCCAGTGTGAAGATCGAAGACGATGGTGACAATGATGACATTATGTGATTGGAGACGGGGAAATGAACCGACCTTTCAGGTTAAAAACAAGTAAATTCGCTGAGCAGGGGCAACATAGTAATTGCACACTCTGTTTAATGCCATTACCTGACGGTGGACAAAAGTGAAAAAAAAGACCACCATAGGCCCATGTGTGCGAAAATGATACCAGAGGATTGAAACCTGAGTTTTAGGTTTCACCATAGGAACCAAAATTACAATTAACTCTTTAATAAATAATAAAAAAAGAAAGAAACCCCAACAAAAGTATTATTAATTATAGACAAAGGTAGTTGGTTAAAATTTTATTATGAATTGTTTAATAAATTAAGAAATGAGAATAGTAAACTATTGACTATTTCAAAAAAAAAAAAAGAGTAAATTGCGGTTTTCATCTCTATGGTTTGTTTAAATCTGTGGTTTTAGTCCAATAGTTTCAAATCTGCGATTTTCATCTCTGTGGTTTCATTTTACTTGCAATTAAACCCGACCCCACTAACCCCGCTAAGTATGATCGTTAAACCCATCAGCGTGCCCCCTCATGTGAGGGGTAATTTTATCATTTTCTTCCCATGTACACCTCATCCCCTCATGTGAGAGGGCTTGCGAATTAGGATTGAGACTTATTTGGGGAGAAAAAGGCCAAAACTGCCCCTCACGTGAGAGGGACGATGATGGCTTTAACGACCAGACTTAACGGGGTTAGTGTGGCCGGGTTTAATTGCAAGTGAAATGAAACCACAGGGACGAAAATCGCAGATTTGAAACTATTGGACTAAAACCGCAGATTTGGACAAATCACGGGGACGAAAACCGCAGTTTACTCAAAAAAAATTAAAATCCGATGAAATTAATAAAAAGTTGGCCGACGAAATCATAATCCTTAACCATTGACTGATTGTTTATCAGCTCCATCAAACATGTAACCTTCTTTAGTCGGCCGATGAAATTTAAGTACAAATGGCGTTATATTACTAGTCCATGACTGATTGTTTATCAGCTCCATCAAACATGTAACCTTCTTTAGTCGGCCGATGAAATTTAAGTACAAATGGCGTTATATTACTAGTCCATGAGTTTGGTCAGGTGACAAAAATCTATTCTGTCGAAGACCATCCATGAAACGTCGTTCCATCTGTTGTTAAGTAGTCATCTTAGATTTTATGGAATCTGTGAATTTTCTCAAATAGGAAAACCACAAAAAGGGATGTTTCTCTTATGTAGTTTTTTTTTTTTTTTTTTTTTTAATTTTTCTTGTTAAATTAGAAAGATATAATGATAAAAAAGATGAATTCATATGTACTTTTGACATATCCATTTTTTGTTGATCAAATATGGATAAATCACACCAATCCATTCGTGTGTAATTAAATGTAACACATGTCATGCATTTTCTAAAACTATTTATAACAAAATAAAACCATTTTATTATTATTATTATTATTATTATTATTATTATTATTATCATCCACTCCCACAATAACCACCACCAAACGCCGATTCACATCTCTTCCGACTCCCACATACTCCCAAACACCAATTCCCACCATGGATTCCGGTCTTCCCGCCGCCGTAGACGCCAGATCCGGCGGTAAAATATCAAAACGGAAACCAATTTCCGCCAGAACCACTCCGTACGACCGACCGGAACCCTCCAATTGGCGTAACGGCCTTCTTTTTCCGGCCAAAATCGTCGCCGGCGGTGCAAGTAAACTTATTTCGTCGATTTGGAGCCCTAAAACTTGGGGCTCAAATGGGTTGTCTTCAGAAACTGATTCCGATTCAGGTTTGTGTTCAAATTTGGGGCTTTTTTGATGTGAGTGTTTGAGTGTGAATTGAGGGTGGGTATGGGCAATTGCATGTGGGCTGAGTGTTTTGGTTTGTGGGTTTTGGGTTTTATTGTGTTTTAAGGGTGAATTTGGGGATTAGGGTTTGTTAATGTTACGGAAGTTGAAATGGGTTTTAAAGTTTTGTGGGGATGAAATTGAGGAAGTGAAGTTTTGTGGGTTTTTGGTATTATGTTGAATTAAGAAAAAAGATTTGAAATTGATTGGGCTGACTTGTAGTTTGTACACATTTAAGTCAGATGATTAACTTTCTGTCAAAGCAATTCTTTGACCCAAAACTGTACATAATAAAAGACAAATGTTTTATGTTTAGTGTCTGTTCGCATTGGTTCTATTTTTTCTGTTTACTTGTTGTGTTGGTGTTGAATTATTGTTGGATTAAGAAAAAAGATTTGAAATTGATTGGGTTGACTTTGTACATATTTAAGTCAAATGTTTGACTTTTTGTCAAAGAAATTATTTGACCCGAAACTGTACATAATACAAGACAAATGTCTAGTGACTGTTGGTGTTGGTGCTTTTTTCATGTTTACTTGTTTATTATTTGATTATTAAAGTTTTGATTTTGTTTATTCGCTTCTGTTAGTTATAGGTATTACTTGTTAGTGGTTTATTTGTATCTGGTTATTTATTGTTAATTCGGTTTTGTTGATTACAGAAGTTGGTATAGAAGGCGAATGTGTACCTGATGCAAACCTTCCTGATGGTGATGCTGAGCTGAATCAGGTATTTTCACAGATTTACCGTTTTATCTCGGTCAATGCGAGATTATGACTTACGATAATTACCTAACCTTACATTTTTTGTATTTTTCGGGATACATGGTTTTCATTAAAGCACTCAGTATTTTAAATTTTTTTCATAGGGCACTCAAGTATGCATCTTGTTTAATTTATACCAATTTTGACAAAAAAACAGTTTTAATCTATAACATGTTGACACATTGTCGAGATTTTAATGTCTTGTTAACATTTTTAAGGGCATTTATCGTAACATGTTTTTGGCTAACTTGGTATGAATTATCTTACTATGATTGAAACAAGATATATACTTGGGTGGCCTATAAAGTAGTTTCAACATATGGGTGCTTTAATATGTAATTTGATTACTTGTGTGGACCCCGCATACATTATGAGCAATGACCACACTTGATATTCTTAGTATACATTACGGCATTTGTAATATAATTATAACTTTATGATCGTTGCACATTTGGCCACTATTTTGAGGCAATGTGAATTTATGAGGCTATTAATGCACCGATTCGTTGTTTTAACTTTTGATCTTTGAATGCAATTATCTCATCTAATATGTATTTTTATTTCACCAGAATAAAGGCAGTTCGTCCGGGAAGAGTGAGATTTTTTATCTAATTGAACAACTAATTATGCTTGAACACTTTTCAAGGTGACAATCTTTTTCTATAACATTTCGTGGTTCATACTAAATTATGTCTCAGCTGTACTTATTGATATTTTTCATAACATGTTAAAACAGGGAAGAGCGTGATAAACTAATCGAGACTATCAATTCGCGAGTTGTAGATTATACCATGAAAGAGGGAATCAATGCTGCACCAAGTAAGATTCTTAGCAGGAATCGTTAATTTGAACATCGCTTTCTTTTTTTAATATATAAAATAATGTTGTATTGTCTTTTTTATAACAGAGAATCCAGATATCATCGACAAAACCATCACAGAAGCAAGAAAAATAATTTCAGAGAACATGGTCGGAACAAGTTCAAAATCAAACTTGGACAACAGCATTCATGGAATTGTTAGTAAAACTTTACACCTTCTCTTTATCTGATTTGACATTCTGCTAAATTACTTATTACACGTTTAGATGGATAATCATTCAAATGCATCATGGAAGATTCAGAATGAAATGCAACGATTGCATTCCAAGGTCACAGAGCTTATGAAACCAAACGAGCATGTATCTTTAGAAGCACTAAAAACTGAGAATGAAAATGTGAACTTGCTTTCAAACGGTTGGTTGTTTTGCCTCATTTTTCTAGATGGTTTCATTTTCTTGTCTAAAATAAAAACAATATTTGACATGTCACATAGTTTAATAGTTTATTGACTTTCAATTGCTAGTCAAATATAAAAATAAGTTGGCTTTCTGTATTCTTAATTTTCTGCTTTTTTTATTTTCCTTGGATTTCAGATATGAATACTCAAGATGATGCACCAACTGAAACCTTTTCTCTTCCAACAATCGAGGAGCAAAATCCGGTAACCATTGTTTAGAAAAAGTTTCTAGTTTTTTTGTAATGTGAAAAACGGTTGAACAAAATTTAATAAGTGAACGGACATGAATAAAGTTTTGTCTTCATATAGTTAAACCAACAAACAAACATGAACACGTCTTGTTCGTGAATGTTCGTTCATTTAAATTCGTTTATGCTCGTTCGTTTGTTTTAAGTTTGTTAAAATGTTAACTTAAATGCTATTGGCTAATTATAATTACCTTAATTTTAGTAAATTTTTTGTATTTCACATTTTTGGTTTTCATAGCTCAGTTATGTTCATTCGTCTCTGTTCAGTTATGTTCGTTCGTTTACGTTCGTGAAGTGTTTGTTTATGTTGTTAACGAACAAGCATGTACACATTTTTTTTCCTAACGAATGAACACGGACGAGAAACCAACGTTCGTTTAACTGTTCATGTTCGATCGTTTGTTCGATTAAAGTTAAATGAACAAACAGGAACATGGTCCGTTCATGTTTGTTCAGTTTGTTTAGAGGCCTGGTTATATTTCATCTCTAAATGGTCAAACTTTAAGTTGTCTAGAAATGAAACAGACCGAGTGGGTTGAAAGTTGCTCAAGTATTATTCAAATGTTTTCAACTCCTTTGATCGACTAATTCCAAAGTATTATTCAAATGTTTTCAACTCCTTATATTGACGGATGATTTACTGATCAAAAACTTTCTTCTATGTTTTGCTTTATAGATCGCAGAGGAAAAAGACGTTAAAAATGATAAAACGAGTGATGACGTCACTCTTGTTGAAGCCAATCCCGATATAATTATTGAACATGCAGAAGTGGCTGATGTCATTAATCTCTCTCAGGGCAGCTCAAACACGAGTGACCCGACTTCTACCAAGGCGGGCAATAGCCCGTCTGCTAAACGACCCGTGACAAGAACTAGAAAGTACAACACTAGAAGAGGGAGGGCCCGGGGCAAGTGAAGATGACTTTACTGAGAATCAGTGAGATTGTAAGGTCTAGGGTTTACACTGTTGGGTGTTGTTTGTAGTTCTAGTTGCTGGTTTTAGGTTAGGGGTTATGTGTTTGTGTTTGTGTTTGTATTTGTATTTGAACTAATAATTCATCTGATTATGTGTTAGATTAGTTGATTGTTGTTAAGTGGAGTTGTATTTTGTAATATGTTGTAACTTATTATACATTGTAGTTTCTTTCATCTTTAGTGAATTTAGATTGGGAATAATAAATGGTTTAGATGAAAAATAATTAATCTTTTGATACAAGAAAGAAAGAAACATTAGCTTATGAAATTTATTATTTTTTACTTTATAATTTAAAAATTGCCCCTTTTGTTTATGTAATGAACTTGCATGATTACTAATTTTTCTTTCTTTCTTTCTTGTCTTGGCTGTTTTTGAGATTGCTTGTTTAAAATCATATAAGTATTTTTATTTGCTTATAAAACTTTTCCTATCAATAATGACTAAAATAATGTACAAGTATAATACATCAATGTATGATTATTTGTGTATAAATACATACATGACATAAATATCAATACTTATGATTTAGAAGTGTAAACATAAAAGAATTCGTAACTTGTAGCGTTGAGTATAAATTATAAATGATTAAAACAAATGATTTTTGCATCTATTCTAGTGTAGAATGTAGATATGGCATGGCAGAATTGCAGCCTCTAATTGGCTGATAAGCACAAATGGCATCATTATCAGTTCATCACCACATCTTCTTCTTTCACAAACCCTAAACCCATTGACATAAACCATAATCTGTCAACCATGGCTTCTTCTCCTGCTTTCTCAGTGCTCTCATTTTCACCTGTTAACACTGAACAACTCTCTGCTACTCGCCTAAACCCTAGACCACAACAGCAACCTCCTCGCGGTGTTCATAATATTCGAAGTCGAAATATTATTAGCGCTTCGGTGTCGTTTCCTTCGCCCGATCAACTTGCAGCTTCCATTTTCTCAAAGGTGTGGTTTTAATCACTTTGTAAAATATGCGCATGTGTTACTGTCATTGCCACCAGCCAATTAGTTTTCTTATTATTGGTTAAAGTAGTTATCGTGTTTAGTTATGAAGTACGTATAATCGTTGATTTCAAAATCAACCCTTGCATTACGTTTATACGTTCTTTGTGCATATCGAACTAACTAAATAGGTTAACTAATTTAACCAGTATTAACAAACTAGATGACACGTGGCTATGGCAGTGAGACGTTGTTAATAGCTGCTTTGTACGTTCGTGAAAGACTGAATTTTTGGCAATGTAAATAGCTGCTTGACTATCAGACTTGGGAGGAATGAAGGTAAGATAAGAAACCTAAAGTTCGTTCAGCAATAGCCCGTCAAGTAGATCGATACACAACCTCGACTGAACTAAGAGAAACCGTCTGTTGTTTCTTTGATTTCCAAGAGATAGGAATTAGGACCGCCCCCCCCAAAGAAACAAAATAGGCACTAATAGTTTGGAAATATTTGGGACATGAAGCTCAATCAAAATCATAACACTCTGCTAAATCAATGTAGGATTATTATTGAAGAATAATCCTTGAGAAACTGTGTCGTTAACGTAGTTAGGAGTATGAAGAGCGGCATTCCAATGAGGAAGTCATGGGCTTTGCGTGAGTTGACTTAGAAATTGAACTAACAAAAGCTAAATCAGGACAACGATGAATAAATTAACAGTTTGATCACTTAACAGTTTTTAGGTTTTGTGCTTGAATAAATTAGGTTTTTGCGATTTCTAAGCTGTGAAACTTATGATCAAACTCGAAGTTATTCAATCTGCTCAAAACCTAACTTGTTGGAGATCTAGTCAACAAACATGAATATAAGCAATGAAATCTAGGACGCGCGGATCCGTGGTGGATCTTGAACACATAATGTGGGTGGGCCGGGCTATTTTGAACAATAATTTGGATGGGCCGGACTCAACAAGCATAATTTTTTTTAATCTTTCGAAAAAATTACACTACTGAACAAAAACGCTGGGTGGGCAACGACCTGCCTTGGCCCACACTAAGGTCCTCCAGTGGCATGGATTAAGTGATCTACCTTGAAATAGATTTCATATACTTAATTCACATTTCTGCAATGATCCAAGTTCTAAACTGTTTTCTTCCTTAAAAACAATAACACCTTTGGAACTAGGCTTGCAAACAAACCGAACACGAATGGAGCATGTTCGTGTTCGCTCGTTTAACTTTAACCAAACGAACGATCAAACTCGAACACGTAAATGAACAAGGTTTTCATGTTCGTGTTCGTTTGTTAAGAAGATGAACACGTCCGTGTTCGTTCATGTTCGTTTGTTAATAGTATAATTATAAACGAATGGTTCATGAACGTAAACGGATACACATAACATAGACCAACAAACATAACTAGGGTAAAACTAGTTAAAACTAAACTAACTTGTAACAGGCCAAACCATTATTAAATGAATATATTAACGAGCGTAAACATACAAAATTAAACAAACAGAAACTAACGAACATAAATGAATGCTTATTTAACCAATGAACAATTTTTTTGTTCATGTTCATTCGTTTTATCAAACAAACGAATGGTTCACTGAACGTTCAGTTTGTTTACAAGCCTATTTGGAAGCCTAGATTATTGATGTGGTTAAATTTCCAATTTCATGATGTGATGTACTTAGTTGTATGTATATCTAAATTAGGTCACGCAAACAGATCGAGGAGTTACACTGACAAAGGAACAGCACCTGCAAGTAGCTGAGTTAACAAGTGAATTGAGTAAATACTGTATAGATTCACCTGTAACATGCCCTCTGATTTTTGGAGGTAAACTGTCATTGTGATCTGTTTTTGAACTTCAGTTCTAGTGGTTTATGATTATTCTGAAATCTTGACCAATTCATGAAATTGTATATAGAATGGGATGTGGTGTATTGTTCAAATCCTACATCACCTGGAGGCGGTTTCAGGAGTGGTTTTGGACGCCTTATTTTTAAAACTAATGAAATGATTCAAGCTGTTGAAGCTCCTGATATTGTGAGGAACAAGGTATCTTTCTCTGCTCTTGGTTTCCTTGATGGAGAAGTTTCCTTGAAAGGTATGTCTCCATCCTTAAAATAAAAAATATCATAAAATGCAAAACCAGCCCAAACACCGAATTTCGGGCAATTATCAATAATGAATTGGATTAGTTGGGGTCATAAGGGAGTCTTTAACAAGTTTAAATGGGTGGCTCTTGTCAAAGTAGCTTACTTAGGACGGGTCTAAAAGGTCAATGCTACCCATCTCCAATTTATCCACCTGCATATACTGTACGGCATGTCAATAGTCGACTAGTGGCAATAAAAACAAATTGGTAAATCACACCTTTTGTCCTGTATACGAATTTGCAGGTTGTCTTTATACTAAGGAAATTGCATAATTAATTCTATTTTTTATTTTATTTGAAAAGTTGTAACACATTACGTTCTTTCACTAGCCGGTGACAACTTTTTTTGTTAATAGGGTCTGAAAGGACCAAACTACCCCTTAGTAATAAATAAATAAATAAGGGGAAAAGAAAAAAAAAGAAAATAAGAGAATTGTAAAAAGTACATGATTTTTAACACCAATTAGTGGAAATGATGTAAGACAAAATGATTGATTTCTTATGTAATTTCCATAGTGTAAGGACCGAACCTGCAAGTTGGTATAAAAAGTAAAGAACGAAAACTGTAATTTACTTATAACAAATATAACGGGCAAATTTTACTGCTTTTTTTTTCTCCCCCTAAAATGACCTGTTACAACCTGAGCCCACTTTGGTCAAAACCCGTTATGACCCATTAACTGACTCATCAGTTTTGCCGGGCTTAAACTGCTTAGGAATAGGATCACCAGCATTAGCCTGTTTCAACTATGATTATGCAACCGAACACTATATCTCAAGTTTCTTATGTTAAAGAGTTTGATGCTTAGATTATTTAACATATTCACCTGCTACTTTTCTTGTTTTGCCTATGTGTAGGAAAATTGATAGTTCTTGACCAGAAATGGATTAAGGTGGTGTTTGAGCCACCGCATCTTAAGCTAGGCTCAGTAGAGTTTCAGTTTGGTGGTGAAAGTGAAGTGCAGCTCGAGATTACATATATCGATGATAAATTAAGGTTAGGGAAGGGGTCTCGAGGCTCAGTGTTTGTTTTCCAAAGGCGAAAACCAACTGCGTAAACCGAACCTGTGTAATGATTCATGTGTGTTGTATGAGATATTGCATATTGTATATAACAATAATAGAATGAAATGTTCATCTTTTTTGATTTCATCTTGCTGTTTCTAAAAATAATGTTGATGAAAGCCTTTTATCTGTTTAGAGTTAAAAACCTATTGTTTATTTGGAACCTTTTCAATTTGGATAAATAATTTTGTAAAGAAATGAAAAGGCTTCAAGTGAGTTGAATGGGTAAGGCGTCGTCTATTAGTTAACATTCTAAATATTCAAAGATAGCATATTAAATATTTATAAAATTAAAAATCTAAAAAATTTAGATAAAACACTAGTGCAGTCACAATGTGGTTTGGCTGGTTCTGAAGATGAGTCTAGAAGACGACTTTGGGTCGAATTTCTGGAAAACGACAAACCAAACTGGCTGGTTTTACCGGTTTGACAGTTTAGCGGTTTGATTTTAGTTGTTTGACTAATCGAATAAAACAATCAAGTTTAGACTAATCTCTAATATATTCGATTGTTATCAAAACGTATCTTGTTTTAAATCATTAGTTTGTATTACAAAGTTTCAAGTGGTAATGTATTTATACAAAATTGACTTGGATTTAGAAGCACTTCTGAGAATCTAACTGTATTTCAGCAAATGTTTATGCATGATCTTGGACTCTTGGCACTTGTACAAGACACAATACACTTAGCACTCCAAATAGGATCTTCATCTCTAAAATTTAATGAATTTTTTTAGGCAAAATTTGTAACTCATTTAATCATTTTTCTTTATATTTTATTTTGAAATGTCTTCTGCTTCTTCTATTATCTGAATAATTACCGGACATAATAACCTACTTCTAGTCATTTTCTTAAGAAATAGTCGCTTAAACTAACTCCTCAAATAAAGTTAACAAAAAGTGACAAACAAGATAACTGTATAAAATAACCATACTTTGTAAGTCATAACATGACTGGTATTTTTAATGCTTTCATAACCTGACTCGGATTTTTCATACGGTCATCTTACCTGTTCTACTATTTGGATTGTTAATGCAATTCACCAATAAGTCTAAAGTATAAACATATAATTTGAACAATAGTGACATATAATTGAATAAAACTATATAGAAGTGTAGTCCATTTTCTACTTAAAATTAGTTGTGTATTGAGCACGTCCAAAAAAATAGAGATACATAAACCGGGCTAACAACAATTACGAGCCACTTAACTCCCTAAAACGATGCTTAAACATAACTTGTCACGACCTCAAAACTGAATCTCATTAGGGTCCGACGCATTTGGATAGCCGCGGTACTCCAATTTCACATTCAATGTTGCACATATAGCCCGAAACTTTAACCTCAACGACCCCATAATATCCGTTACAGACTCGGTTTCTGGCTCCAGAATTGGATACTTGGACACCAACTCATCCATCTCTTTGATCTTCTTTTGAACTCTAGTTGAGACGCAAGTTGGGTCGACACGAATCACAGAGTTCCAGACATCAATGCAGCCTCTGTAGAACCCCAACTCCTCACCGGTTGTGAACCCGGTTTTTAAGCCAACTTGGCGTCCATCATCTTTTCCAGAGGCTAAACCAGTTTCATAGCCTTCTTGAAAGCCTTGGTTCAAGTGGGTGTCTTCTAAATTTAGCGACTCGCCAAATATGTCGTCGAGCATATCCACAGTGCCAACTGTGAAGGAAGTACGAGTGTCGTTGGCCTGTTCTGGCTTTTGCTCCATGTCCACCAATCGCACAATTGTCGGGAGAATTTGGGGGTTTAGGGTTTTCAAATTGTTGACTGGCTTAACAATTTTTGGTTTTTATTTCTGGCTTAACAATCTAATATAATATATTAAACAAGTGTTTTACCCGCCACGGTCGGATCTATATGTGTACTCATCGCGCGTTGCGGCGGTGGACTAATGTGGAGTTCGGTTGGTATAGGTTAGGTTCGGTATGAGAGCTCCGGCAGCGGATTAGCGCGAATTCGGTCAATTTGGGTTACGTTTGTTACGGTACCGAAACTAAATCAGAAAGATCGGTAAAACCTGAGCGTTGTCGCCTGTCGGTCTCGGGCGATGCGGAGGCCAGTCGGTAAAACCCGAACGTTGTTGCGGCCGGACGTTAAGGCGGCGAGCGGACATAAATTATATCGGTTTTGATACGTTCAATACGATACCGGTACCGAAATTAAAACATAAAAAGAAAGAAAGAAAACATAAACTAATGTGGATGGCCTAATGGGTATGGGTGCCTTTATGCATGGTTGTAAAAATCGTGCCTAGGCACTGGCCGCTGAGTACTCAATGAGTAATCTCCACCTAGGCTGATTTTTCGGTGAGTCATCCTCGAGTACTCACTGACTAGGGCTGAATACTCCCAACTTCTTAGTCGGCCGTCTAGGATCCGTTTAGCGACTTTTGCAACCTTGCCTTTATGACACTAAAACTCTTAATTATTATATGGTAATAATTAGAGCACAAGGGCCATTTTAACATATGGATTTAACTGAATTTGTAACTATCTGTGTAAGGACTGCTTGTTTACAAACTGCTTACTTTAAGAATAGTTAGTATACTTAATAATGATTAAGGATCCAATTTGTAATTAGGTAAATACATAAAAAAAATAATAAGAACTATTATTTACTAAAAGAATTATATATAGGACATTTATAAATTTCTTTTTTACCCAAATTTGAACCATATCCTGGACCTAAAAATTGGAGATTCTAATTATCGTCAACAGAGATGTAAGTTAATCTTTGTATTATCACTATAATAGGATTAGTATCATAAATCACTTGAGATATGCATACATCACACTAGACTACTAGCCATCTGGTAACACTTTTAGATTATGCGATCATAAGCAAAATAATGATGTATATCGCTTAGTAACATAAATCAATCAAACATGCGGTAGCAGTATGTAACACCCCATTTTGTGAATGAAAACAAAAATATAAAACTTATTTTACAAATGACTAACTAACGATTAAATAATTGTTAGAAATATGAGACGTCTAAACGAGTGAATAACATGCCAAATATTTATTGGAACAGTAATGCATTTACACAAGTGTAATACAAATACCGTTTAATAATAACTAGGTTTGTACCCGCCGCGATGCGGCGGTGCATTAACTTGCATTCGGTTGGTGGAAGCTCTTTATGACCGTGGTGGTACATTAACGTGCATTCAGTTGGTAGAAGTTTGTTATAATACCGACACTAAACTGAAAACATTAATCTGTCAACTTAGAAAACAGTAGTGGCACTAGTATAACTTATAATATAAAAAATTAACATATTAAAGAAAAAATAAATACAACTTATGATAGTACCAGTTAGCTTCGTTATGAAACTGACACTAAACCCAAAGATAAATTAACAAATGTCTAGAATACTCACATAACTTGTTATACCAAAGAATAACTCATTTAAAACGATGTTTATTGGATTGGTAAAACTCGGGCGTTACAGCGGCAAGTAGACGCAAATTGGGTCGATTCCGGTTGCGTTCATTACGACACAATAACTAAAAAGAAAACATTGATCGGTACCAAGGCGTTATGGCGGTGAGTAAATGCGAATTGGGTCAGTTTCGGTTACGTTTGGTATAATGTTGAACTAAAAAATAATCAAAATACTGTATGACGTGTCACAAGTCGGTGCTACCACATGGACCAATGATGTTTGTTACGGTTGTAGAACAAAAAGAAACAACGATCGGTAAACCTGAGTATTACGGCGGAGAGTCGACCCGAATTGGGTTGTTTCTGTTACGTTCTTTACGATATTGGAATTAAAATAAAAAAGAAGGATGATGTGTCAGAAGCTAGTGCCGCCACGTGGACCAATTACGGTCTTGCGGTACCAAGCTTTTCAAATATAATATATAATAATATAATAATACTAATAACACTACTACTACTAATAATAAACCAGATTTAAACCCGCCGCACCGCGGTGGCTTGACGCAAATTCGGTCTGTATCGGTTAAGTTCGTCACGACATCTGCACTAGATTGAAAAATTATATGTGAACGCCCAAAAAAGTGTCAGCACACGTACAACTTATGATGAAAGCGGCACACATATGGTCGTTATCTGATAGAAAAATAAATTAGTAAACGTATTACTTATGATACAAAAAATAATATAAGTAAAAACAATGTTTATTCGGTTGAAAAATTACAAGCATTTTGACGAAAATTCGGTCGGTATCTATAGGTTCGCCACAACGCTGGAACTAAACCCAAAAAATAATTTCAAAAAATTGACATATTTAAAACAATAAAAAAATCAAAAAAACAAAATAAACACGGGCATTGCAGTGGCAAGTCGACATACATTCGGTCGGTAACGATTAGGTTCGTTATCGTATCAGAAATAAACATAAAAAATAATTTCGTTATTGGCTAGGTTTGTTACGGTACCGAACCGAAACTAAATAAACAATAACATGGGTGTTGCGGTGACGACGCGTTGCGTTTTTAATTGGTCACTTAAATTCGTTACTGGAATTAAATCTAAAACTCAATTTCCTCAAATTGTTATACTTAAAAAAAAACCTTTAAAGAATCTTGATTGAAAAAAATATGATGCATATGGAGAGCCAAAACATCTTTCTTATATCTTCTCTCTAGTTCTCTCTTGAGTTCTTGAGTGTTCTTGAGTTCTCACATTTGAGTTCTTAAGTTATTTCTTATGTTCTTGGTATCTCACCCCTGCCTCTCTGATATCTTGGTATCAGAGCCATAACTTCGGCTCCTGTTCTCCTTTACTAAAGGTTCGGATTCGTATGCTCTGTGTCTGCCGTCTTTGAACGGATCTCTCACATCAAAAAACCAACCGATAGTTAAGGTCTAAAAGAACGACCGGTAATGTTCCGTCCAAGATCCCTGTTAGAAGTCTAAAAGAACCAGCAGTAGAGTGGTAAGACGACAAGAGGTCGCAGTGAAGTCTCGTTTTGCGGTGTGAAGACCAAACAGTATTGAAGACAGTCCAATATCCAGTCATGTCCGGCCAAACACTATCCCGTTCCAGTTCTACCCTACGTCAGTCATCAGCATCCAGAATAGATCAACTATATGAAATATCATATATTTCTGATGATTCTAAAATACCTATTACTAGTATGCCTTTAGTAAATCCTTATAATGTCTTTTCTAAACCTTCGAATTCATTATCCAAAAAAGTCAAAAAATTAATTGGTTCTACTTCCAATCCCCATGTAAAAGAATTTGTCCAAACCTCCAAGTTTGATTCACATCAACTACCAGCCACCACCACCGAACACCTTGTAACCCTTTCCCTACCGTCAAATCTACCCAGAATCTGCCAAGCCTAAGGTTACACATACATCCACTTCGGTGCAATCCGACTAGCCCTTACCTTTCACGGAAGAAAAGGCTTACCGGCGTTCTCTCGTATAGTCCTTGTTGATACAAGATTTGTTGAATACCAACATACTTGTATAGGTACTATACAAACCACCCTGAACACAGGCACTGTGTTTGTCACCTTCTACCCAAACTTCAACATGCCCATAAATGACCCATCTCTACTCACAGCCCAAAAGGCCCAGATCCAAATTGGCGGAACCCCACAAGTAAATACTTTCCAGGCAACCTTTCACTATCAAATGGCGTACAGGGTACAAAACCACTCCCTAGACATCATGGTCCCAGGACAAGATGACGCTGGTGACGCGTTATTCATTGATGTTGATTCCAACGCCATACCAACCTGCACATATGTTCCAAAACAGCTATCCAGAGAAGAGTTGATAAAACTGTTACCTGAAAAATGGATAACAAATTACGAACAAATCCACCAAACCCCTGTGCATACAACAACAACCCCAGAGTTTTGTCAAGCATAAAGATGGAATGGTTGAGATAAAGTTCTCAAGCCAAGAACGAAGAAACATATTCCCAACAATAAACATGATGCGAACCATACCACCACCAACACCAACTCAACACATCGGACACGTTTGTTACGATGTATGCAACTGTCCATCCTGCGTAGAAGAAGCTTTCAGAGTTGAGTATGACGAAGACAAACCAAAGAAAAAGAAGAACTCACAACGCTCCCTAAAGAAAAGGTATGAAGATGGAGACCCCAACGTTGGTCTACTAGGTGATTCATCAGGCAAGTTTGACTACTATGTCCTTTATGGTAGCTCAACGCAGAAGCCAAACTCAAAACCAGAACCCTGCGAACCATCACCTCCACCAAGCATGCCTCCTAGCAATCTAGAAAGATGTTTTGTAATCACCCCATCATCAGATTACCAAGCAGAATTCCCACAATTAACCCCGTTTGGGAAACCTGACCAGAAAGCCAAACACTCATGGAAGATACAAAACTCTTCCATCATGACATCAAGTGGTCCCTCAAACCCCACCACTGCAGCAGAAGCAACTTTAAACTGGCAAAATGAAAATGCTGTTGCCCATAATAAAGTTCTCACAACCATCCTAGCTCAACAGGACAACTTCAGCAGAACCCAAGAAGTCCTGGTCAACAAACTTCAAGGTATAGAAAACATCATCTATGAAGTTAAAACAAAGATTCTAAACCTCCACCAAGAGCTGATGGAAATGGTTAGAAACACTCCTGCGATGCAGACATCAATGACTCTCTCCCATAAGGAGTCAGAGATGAAGTTTCTCAAGGCTCAACTAGCAGACCTTGAAAGACAACACAAACAGCAAAAGATCTCAACAATGGCTGATGATCCATGGAGGTTACCAACCTCCCCATTTGCAAGACCTAGCTTTGACAGCCTGTGAATCTTTAAAGGCTCTTGCAAGGTTAAACATTTTCACTTTGCCAGTTTAAAGTTGCTTCTGCTGCAGTGGTGGGGTTTGAGGGACCACTTGGTGTCATGATGGAAGAGTTTTGTATCTTCCATGAGTGTTTGGCTTTCTGGTCAGGTTTCCCAAACGGGGTTAATTGTGGGAATTCTGCTTGGTAATCTGATGATGGGGTGATTACAAAACATCTTTCTAGATTGCTAGGAGGCATGCTTGGTGGAGGTGATGGTTCGCAGGGTTCTGGTTTTGAGTTTGGCTTCTGCGTTGAGCTACCATAAAGGACATAGTAGTCAAACTTGCCTGATGAATCACCTAGTAGACCAACGTTGGGGTCTCCATCTTCATACCTTTTCTTTAGGGAGCGTTGTGAGTTCTTCTTTTTCTTTGGTTTGTCTTCGTCATACTCAACTCTGAAAGCTTCTTCTACGCAGGATGGACAGTTGCATACATCGTAACAAACGTGTCCGATGTGTTGAGTTGGTGTTGGTGGTGGTATGGTTCGCATCATGTTTATTGTTGGGAATATGTTTCTTCGTTCTTGGCTTGAGAACTTTATCTCAACCATTCCATCTTTATGCTTGACAAAACTCTGGGGTTGTGGTTGTATGCACAGGGGTTTGGTGGATTTGTTCGTAATTTGTTATCCATTTTTCAGGTAACAATTTTATCAACTCTTCTCTGGATAGCTGTTTTGGAACATATGTGCAGGTTGGTATGGCGTTGGAATCAACATCAATGAATAACGCGTCACCAGCGTCATCTTGTCCTGGGACCATGATGTCTAGGGAGTGGTTTTGTACCCTGTACGCCATTTGATAGTGAAAGGTTGCCTGGAAAGTATTTACTTGTGGGGTTCCGCCAATTTGGATCTGGGCCTTTTGGGCTGTGAGTAGAGATGGGTCATTTATGGGCATGTTGAAGTTTGGGTAGAAGGTGACAAACACAGTGCCTGTGTTCAGGGTGGTTTGTATAGTACCTATACAAGTATGTTGGTATTCAACAAATCTTGTATCAACAAGGACTATACGAGAGAACGCTGGTAAGCCTTTTCTTCCGTGAAAGGTAAGGGCTAGTCGGATTGCACCGAAGTGGATGTATGTGTAACCTTAGGCTTGGCAGATTCTGGGTAGATTTGACGGTAGGGAAAGGGTTACAAGGTGTTCGGTGGTGGTGGCTGGTAGTTGATGTGAATCAAACTTGGAGGTTTGGACAAATTCTTTTACACGGGGATTGGAAGTAGAACCAATTAATTTTTTGACTTTTTTGAATAATGAATTCGAAGGTTTAGAAAAGACATTATAAGGATTTACTAAAGGCATACTAGTAATAGGTATTTTAGAATCATCAGAAATATATGATATTTCATATAGTTGATCTATTCTGGATGCTGATGACTGACGTAGGGTAGAACTGGAATGGGATAGTGTTTGGCCGGACATGACTGGATATTGGACTGTCTTCAATACTGTTTGGTCTTCACACCGCAAAACGAGACTTCACTGCGACCTCTTGTCGTCTTACCACTCTACTGCTGGTTCTTTTAGACTTCTAACAGGGATCTTGGACGGAACTTAATATGGATTCAAACCCTGGTAGTTGAACCACAAAGAAGTTAGTAAAACCCACTTAAGCCAACAAACCATCACTACAAACTTTTTTAAGTGCTGAAACTAAATCATAAATATAAAACAATTGGTTTAGTTGTGGCATCACCATTTGATCTTTATCTATACATATAATACAAAATAATAATAAGAGTGAATGAAAGAAGTGCACATGTGCATGTTTTTTACACAAAAAAGTAAGGATTAAGATCCTTGTCGTCACAAGAAATGAATATAGATAAGGATTCATGTAGTCGGTTAAGACCTTTATAAATATGGATTGCTTCATTCGTATGTTTACTTAAGTTCTTTCATTAGCTTACAATAGAACTCAGGTACGACTCTAAATTTTTTATTTACTCTAAATTAATACAAAAGTATAATATTAGTTTTAAGTTATGATATTAGAGTAGGGTTTAGGGTTATACTAAGGTAGATGTTGAGTGACTCGACTCTGGTCTAGGCATGGACTGGTCAGCTTAAACTAGGTTGAATTGTCCAAAGTCGACCACGGTTATTACTAGCCGGGCATAACATCACATAAACTCATATTACCTTCACTTGTAACAGGACCAAGGGAGAATACATGTACTAACAGCTATCAAACCAACGAGTTATCATGACTACTTTTGAACTGTGATATTATACTTGTATTATCAAACTTGTAATAATAAGAATGCTACAATATTTGAAGAGCAGTGTGGGTATAAAGCATCCTTGTATACTTAATGGATACGTTACGATAAATTGAAATAGGGTAGGGATGCCTGGTATAGAGTAACCATGCACTTGGTAACGTATTCCATACTTACACGATGGTTGGGGGACAGTGATGTTCGTGGCCCGATGGTTGTGGTAATCCATGGTAGCATGTGCTGCCTTTGGACTCAATTGTCATAGCCCATATTGTGTATGTATAATTGGTAATATATGTTTTGTAAATTCTGATCATGAGCTCACCAGCAATAGCTGATATTGTTTTAAATAAATGTTGTGTTATCTTTCGCTGTTAAGTTGTATCAATTGTGATATTGAACCAAGAATTTCTTGGCGAAGAGTGATATTGAACCATGATGGAAATTTTAGAGCTACTTGGCGAAGAGTGATATTGAACCAAGAATTTCTTAAGTTTAGTGTCGTAATAGTGACTTGATATACTTGAGGATGTTATTGTTATAAATAAATGTTGTGTTATCTTTCTGTTAAGTTGTATCAATTGTGCATGAGGTTTTAGTTGGTATAAGAGCGTGAGGTTTTAGCGAACTAGACACTTCAATAAGAATACCTAAGTTTCAGCCAGCAAAGCTCTAGACAAGGACCTGACCTAGTCAAACCAAGCAATTTATATAATTATGTTTAAATGTTTTTAATTTCAGGAATAATAAAAAGGAAGGCATTGTTACTTAGGTTTGGTAAGAAAAGGCCAAAGTCGTGAATCATCATCATCTGATAGTTTTAAGTAGAGAATCCTTGAAGCACCAACTAGTTTTACATATGACTCATATCTACCACACCAATATAATCCCATTTTACCACCACCCAAACCATATTCACCCTTACTTATACAACCACACATTCTAGAATATCATAACCTTCTTATTTGTTCCATTTCTTCATATGCTAGTCTGTTTGATTATTTTGTCAGCCCATCCTCCATCGACATCGTTCGCACTTGAACCCTTACGATGGTAGCGAAAGTATGTCTGAAATTATACCCTAATCTGAGGAAGTTGAAACTTTAGAAAAGACTCCCGCGGTACAATACAGGATCCCTTCTCCTCACATAGTATTGCCACCTGTACACCCGGGCGAGTCTAGTACAGGGAGGGGACCCCAACTCAAAACTAACGACACATAATAGTGTAAGAGTTACTGTAAGTGCCAGGAGAAACTATGAGGCTAAAATAACATAGTTACAATTAAATAAACACATGATGGAAGAGGAAAAACGCCACATGAAAGAAGAAAAACATAGATTATAGAAAGAACTCAATAAAGAAAAGGAAAATATACCGAAAGATAGGTTTGTTCTCGGGAAAGCAATTGAAGGATTCATGAGGTGAAACAAGAAGAGATAAGCACTCAGTATTATATGTTTGTCTTATATAATAGTAATAGATTTCTATAATAGACTTGTATAATAGTGTATAATAACAATGTATTGTATTATAAATTATTTTTTTATGCTGATTACGTATATCCTACGTGTGAATATTATAGATTAAGGATATATACCATGTCTGAACAGTATGATAACATACATAGGTTATATCTATAATTAACATAAAACAAACTTTATTTATAATACAAAACATTATACTTTACAACTATTATACAAGCCTATAATATAAATCTATTACTATTATACAAGAACATATAATACGGATTGCTTATTTCTTCTTGTTCCACCTCATAAATCCTCTAATTGCTTTTCCCTAGAACAGACTTATCTCTTGATTTATTTTCCCTTTGTTTTTCACGTTCTTTCTATAAGCTACACTTTTATTCTTCCACATGGCGTTTTCCTCTTCCATCCTGTGTTAATGTGCTTCTAACTATGCTATTTTTCCTCTTCCATCCTGTGTTAATGTGCTTCTAACTATGCTATTCTAGCCTCATAGTTTCTCCCGGCACTTACGGGAACTCTTTAACACATTTTCGTGCTATTAGTTTGGGTTGGGGTCCCCTCATAGAACTAGACTCGCCCGGATGTATGGGTGGCAATCCGATGTGAGGAGAGGGGTCATGTATCTAAATGCAGGAGTCTCTTCTGGAGTTTTGACTACCTTAGATGTAAGGTCTAATTTTAGTCATACTTTCTCTACCTCGTAAGGGTTGTAGTGAGAACGATGTGGATAAAGGAAGGGCTTGTAAAATAATCAGACAAACTAGCATATGAAGAAATGGAACAAATAAAAAGTTTATGAGATTCTGGAATGTGCAGTGGTATGGGTAAGGGGAGTGAATATGGTTCGGATGACGGTAAAATGGGATTATATTGGTGTGGCAGATATTTGTCATATGCAAAACCAGGTGGTGCTTCAAGGATTCCTTGCTCAGAACTATCAGATGATGATAATTCGGGTGATTTAGGCTTTTTCTTACCAAACCTAAGTAAGAATGCCTTCCCTTTTATTATTCCTGAAATAATCGTACTCAGTATATCCCACCAATAGCAATGCTATGGTAGGGTCTGAGGAGGGTAAGATGTAGACAGTCTTACCTCTATCCCATAGGGATAGAGAGGATGCTTCCGGTGAGACCCCCGGCTCGATAGTAGTTTTGCATCAAGCCTTGGACATAAGACACATAGCACTCAATCATCAGAGACACCGGCTGATTGGTGCATGTGCCCTTGTCTTTCAGCTATCAACGCCACCACATGATGCCTGATTAACCTTCCGCCACTTTTAACGTTATTTTCACGAGATTAGTAAAATAACGTCAAAATTAGTGCACTTTTACTTTTGCCCACCCGAGGGTTCACACATATATAAATTATATGCGCGCGTCGCAAGCAGGGCGTAAAATAAATAAATAAATAAATAAAAAAAAATAAAAAAAAATAAAAAAAAAATTGCTTAGTCTGACTAGGTCAGGTCCTAGTCTAGAGATCTACTGGTTGAAGCTTAGGTGTTCCTATTGTAGTACCTAATACGTTAAAACCTCAAGCTGCGATACCAACTGTAACACCCCACTTTAATCCCGGGTGATCATGCACAATTGATACAACTTGACAACGAAAGATTACACTACATTTATTTATAACTATAATATCCTCAAGTATATCAAGTCATTATTTACGACACTAAACTTAAGAAATTCTTGGTCTTCAGTATCACTCTTCACCAAGTAGCTCTAAAATTTCCATCATGGTTCTTATGTGATATGTATATTTAAAATAATATCAGCTATTGCTGGTGAACTCATGATATATAATTTACAACACATATATTAAAAGTTATGCAAACATAATATGGGCTATGATAATTGGGTCCAGAGGCAACACATGCCTACCATGGATTACCACAACCACCGGGCCACAGACACCACTGCCCCAACCATCGTGTAAGTATGGAATACGTTATCAAGCACATGGTTACTCTATACCAGGCATCCCTACCCTATTTTAACCTTTTGTAACGTATCCATTTAAGTATGCAAGGATATTTTATATCACCACTGTTATTAAGATATTGTAGCATTCTTGTTATTACAAGTTTGACAATACAAGTATACTATCATAGTTCAAAAGTAGTCATAATAACTCACAGGTTTCACAGTTGTTAGTACAACACGTGCCGTTCCTTGGTCCTATTACAAGTGAAGATAATATGAGTTTAAGTGATGCTATGCCAGACTAGTTATAACTGTGGTCGGCTTTGGACAATTCAACCTAGTTTAAGCATCGGTGACCAGCCCATACCAAGGCCAGTGTCGAGTCATTCAACGTCTACCCTAGCTATAACCCTAAACCCTACTCTAATACTATATTAAATATTATAACTTAAGCTAACGTTATACTTTTATATTTAATTTATAATTTAAATAAAAAATCTTTAGTGGTACCTGAGTTCTGTTGCGAGATGATTGAAAGACTTAACCCTTCGAACTTACGAATGAAAAAAAAAATAATCATATTTATAAAGGTCCAACCGACTGCATGAGTAGTTATCTATATTTTATTTTCTTTTGAATTGATGAGGATTTTTCATACTTACAATTTTGTGCCGACACAAACACACGTGCACTTCTTACATTTATGTTGTATTTATAAGTAATTTAATAATAATTTTTGATCCCTCATCTTTGTTATTTGTTAAAATTGAAGCAGATTTTTCGTGATGTTACAAAGGGGCTTAAAAAACATCGTGCATTTTAAAACTCAAGAAACCATCACCACTTCAAATAATCGAATTTACCAGTTTAACCAAATTATAGTGTTTAACGAATTCAACCTATCAAATAGAAACCAAACTAATAACATTACCCAAACAGTTCCCATAAGTTTTTAGGGGATGAAATTTAATAAAGTATACTTGCTGCTCGATACACGATTATCACTGTTCGATAAAATGGTTAACTTTATACGATTATGCTCCAAATATGTTCATCCCAATTTGACTCCGACATCAACCTGACAGTCAAAGCCTGCATATCTGAAGAAACACTAAGTGAACCCTGGACAGATTATAGATAATCTGGGGGTTAAGTAATGTTTCCCACGAGGATGAGGTCTAGCAGAGAGTTGTTCTTCAGGGGACCTGCAAAACAGACACCGTAAGCTCGTCACTGAGAAGGGGGGGGGGGGGTTCCTCCTTGTGACCACCCTCCGGCGTGAGAATCAGACTAGATTGCTCTGAATATAAGTGTATATTAAGAGATTGCTAGATAAGATTGAGATCTCAGATGATGTCCTTACCATTCCAAGGTGTTGGAGTATTTATAGCCGAAGGTAGGTTTCCTAGAAGGTACAGCCGGCTGAATAGTATTCCTGTTCTACCAACAGTGGACTACGCACAGGCCATGCTGGTTGGTGGATAGGCTACGGCCAACAGTAACAAGGTCGGCTGTATACTGTTCCTTTACTGCCGGCTACGCACTGTTCCACCAACTGTAGGCTGCGCACGTCCCATCGTAAGGGTTGGTGAGTAGGCAGCGGCTAATAGTGACAAACAGTACTAGAGGGTGCTCCTCCTCGTATTGTTGTCGGTGAGCTGTCACCCTGTGATTGGTTCATGGGCTGCTCTGGTCAAATTGTCTGTTCCGCCCATACCTTAGTAGGTATAGTACGAAAGACCTTCCAGAAGCATACGGACTGGCTCATTTAGGCGGGAGTATTCCCGCCTTGCTCATTCCTTCATGTGACTACTGAAGTAGCGAATGCCTTGTGCGTGTAGCCTTGCTGTTAGTGCGGGTAGCCTTCCCTGATGGCTTGTATCCGCAGCTGCGGGAACAGGCGGGGTACTTCACCATTGGGAGGCTTTCCCTGCGGGTACAGCTGGCGTACTGCGCGTAAGGTTCTCTGAGCATGGTGGGTCCTGCTGGAGCAGTTGGTCATTGCGCAGACGTCCCTATTCAAGGTGAGTCTTGCGGGTCCAACTGGGCTCTGCTGGGACCTACCTCTTCAAGTCCCCCCAGTCCAATGTTCTTCTCATGAATTATTAATAAGTGAGGTGAACTTTTGGACTTAGCAAGGGGTTTTTGAAAAGGGTTTAGTTTTTAGGTTTTCCGTGGTGATTCTTCCCGCGGTTTTCCTGATGTCACGCAGAAATTCCCGACTTTTCTGCTTGATCTTTGGGTGTGAAGCGGGTAGGTTTGTAACCTCCTCGTACGTCAGGAGCGTTGAGTCCCATTTGTGTGGATTCTCCATGGGGTTTTGGTAGTTTTCAACATACTGATCAATTATGCTAAAACCATCAATCCCACCATGGAGTTTCGAACAATATAGTTCTCGACGTTCCCGTCATGCGGGGATGTTATTCCCGTTTCCGCAAGCATGGCCCAGAAGATCCTTCTTGGTTTGAATTCCCTGCAGAGTGCTAAGTATGTGAAGGGTTTTGCCTTGACACTGTACCCGCACTTGTCTTACGGTTACTTTACTTCCAAGGTATTCCTGGCGTCAATTCCCTGCGGATGCTAAGTATGTGAAGGTTTTGCCTTAACACTGTACCCGCATCCGTCTTACGGTTACTTGGTTGCCAAGGTAAGGGGTATTTTCCCGCTTACTTTTGAATCTTTTTGAATTTTGAATTTTGAAATTCGAAGAGTTGGTGGAAGGATAAGAACAGTCCAAACCTCTGAAACGTCGTGCGACGGTTTCTTCTGACTGTGTCAGGACGTGCAGGAAGTTATGGTGACGTGACAGTACATGGTCATTCCAGACGCTTTTTTAGGCGCGTGGGCGCGATTTTTCTGGCGCGTGGCCGCGAAATTAATGGTATGCGTCCTGTCAATAGCTGTTGCCAGCTTGCTTTTTGCCACGTGTCATAGTTTCATTGCACCTTCGTTTTCTCTCTCTTCCGCATTAATTTCATCGCATTAATTGCGATTAGTATATAAAGGGGGGGGGGGGGGAGGGTTCTTTGTAATCCACACTTTCACTCTTCTCTTCATCTTTTTTGCGATTTCCGGCGAATACTCACCTTTTCAGGCAAGCATTCTCCCGAAATCGTTTTCTTCTTCTTTTACAAGATGTCTCGTGATCTCGAATCTACAGCTGATGACAAGAGTACTGCTGGCGGGTGCCAGTGTGCTCTGCCTGGCGATCTGTATCGGTACGTCGTCAGGAAGTTCATGCTCGAGTCTCTCGAGCCTGAGTTTCCTGAACCCCACCAGACGGTGTACGATGCCCCAGAGGCAAGATCGGGGTTTATGCTGCATTCTTTGTTTATGGGAATCTTAGGTTCCCATTGACAAAGTTTGTTTACCGTGTCCTTGAGAGGCACGGTGTTCATTTGACCGAGTTGCACCCTATGGCGATCGCCAAGATTCGCCACTTCGAATGGGTGTGCCGGATTTTGGGCATTGAGCCCTATGTTGACCGCCTGATGACCTTCTACATTTGGAGGTGCATCCAGGGGTGGTACACGTTGATAACCCGGATTAAGGGTTTGAGGATTTGCGCAACCGAGCGCAGTCTTCGCGCGTGGAAGAGGGAGTTCTTCTTCATATCCGCTCGCGCCATCCCCCTTGCCATGAAGTTTAAGAACGGGCAAGCTCTTCCCAGCCTTCACGCCTCCAACTACGAGGAGGCGGAATGGTTTTCGAGGATTTCCCGGGTCCAATCTCCGGTTTACCGGTTTGCGGAGTCCGGGATGGTGATGTTGGGGATGAGCCGGGTGTGGAAGGCGGCGGATGCGCAAAAGGTTCCGATCGTCCTCGAATACGGTTCGAACTCTGTTCCTTACGGTATGCTTTGTTTCTTTTTGTTGATTCTGAATTTCTTCTAACTTTTTTCCTGTTTATTTCAGAGGGGAACGACCTGCAGTCGCTCCTGAACCCGCGGGAGGCTGACGGTCCCGCTCGGATGGGTACTCGTGCTCTAGACGAGAACGAGTTGCCCATCCTAGAACAAACTGCGGATCGGTTCGTGGAGGTCTACCCGCTAGGCCACGAGATCCTGAGCGCCAGGCGGCCAGGTAAGGCGCTCTTCAACCCTCGACCCCTCAATGTTGAAACCTCTGCTGGAATTCCTCTAATCGTATGTTCTGATGAGGAATCCGCAGATGGTCCTCCGTTGGTGCGGAAGAAGAAGGCTGCCGGCGGGAAGGGAAAGGAGGTGGCCTCCACTGCCGATCCGGCGCCTCGGTCTGATTCGGAGACCGAGAGCGAAGAGGTGGCGGGGAATCCCGGTGGTGATAAGACCACCGCTTCGGAGGCTGCGACTGTCACCTCCGGAGAGCCCAAGAAGACGACGGTAACCGGCGCAAAGAGGCCGGCTCCATCGGGTTCGTCCCCGCCTCTCCGTACATTTAGGCTCAAGAAAACCCGTAAGTACAAACTTCTTGTCTTTTAACTTCATAGCTTAATATCATTTAACACTTATCTTCTTTACGCAGGCGTGGATGTTGACGCATTCCAGGGTGGAGCGCAGAGGAGTACCTCCCCGCCAATGACGGTAGGCTTGGTCAGCCTACCTGAGGCGTCGACCCAGGCGCCTGCGCCTGCTTCCGCTGGTTCAGTTGCTCACTCCTTTGAGCCGACTGTTCCAGCTGAGATGACGTCACCGCCGGCTGTGAGTGCGATTTTTACAGCATCTTTCACCGAGCCGGCGGTTACTATTACTGCGGGTTCCGCGGCGGCGACTGCGGCGGCTGCTACCATGCCCCCGTCATCGACGGCCGATCCATCAGGTACGCATGGTGCTTCACGCCAATCTCTGCCACCTTCCCATCTGCCTGACCTCTTGGATGGATTTCCCTTGGGTTCAGGTGATGGGTTCGGCGGCTATCGGCCTGTTATTGACCCTACAGGTGCGTAGGGTTCTTTTGGCCCTTTTCATATATCTTTTTTTTTTTTATCATCTTTTCCTAACTGCTTTATGTTTTTTGCAGTGTCGGATTCCAATGAAGTGTATGTTCCACGATGGAACATTCGCCGAGGAACAACCCTTCGCACCCCTGTGGAGTGCGTGGAATGGGCTCGTCACGCTGCTCCCAGTGGTGCGTTGGGGGAAGCCATGGCTAGCTACCAGGAGGGTAGGCTAACCAATGAGCTTCGGGTTCTCCTGGCCCGGATGCAGCCGCGCGTCGAGCTGCTTTGTCGTGAAAACGACAAGTTAAAAGCAGCTCGCCTTAAAGAAGTGGCTTAGGCGCGGGCTGTCCGGGAGGAGAACCAAAGGCTTTCCGCAGTGGCTGCGGAAAAGGAGAAGGCCTTCAAGGCCCTCGAGGTTGAAGTTTAGGCTCGACTCGAGGCCCGTTCCAAGGCTGCCTAAGCTGTTAATGAACAGCTTCGGCTGGCTAAGGAAACTGCGAGGAACGCAACCGAGAGGGCCACCAAGGCTGAAGCCGTTGCTGAGCCTCTACGCGTGGAGAATGAAGAGCTTAAAGCCAAATTAGAGGCTCTCCAGCAGGCTCATGATGCCTTGGCGATGGAAGACGCCAAAAAGCTCCAGGAGATCTTGGACCAGAGGGGGGTGCTTGACCATACTGAGCGGAAGTTAAAGGGCGTCGAAGAGGCTGCTGCAAAGGAAGTGTTGCTTGCCAACCTCAACAAGAGTGAAGCCGAACGCGCCCGTAACGAAACTCAAGCTGCCCTCCAAGAAGCTCTGGTTTCCAAGGAATGGCTTCTTCGAGAAGCGTTGTCTCAGGTAAGCTTTCATGTCTTTACGCTTTTCTTTGTAAATAGAAAGGGGTTCTGATACTTGTATATTTTCTTGTAGGTTGTGCATCGGGTCTTCTCAGAGACGTCTTATGACGATGCTATGAGCGCAGCCCTCAACGCTTCTCATGAGGATGGGGAAAAGGCCGGTTTTCTGCTTGGTCTAGGGTTCGTTGAGAAAGGCATCCCGCCTTCCAACTTCCCTTTGTACAATGTTGATACTGAAGCTGTTTACGACCAAGCAGTGAATCAGTATGCCGCCTTCCCGCATCCGGTGGTGGAGAAGGTGAACGAAGTCGCTGCTGCTGATGATGGGCTTGCTATCCTTAGAGCTTTCCTTGAACCACCACGCTCTACTGATGGAGCGGGTCCAAGTGGAAGTGGTCCTGAAGCTTGATTCTGAAGATTCCTTTCCACCACTAGCGTAGATTTTTGCTTTTGTATAGCTCTTTGTAATATTTGAACTTTGATGAAATAAAGATTGTGTTTGTTCTTTGCCTTGTTTATTTTACGCATGTTTTGTTCTAACTTAGCAATTTCTTTAGTACTTAGATGAGTTAACTTTTTAACGTGGTAAATTATAAGTTTGTTTCGCTTCCTCTTTCATGATTGTGCGGGTATGACCGTCACTTACACTTAGTAGGATGGCTTAACTTTACTTATATCTGACCTGCGTGGAAGTTTTCCTCATCTTTTCCTTTGAAATTTTTTAAGTGTTCAGAATAAGTTAACCTTTGAACGTGGTAGATGATAGGTTGAAGTTTTGCTTCCTTGTTCGTGATTGTGCGGGTAAGACCGTCACTTGCACTTACAAGGATGGCTAAACTTTACTTACATCTGACCTGCGTGTAGGTTTTCCTTAAAACTTTAAGATTTTTAGCGTTGTGTTTATGCGGGTTTTGCCGCCTTCCACACGTAACGACTTACTTCTTCCCCCATTTATGCGGTGAATACCGGCATAATAGTGTGGGAAGTTCATAAGTATAAAGGTAAGGCTATCAACACATTGTGAAAGGAGAATCATTTCCATTAGAAGTGGCTCTAGGCCTTTTCTTTACAAGTTTGGAATTGATCTACATATAACATTTGCGTAATTGAGCTCCATTCCATGTTCTTGGGATGGGAGTGCCATCGAGCCTTTCGAGCCGGTATGCGCCCTTTCCCAGGACTTCTTTGATGATGTATGGCCCTTCCCAGACCGGGGCCAACTTTCCTGGGCGTTCTTGGTTCGAAGCCTCGTTGTTACGCAGTATGTAGTCTCCTACTTTGAAGTTGCAGAGTTTTACCCGCGTGTTGTAGTACTTTTGCATTTGTCGCTTGTAGTTCTCTTCACGCACTGCGGCTAAGTCTCTGCGTTCCTCGGTTAGCATAAGGTCTAACCGTCTTTCCGCATCATTGTCTTCTGGCTGAATCAAAAGACCCTTGGTGAGGGTAAACCAATTTCGACCGGGACCATGGCTTCAGTGCCATAAGTGAGACTGAACGGGGTTTCTCCCGTACTGGCCTTCTTTAGCGTTCTGTTTGCCCAAAGGACGTGCGGAAGCTCGTCCACCCAGCCGGATCTGTGTTCCAAGAGTCTTCTCTTTATGCCTTCGACGATGCTCTTGTTTGCTCTTTCCACCTCACCATTACCTTGCGGGTGTGCCACTGAGGTAAAGGTGTGGGTGATCTGAAGTTCTTTCAGCCACTGTTGTAGCTTCTTGTCAGCAAAGTTGGTGCCGTTATCGCTCACCAAATTCTGTGGAAGTCCAAAACGACAAATAATAAATTCCCAAATAAATTTTTTGATATGTTTCGCGGTTGTTTGGGCTAATGGTTTTGCTTCTATCCACTTGGTGAAGTAGTCGATGGCTACCACTAGGAACTGAACATTTCCTGCTGCTGTAGGAAATGGGCCTGTCACATCGATGGCCCACTTCTGAAATGGCCATGAAGAGGTGCCTGGAACAAGTTCATTCTTCGGGCGGTGCGTGTTGGGTGCGTAGAGCTGGCAAGACCTACATTTTCTGATGTATGCCAGAGCATCCGTATGCATCCCTGGCCAGAAGTATCCCGCATTGTTTAGCTTAGCTACAACAGCGCGGGGACCTGCGTGTATTCCACAGTTGCCTTCGTGTACTTCCCTTATGAGGTAGTCAGCATCTTGGTTGTCCACGCATCTCAAAAGTGGGCCAAGAAAGTTACGCCTGTAAAAGAATGTCATCGATGAGTTGATAATTCAGTGCTTTACAGCGTAGTTTTCTTGCCTGTGCTTTTGACTCTGGCAGTGTACCTGTCGCAAGGTATGTTATTATTGGTGTCATCCACGTTTCCGTGCCGGTTTGGATGACACAAATTTCCTTATGCGGGACCGAAGGTGTCTCGAGGAGTTCAATGCGGATATCCTTTCCTAAGTGGGTGAAGGCTAATGATGCAAGCTTGCTTAACGCATCCGCAGATTTGTTTTCACTTCGCTTGACGTGTATTACTTTGCAGTCGTTGAAATCGCGCATAAGGGATTTTGCTTGTGCGAGGTACAGGGCCATTGTGTCGTTCACGGCCGTGTACGTCCCGTTAATTTGATTGGCTACTAACATGGAATCCACGTGGGCTTCCAAGTTTTTCACTCCCATCTTACGCGCAATTCTCAGCCCAGCCAAGAATGCCTCATACTCGGCTTCGTTATTCGTACTTGGAAAATCCAGTCGAATAGCGTAAGTGTATTCTTGGCCTGCTGGGTTGGTTAGTTTTAGCCCTGCGCCTGAACCCTCGTTACTGGCTGCTCCATCAGTGTAGAGTCGCCAGACATCATTGATGTCTTGTGCTGGAGAGGGTTGAGCCTCTTCCTGGCACTCTTTTTCCCGCGATGCAGGCACTTCTGCAATAAAGTCGGCCAGAACCTGGCCCTTTATGGCTGGTCTTGGCTTATACTTTATCGCGTATTCCCCCAACTCAATTGCCCATTTGGCTAGGCGTCCCGATAACTCGGGTTTGCCTAGAACGTTTGCAAGTTTGAAGTTAGAGAGAATGGTGATTGGGTGACCCTGGAAATATCGTCTTAACCTGCGTGAAGCGTGTATAAGTGCCAAGACTAATTTTTCGAGGGTAGAGTACCGGGTTTCTACGTCTGTTAGGATACGGCTGACATAATAGATTGGCATCTGGATGCCTTTTCGCTCTACTAGCAGGACTGCCCCGGTTGCTCTATCTGTTGCGGAAAGGTATAGGATTAACTCCTCTCCCGCTTTTGGTGCTGTGAGCGTTGGGAGTTCGATCAAGCGTGACCGAATATCCTGAAAAGCTGCTTCCGCTTCTGGTGTCCAGCGGAAGTGCGTTTTCTTTAAACAGTTTCTTAACGTTGACACGAAGGGAAACGACTTATCCGCGTGGTTTGCCAAAAAGCGATTAAGTGCCACTAGTCGTCCATTCAGTGTCTGCGCCTGTTTGATGGTAGTAGGTGATTCCATTTTGATAATGGCTTCGACCTTTTCGGGGTTCGCTCTGAAGCCATCTTTAGTGACGATGACCCCCAAGAACTTCCCTTCTTCCATTCCAAAGGCACACTTGCTCGGGTTGAGCTTCATGTTTATCTTCCTGAGCGTGTTGAAAGTTTCTTCGATGTCTTTCAACATCGCTTCTGGGTCAGGGCTTTTGATGACCAAGTCATCCATGTAGACTTCCAAGTTCCTCCCAATTTGGGAATGAAACTCTTTGTCCATCAGGCGTTGGTATGTGGACCCGGCATTCTTAAGTCCGAATGGCATCATTTGATAACAAAATGTGCCATCGGGCGTCCGAAAAGCGGTTTTGTCCTGATCATCAACAGCCATGTGGATTTGATGGTACCCCTTATACGCGTCCAGGAAGCATTTAAGGCGGAACGGTGCCAACGAATCCACCTTAAGATCAATTTCAGGTAACGGATAACAATCTTTGGGGCATGCTTTGTTCAAATCCTTGAAATCTATGCACATGCGCCATTGTTTGTCATTCTTCGGTACCATAACGGGATTTGCAACCCAAGTTTGATATCTACTAACGCGTACGATGCCTGCGTCAAGGAGTTCCTTGACTTGGGTTCTACACGCGTTAGTTTGTTCTGGCCCCATTACTCTGCGCTTTTGTACGATCGGCGTAACAGCCGGATCGCATTTGAGCTTATGCTCTGCCTTACTTCGGGGTACACCAGTCATGTCAGCTGGTGTCCACGCGAAGATGTCAGCGTTTTTTTGTAACGAACGCTTGAGTAAGGTGCGTGTGGGATCAACAATTGTTGGGCCAATGGTGACGGCCTGGTCAGGGTACTTGCCGTTGAAGGCCCATCTTTCTGGTTCGGTGATGGTTGGTTTAGCCATCTTTGGTTTGGGTTTAGATGAGACAGATGCGATGCATACCTGGGGAATGCCGGTGATCATCGCTACACCCTCAGCTGTTGGCCATCCCATCATGCCGTGGACTGAGGATACCACGGCGTTGAATCTTGCCATCCCGTCTCTCCCGAAGAGTATGTCGTATGTGTGGTGTGGCTTCCTCATCACGACAAAGTCCACATCTTCTGTGCGGGAGTGTTTCCCATCCGTTAGAGTGACGGGGAAAGATAGGATACCCAGGGGTTGTTTGTGCTGCCATCAAACCCTTCCATCGAGGCGCAGATCGTTTCCAGGCGTTCCTTGTCTTCGTCATCTAGCTTGTCGAAGAACTGCCTGTACATCACCGTTGATGAGGCGCCGTTGTCAGCAAGAGTGCGAGAAGTGATGTAATGCCCCAGCTGGCTTTTGATGACGATAGGGCCTTCTTTGCTGGGTCCTCCTGGCACTCGCGGGAAGCGCACTTCAGCTTCCTTCCACGCACATGGTTCTGTCGTTCGCCTTTTTCTTCCTCTGATCTTACCATGAACCATGTTGATGCTGATGTCAACGGGCTTTCGTCCGTTGCCTCGGTACCGGTTGTCGTTCCTTCCTCCCTTCTTGATTGATGCTACCAGGTGTGCCAGTCTTCCATCCTTGACGAATGCTTCAATAATATCCTTCAAGGATGTACACTCTTCCGTACTGTGACCTTTTGTCCCGTGGAAGTCACAGGATTTACTCTGATCCGCATTAGGTCGCTGCCGGATCATTGGAGCTTTTGGCCATGGTAGCTTTTCAGTGGCAAATATCTCCGTGACGCTTTTGGTGAGTGGCGTCCACCGGTGCTTTTGGCTTGAAGGGTGTGTGTGATTTCTTCCGCCAACAAGAGGGTGAGAGCTGGATGAGGTGTCAAAGTTTACCCTTGACTGCCAGATACCTAGCTTCCTCTTTTTGTTCTGCCGGGCGATCCGAACATTGTTCTCTCTTGTCCTCTGCGTGTAGAGGTGTGTACTCTGGGGAAGATCCCTTCCCAGTTGCTTCTCCGTCTCGGCAAAGCGCTTTGCCGCCGTCATGATGGCATCCCATGTTGATGGCATGCCATCCTTACCCGTCAATGTGCGGATAAGCTCTGGGTATTCGGCGCCTTGGATGAAAGCGGCGCGAACAAGATCTTCACTTATGTTGCCGAGACTTAGCTTTTTGGAGTTGAAGCGGGTGATGAAGTCTAGTAAAGATTCATCCTCCTCTCTCACGCAGTTGAGGATCGTCCACTGTTCTTCAGTATATTTCCTCTGTTGGCTGAAGTGCTGGCTGAACTTGTTCTGAAAGTCCGCCCAGTCATATATGTGGTGGACCGGTAAACGATCGAACCATGCCCTGGCCGCTCCAACCAGAGTCATCTGGAACATATAACACCACGTGGGTTCCGTCCAGTTACTGACGGTTGCCCCCGCAATGAATCTGTTCAAGTGGTCGTCTGGGTCGGATAGACCATCATAAGTGCCAATGTTGGACATTTGTTTGGCACTTCTCAGGGCGATTGCTTCCGCAATGTCCCTTGCAAACTTTGACTTTCCTGCATTTGTAGCAGTTGGCCTAAAGGTTTTGGAGAAGTCACGCGGGTTTCTCTCCGCATTCGTGGGTTTAAAAGCTTCCCCAAAATTCCTTTTCGGCTGGAAGTCCGTTTCCTTACGCTTCCCTTTCGCCTTATGGCGAGGGTTTGCGTCGGTATCGGATTCTTCCCTCTCGTCGTCTGAGTACTCGCACTCGCTGTTCATATTGAGATGTTGGCGAGTACTGCCGAATTCGTCAGCCTGTTGAACTGAACGCAAGCGTTCATCCAATTCAGCTTGGAACTCTCTCTGACGTGCTTCGGCCCACGCCTTCACTTGATCTAGTGTTTGGCAAGGGACCCTCGTTCGTTTTTCCAACTGGGCATCGGTGAACCCTAGTGGAATATTTACTGCACTTGCCCCGGCTTGGGTAGTCGGGGTAGTGTTCGTAAGATTTGTATAACCGCCGGTGTTCCCCCCAGTTGCTGGGGTTGTGGTTACCGGGGTTTCTTGGTCGGTTACTGGCCTTAGGACCGGAGTAACGTTAACCATTTCTTCAGAAATTTTGAAAAAACTAAATTAGTTCTAGCTTTTATGCACGGATGGCGCCAATGAAGAAACACTAAGTGAACCCTGGACAGATTATAGATAATCTGGGGGTTAAGTAATGTTTCCCACGAGGATGAGGTCTAGCAGAGAGTTGTTCTTCAGGGGACCTGCAAAACAGACACCGTAAGCTCGTCACTGAGAAGGGGGGGTTCCTCCTTGTGACCACCCTCCGGCGTGAGAATCAGACTAGATTGCTCTGAATATAAGTGTATATTAAGAGATTGCTAGATAAGATTGAGATCTCAGATGATGTCCTTACCATTCCAAGGTGTTGGAGTATTTATAGCCGAAGGTAGGTTTCCTAGAAGGTACAGCCGGCTGAATAGTATTCCTGTTCTACCAACAGTGGACTACGCACAGGCCATGCTGGTTGGTGGATAGGCTACGGCCAACAGTAACAAGGTCGGCTGTATACTGTTCCTTTACTGCCGGCTACGCACTGTTCCACCAACTGTAGGCTGCGCACGTCCCATCGTAAGGGTTGGTGAGTAGGCAGCGGCTAATAGTGACAAACAGTACTAGAGGGTGCTCCTCCTCGTATTGTTGTCGGTGAGCTGTCACCCTGTGATTGGTTCATGGGCTGCTCTGGTCAAATTGTCTGTTCCGCCCATACCTTAGTAGGTATAGTACGAAAGACCTTCCAGAAGCATACGGACTGGCTCATTTAGGCGGGAGTATTCCCGCCTTGCTCATTCCTTCATGTGACTACTGAAGTAGCGAATGCCTTGTGCGTGTAGCCTTGCTGTTAGTGCGGGTAGCCTTCCCTGATGGCTTGTATCCGCAGCTGCGGGAACAGGCGGGGTACTTCACCATTGGGAGGCTTTCCCTGCGGGTACAGCTGGCGTACTGCGCGTAAGGTTCTCTGAGCATGGTGGGTCCTGCTGGAGCACTTGGTCATTGCGCAGACGTCCCTATTCAAGGTGAGTCTTGCGGGTCCAACTGGGCTCTGCTGGGACCTACCTCTTCAATATCACACATTCAAAAAATGCATATCATGATAAATTGCATAAAGGATCAGAATCAGCTGATTTTAATTCAAAATCATTAACAATAAAATACAAAGGATAAATTTTATCGAAAAATAATTTGGTTCATACAGAGACACCTAGTTTAAGTCTGACATCACATCTGGCGAGCAGCGAGACCACAACCACCTTCGATTCTAGACCTCATTTGTCTCATCACCATACCATATGTAGATCTATTAACCACCATCACTGCTTCTAGGGTTTCAGTCTCTTAAGATAAGGGAATGGACAGAGGGTCGGCGGCCGGAACATAACTCCACCAACACTACACCGCCTAATAGCGCTCCTGAATCGAACCGCTACCACTACAACACCGTCAAATGGACAGAAATTTGAATCCACCCCCTACCAGACAACCGCAACCACCACACCACCGCCACCTTGGGTTTCTAGATCGAACCCGGCAACAGCAGGTGACAACAACGGTTATTGGTGGAGGAAAGAAACAAGTAGAAAACAACGTCCATGACAATCAAGAATCTACCATCGCCAAGTAGAGAGAGAGAGAGAGAGAGAGAGAGAGAGAGAGAGGGGAATTGAAGTAAATCTAGAGAGGAAGAGCATTTTTACGTCTCCAAACCAAAAATTACATTAAATCACACTTTATTTTCTCTATTTATTTCAATTAAATAATCCTTTTTATACCTTTTCTATTTCCTTCACTCATAACCACTTTTAAAATATATTAAAAAATTATAGGGGATGAACAGTAACTTTTCAAATATACAGAAAAATCACTACTTTTTCTAAAATATAAAAACACTTCACTCACAACACCAGGAAATCACTTTCTAAATTATAAAAACACCCCTCACATAATATAAGAGGTTGGATGAGAATGCTCTAACAAATGTCCAAATGTATAGGACATGAGAGAGAGAGAGAGAGAGAGGAAGTGGATAATTGCCAACAAAAAAATGCATAATATGACGTAAGCAATGTACAAACATTTGAAACCCAGGCTACAACTCCTAATGCAGAAAGTTACCGAAAAATGTAATATTATAAATAAGCCCTTGCTGGGGTGAGTCGCGACGCCTTAATAGTCAGTTTTTTGGGTTTCTTTTGTTTTTATTTTTTTATTAAATTTTATAATTATTTAATGATTATTAATTGTTTATTGGATTAAATTTTGTGTTTATTGGATTAATTAAATTTTATAATTAAATGGTTATTTATGTTGACTCATCGTTACAAAGTCTGAGACCGACAATGCTTAGGTTTTACCAAATTCGTTGTTTACTTCTAATATTGTAATGAACGTAACCACAACCGAACGAATTCATGTAGACTCACCGCCCAGACCGGCAACACTCAAGTTTTACCACACCCGAGTTTTACTAACTCGCCGTTGCAGAGCCGGGGACCGACAACGCTCGGGTTTTATCAACGCCTAGGTTTTAACTATGTTGTTTATTTTTTTTTATTTTATTATATGCTAATTCTTTTATTTGTTGATTGATGAATTTAGTTTTTGGGTTTAAATGCTGGATTTTACCAACGTTGTTTATACGACAACGTAACGAATGTAACCACAATGGGTTGGTGGTTCATTGGCAAATACAAAGTCTTTAAACACCATAAGTTTGGAAGGGGAGGTCTTGGGTTCAAGTCCCACAGACCACAAGGATCAAAAGAAATTTGCTGTTCAAATATAAGAAAATAAAAAAAAACGTAACCGAAATTGTCCGAATTTGCGTTGATTCACCGCCGTAACGCTCAGACCTACAACGCTTGGGTTTTACAGAATGAATAAATGTCATTTTAAATGCTATATTTGTTTATGTGTTATTATTTTTATGTTAGGTTGACGATTTTTTTAGGGTTTAACGCTTAACGCTGCTTATACCATAACGAACGTAATCGAAACTAACTGAATTTTTGTCAAATTGTCATCGTAATACTCATTTTTTACAAGGGTTTTTACCAACGCCTAGGTTTCAAGGCTCATGCTTTACCGACCGAACAGATGCACACGACCTTATAGTCAAATTCACTGAACCCGTTTTTTAACCCTCCTTATTCGACAGTAAACTGTTTTTTCCCCAAACCGGTTTAAAACCCGAACCGAATCCATTTAATAGATTCAAAAGTTTCTCCTCTTCAACCTTTATAACCGAAACCAGTTTTTATTACCTGTTGATCAACCTAGTTCGGCTTATAACCCGAACCGGTTCTTTTAAAGACTTCACACAAGTAGTCATAGTTGAGGGACCATATTTAACCATTTGTAAAAACTACACTTTTCGTTCGCATCTTCTAGATGGCCGCATGCTACAGGCCGAAATTAACCCACGTGTACATGATACGTGTCACCACCATTCCACACTGCGCTTCAAGTTGCCTTCATTTCACCTCTTCGAATAACGAACCCTCCGATTGAAGCAACCAATCAGACGATCATGTCTCGTTTAATCCACTCCAGATTATCACCTTCCCGATTACTGTAAGTTTTCCGATCTCAAATCCTTCAATTAATTCAAATGCGGTTGTAATTAGAGGAATAGAATTTTTAGGGTTTGTAGTACTAATTGTTGTGGAATTGAAGGCATACATTTGGTTCAATTGGAAGAGGAAGGTATCTGTCAACGGAATCTAATAAGATTGATGATGAACCGCTTAAAGTAGAGGAAGCTGAAACCGTACAGACTCCACCTCCTGCAGTAGAAAAGGTACTTTTAGCTTGCGTACTTACTTATATATGTTGACGATTATTTTACTTCATGCGTAGTTATGGCACGAAAGGCCTTTGTAGGATAAGGAGCCTTTGCATTCCATCCTTTACTGTCAGAAAATGTGATTCAATTTATTCTCAAGAACAATTAATTGTATGAAAAGTCAAATGATTGAAATTGATAAACAAGAACAACCGATTACACACTGATCGAAATAGAATTACATGGAACTGCAGACGACTTTCATCGGACTAATTACCGATGAATAAGAACACCAAGAATAAGATTTATTGTGATGAATGCTTATCTTCTTAACTATCGTAGAGCCTGTATTTATACTTGAACTCTAACCAAGGGAGCGTCCTTCAATCAATCAAAGAGAGCAGAAACATGGAACCAAATCTCCAGCTGTAGGTGAATGGTAAATGGCTCCTTTCCGTATGTGATTAGGGCTTGAAACAACCGACCGTTTGTAGATGGTGAGATACGATCAACAGAGATTATGTGTGAGCAAAGAACAAGCATGCAGATCCATATCCAAACAAGCCCAAGTACACAATAGCCCAATAGCTCAAATGAAGTCCAGTATGCAAGAATAAGAGAAAAAAGGCAATTAGAGTAATGTTATGGATTATGAAATTGAAATGATTAATTTTAACATTTACCTATATATGTATGCATATATTGTTTTGTTTTTTTTTCTTGTGAGATCATGTTTATATATTGATATTTGAGGGTGATGAGAGCACAATGGCCAACCAAAAAGAAGGTTTTACATGCCCAAGTGTTAATCTCGTCGTCACCAGAATCAATGTTGATTAGAACTAGAACATAGTGTAATGTAATGGCTACAAGCTTGACCATTATTCAAATATTTCTAAGATGCTCTTCGTCTTTGTTTACTTTAAGATCTGTGTGTTTGATGTTTGATCATTAGTCGAATGTCTATGCTGCTCTTTGAGCAAGACATAAGTAGAAGAATCTTGTGAACCAAAATTATTGCTTTGAGTATCATTTGGTGATATCTGAATGTAGTTTTGGCAAACAGGAAATATTGCATTATTGGGATGCTATGAAAAACTCAGAACTGAAATTGTTGGATCTTTGTTAACAAACACTTAACTGGGGTGCATATGTATTGATGTTTTCATGTTTGTATATGTATATATGAATAAGCATATATTTATCTATTTTTTAATTTTTTTGTAATCAGTTACTTATTCTTGGTGGAAATGGGTTTGTTGGCTCACACATATGCAAAGAAGCATTGGATCGCGGCTTGTCAGTTGCGAGCCTTAGCAGGTAATCATCTTTAATTTTTTTACATCATCTTTAAATGAATTTCTTGGAGTTAAAAGTATCACCAATATGATCTATGATATGCTTTAAATTAATATACTTTTGTCATAACTTATGCGGATTGAACACGTTCACATTAATAAACACATTAGAAAATTTTACGTTGAATTGATCTTATTGTTGCTATAGTATATGGGCCCAAACCCTAGATATTTAACAATAAAAGATTTACTTAATTAGCTTTGAATATGCTATCTTTAGCTTTGAATATGCTATCTTTCATGTGTTGGTTTAATATGCGGCTGATTTGTCCACCTAATTTTCTATTATTTATGTGGCAGATCCGGCAAGTCATCTATCCAAGAATCATGGGCTAACAAAGTAGATTGGCGTAAAGGTATTATATACAACTTCTAAGTTTATATGAGCTGAAATGTTGAAAGAACACTAGGCGCAGATAAGTTTAATAACTGATTGTATGACAATCAAGATAAAGGTATTTTTGAATGTAACATGGCAAATCTACAAATATAAATTTTGATATATCAAGTTGGCGTATTGCATATATAAAGAAAAGTATATTGTTTGCCCATTAATTTGAAAGTAGAAGCAGTATCTGGTCTATGATGATTATAAATTAATTTTGTTTTATTTAGGCAAAATGACTATTCTTTTGCTTTGTGCGATGGCAGGGGACTTGCTGTCAGGTGACTCATGGAAGGAAGCACTCGATGGAGTCACTTCTGTTGTATGTGTCATCTCTATTCTTCCTAAATGTTTCTAATAAATAAGAAAACATCAATATGTCTTACAATTGGTTTTATGAAAATAGAAGAAAACATAACTTCTGTTAGATAGTTGATAGCTAGCACTGGTTTTCTTTTTGTTATAGATTTTACAAATATAGTCTTGATTTTCTGCTTAAATCTTTCAGATCTCATGTGTCGGTGGGTTTGGTTCCAATGCGCACATGTACAAGATCAATGGAACTGCAAACATCAATGCTGTTAGAGCTGCAGCTGAAAAAGGTTTAAGCTAAATTCAGTTGTGCTTTCTATTTGTTTTATTGTTTTCTATGCTATTACTCATTTAGCAATTAGTAACGAGTTGATCCCGAGCTCGCTTCCTGTAATTTACTAGAGCTCGGGCTCTATGTCTAAAGCTCGGTTATTATTAATTAAAGGAAGAATTTCATATATATCCCTACAAACTTATGAAATATCATATATGTCCAAACTAAAAGTATCATATATGTCCTCCTTTTGTAACTTTTGTAGTTTATGACAATGTTACCTTTCTTGACCCTTTTTAGCATCTTTCAAATGAGATTGAAGTTTAATTAGATTTTGGATCACCTAATTTAACACCAAAAAATTGTCGGTGGGAATCTTTAAAAACTTTAGATATTTGAGAAACCAAAATGAAACCGAAAAAAATTGATAAAAAAAAACTGAAACCGAAAACGAATCTAAAAAACATACCAAAATGAAACAAAAAACCGAAACCGAACCGAAAAGAACCCGAGGAACCGACCAAACGAAACACAAAAAACAAAATCGAACCGAAACGAATCCGTAAGACCGACCAAAACGAAACAAAAAACTGAAAAAATCAAAACCGAAACAAAAAAAACTGACCAAAATGAAAGAAAAAACGAAAAATTCGAAACCAAACTGAAACGAAACCGAGAGAACCGATCAAAATGAAACATAAAGATTGAAACCAAACCAATACTGACTAAAACGAACAAAAACAGCAACCGAGCTTAAACCTAAAAACCGACCAAAATCAAAAAAATCAGAACCAAACAGAAACGAAACTCAAAAACCCGATCAAAACGTAACATAAAGATTGAAACCGAACCAAAACAGACTAAAACGAAACAAAAAAAAACAACGGAACTAAAACGAAACCGAAAAACTGATCAAAACAAACAGAAAACTGAAACTGAAAAAACCGACCAAAACAAACAAAGAAGCAAAACCGAACTCAAAACGAAAACTGAAAAACTAAACAGAACTGAAATAAAAATGAGAATTCGTCCTTTTATTTAATAAAAAAGATCCTTTCAACTTATAAAATACACCATTGAAATCGTAAATGTCATCATTGAAAGAAATATTGTTGACGACGAAACACAAAATGCGAGTTAGAAATAGGTAACTATGAAAATTTAAAATTTTAATAAAAATAACGGTAGAATGGTCATTTCTTGAGATGCTTTAAATGAAACGGACATATTTGATATTTTAACTAGTTTACAGGGATATATATGATATTTTAAGTTTTGATCGGATATATATGATATTTCACAAGTTTGTATGGTGTATATGTAGGAAATTGTCTCTAAACACATAATCATATTATTCTATACGTAAGTATGATAAAAGTAATTATTGTATCCGTGTATAAATAAAATAATAAATAAATATATAGAATGATATGTATTATGTGTTTATATATATATATATATATATATTATACAAAATAAATATGATTATATGTGTGTGTGTGTGTATGCATATGTATATCATAGTATATGCATATGTATTATATGCTCGTTTACGGCTCCTTAAGAGCTGAACCTAGTCAAGCTCGAGCTCGTTTATTAAAGGAGCTTCAGTTTAGGCTCGAGCTCGTTTACTAAAGGAGCTTCAATTTAGGCTCTAGCATGTTTAAGCGCGGCTTGTTTTGAGCTGATCTCAAATCGCTCACGAGCGCCTCGGCTCAGCTTGTTTACACCCTTAGTAGAAAAAGATCTGTGCTTCTAATGTTTAAATGTTCTTCAACCTTAATTTAGTTGTAATCTATTCTTGATTATGCCTACAGGGGTTAAAAGATTTGTCTACATATCTGCTGCTGACTTCGGCTTGATTAATTACTTGATACAAGGATATTATGATGGAAAGGTACTTTTCGACCATATGCAAGCATTGATTCTTTCATTCTCAAGTAGTTAATTTGTAGCTAAATGTGAATGGCAGTCTATTTAAACCAAATTTCTAGTTTTATACTTCTTTTTACAGAATGCTATCCTTTCAATTTCCAATAATCACCTATAAATTTGTATAATGCAGAGAGCTACTGAAACAGAGTTGCTGACAAAGTTTCCATATGGACGTGAGTTTTCTATCGCCTTTCTATATAACATGCACTCATTCTCTAAACGAAGCTTTCTTTTTTTATTAGTATTTTTTAATCTCTAATCTAAATTCACAATAACACGTATCTTTTAATTTTAGATGTGATTTTGAGGCCTGGTTTCATTTATGGAACTCGTCGAGTTGGCAGCATGAAATTACCTCTTGGTGTAATTGGTTCTCCACTAGAGATGGTACGTTTAAAATGACTACTAATGTGCCAGTCAACTTAGGTTTGAGCCACAAATAGTTTTTTCCCCATGTTTTAAATTAATATTGTTATGGGAATTGTTTCCTGTTATGTTTTTATATGATCATTTTAGATAACAAGAAGTCCAAATTGACCCGTTTTTAAATTGAACAGGTCAAAGTTGGTATCTTTAACCGAAACCTTTGAAAATAATTGGTGTTATGAACAATGCAGGTTATGCAATATGCAAAGCCGTTGACTCAGGTCCCTTTAGTTGGGCCAGTGTTGACTCCACCTGTGGATGTTAAAGCTGTAGCAAAAGTTGCTGTAAGAGGCGCTATTGATCCAGTTTTCCCTCCTGGCATAGTTGATGTTTATGGATTAAAACGTTACAGCCAGCAGAAATAAACACGCTCGGTGAAATGCAAATATATTTATAGTAAGACGAGACTCAAAAACACCAGGCATTGTTCTTTGGTAGAGAAAGTGGCACTAATTAACGTGTTTCTTAAAAGAGAGGTATATTCGGGTCAATAAAAGAGATGGAAATCGTGTTCATGTAATTCTGATTCAGTCTCTCGGGTGTTTTTTACTTTGCATTTTGGAGTAACACGATAATGAACATATTCAGGATTTTGAATGATATCTTAAATGCATTCAAGAACATTATCAGCTAACAAATTATGTGCTTGGAATTAGGGCTCAAATGCTACTTATCAGCATTGAGTTTGCAAAATTTAGTCTTCAATATCAACCAATATTGTTTACTTCGTTCACAGCGGGCACATAGATTCGTTTTTGATTACCTGGATGAAACTTCCCATGAGGTCCAGCCATCCTTGAAGTCCTCCGGGCTCCGTCTAGATACTAACTTTGAATTATCATTTCATAAGCACACATTTCGTCCAATACTTGCTGGTGATATACGGGGTGACCCAATGGCTCAATATCTTTGTAGGCAGAATAAACTGAGATGAGATTCGTCTAAGATATGACCAATGTTGCTATCTGATATGAGATGTACACTTTTCTAGTTTCAAAGAGAGATGGATTGATTTAGGCAAAACTATGTATGATGATGGTGTGACACCTCAAATGGTAGTAACCCTTTTCATTAGCACGGAGTCTCGATTGACACAGAGCTTCGGATCGGTATTATTAACATCACGATTAGGATCCTTCATAACAAACTGTAACAAATGATAGGAACACTTGTACAAAAACAACAAAGAGTAGGAGGACCGTCTTGGGGGATGCCATTCAAATGAGGCGATGTAATTTAGTACAAATACGTTAATACGACCTGTGTAGTTTAGTGAAAATATGTACATGTAGCAGAGTAGAAATTCTTGTGGGTTATACGTTGAACTTTATGTTTCAAGTATCATGGTTCTTGCTGGTCTTTCAGAAGATCAGCCATACACTCCCCCCTTTTGTGGTATCAGAACCATAGCTAGGCTCCTGTTCCGCCTTCCCGGATCTTTTAAGTATGCTCTGTGACTGCCGACTTTGATCGGATCTCTCACATCAGAACAACTGATCTTGTAAGGACTCGAACAGTCTGATATGACGTGTAAACACTTCCCCTGAGTCGGTAGACAATTTGTTCATGAGTGGTAAGACGACGTTAAAGAGGAGAAGAGTCGCTGAAAGTCTCTAGTTGGTACGAATTGGGAAAGCCCAGAAGGTGTTAGATCACGTTAAAACTCAGATATGAACCACGAGTCTAGTCCGTCCCGTTCCATGTCCAGTCTGTCCCGTTCTATGTCCGGTCGTCAGCGTCTAGAATTGATCAGCTATATGAATTTTCATACCTGTCTGATGATTCTAAAATCCCTATTACTAGTATGCCCTTAGTTAACCCATATAGTGTCTTTTCTAACCCCAAAATTCTCTTACAAAAAGAGTCAAAAAAATAATTAGTCCAAATCCCAACCCAGGTGTCAAGGAGTATGTTCAAACTTCCAAGTTTGATTCACATCAGCTTCCAGCCATAACCTCTGAACACCTAGTCACCCTATCCCTCCCCTCAGATCTTCCAAGGATCTGCCAAGCACAAGGCTTCACCCACATCCACTTCGGTGCAATCAGGTTAGCCCTGACCTTCCATGGTAGAAAAGGTCTACCAGCGTTCTCTCGGATCGCCTTGGTCGATTCCAGGTTTGTAGAATACCAACACGCCTGTATTGGTACTATTCAGACCACGTTGAACGTCGGCACTGTGTTTGTCACCTTCTACCCAAACTTCAACATGCCTCTTAATGATCCATCACTGTTAACAGCTTTAAAGGCTCAGATCCATATTGGAGGTGCCCAACAGGTTAACACCTTTTAAGCAACCTTCCATTACCAGATGGCGTACAGGGTCCAAAATCATTCTTTGGACATCATGGTTCCTGGGCATGAGAATTCAGGTGACGCGCTGTTTATCGACATCAATTCTAACGCCGTCCCAACCTGCACCTATGTTCCTAAGCAGCTATCCAGAGAAGAGCTTCTCAAGCTTCTTCCAAAAAAATGGATAATTAATTATGAACAGATTCATCAGGCTCTAGTTCAGACAACGACAGCTCCAGATTTCACCCGACACCAGGATGGTCTGGTTGAAGTCAAGTTCAAGAAGGAAGACAAACGAAATGTCTTCTCAACCATGTACATGATGCAGCCTGTTAAAACAGAACATTTCCCATATGACATGCAACTGTCGGTCATGCTTAAATGAAGCAGATAGGGTTCAATATGATGAAGATGTTCCTAGAAAGAAGAAAGGATCCCAGAGGTCTCTGCAGAAGAGATACGAAGCAGGAGATCCAGCCGTAGGCCTTCTCGATGAACCATCGGGCAAGTTTGACTACTATGTCCTTTATGGTAACTCACCGTCATAGTCATAGTCTGTGCCGACTAAACCTTCATCACCCAAAACCTCTTCTAAACCGAAAGTAATGTTCATCATCACACCCATCGCATCCACCTCGTCCCCAGACCACCAGACTGAGTTCCCAGCTCTGACTTCGTTTGAAGATCCTGTCCAAAAAATCAAACATATCTGGAAAATACAGCCTTTCAGCACTATGAACCCCACAGGCTCCTCAAGTCAGATTACTGTTGCTGAAGCCACACTCAACTGGCAAAGCGAGAATGCTGTTGCCCAAAACAATATTCTCAAAATCATCCTAGCCTAGCAGAACAGGTTCAGTCAAACACAAGAAAGCTTGGTAAGCAGATTACAAAGCCTTGAGAGTATCATCTATGAAGTCCGTACCAAGATACTTGAACTCCATAACGAGTTACTCCAGCTAGTCCAAGCAAGACCTGGCTCACAGCCGCCAAGCAGCCTAGATTAAAAGGAGGCTGAAATGAAATTCCTTAAACACAGCTTGTAGATCTTGAAAGACAACACAAGCAGCAGAGAACTTGAACCATGGTTGATGATCCATAGAGGCTACCGAGTGCCCCATTTGTCAGAACAACTTTTGACCCGCAACCTTTACTGGTTCACTCGTTCTCATAAACATCACCATCAATGAATCTCTGGTCAAATGAGCAAGCCCAGATCAGAGCAAGAGCAAGAAAATCGTCCTCAAACCGCAGTGCTTCATCAAGCAGCAAAGAACAGAAGACGTTCACAAGCGGTCCTAAGAAAGATAAACAGGTCAGAAATGATGAGATGATGATGGCATATCCTGAAACACCACCGTCCAGGAACCAGAATTCTCGGACTATGGTCCAAAATAACCGACAAACATTACCGGTTAATGTCCTAAGTATCAATTATTTCGATGACGAATCACTTGCTAGTTCTGAAGAAAGATCAGAATTCTCCGGAGATATAACTCCAAACTATGAATTCGAACACTTATTCATGACACAACCAGAACCAACGGAGAGAAACAACTTTGATTCTGATATCAAGACGCAGCCTCTCGGACAGAACCACAAACCAACAAAACTGTGTATCCCAACACAGACTCCAAGCAACAGTTCACCTTCGATGACGTCCCGCCATCACAGTGGCGAGAAAGATACGTAGAAATGCTGACATGGTGCTCTGCTGAACTACAATACTACAACATCAATATGGTCATCAAACGTTTCCTGACGCGATGTCAAGGGAGACTTCAGGACTGGTTCTTAAGCCTTGGAGAATATCGACAGATTCAGATTCAACAATTCCAAACACCTGAAGACTTTATGCACAAATTCATAATAAGTTTCTAGGTAACCCAGTGGAATTCACAGTTAAAACACGAGAAGAATTCCTGAAAATGAAGTGTTGTTCATTTCAACCAAAAGACCTAGAGAAACATTACAATAGAATGTCTGAACGCTTCTACGACTTACATGGGGTAGATGACGTAAATCTCAAACAAGTTTTCCTAAACTCATTCCCAGAATCCTTGTCAAATGAAGCATACAAAGCACTAGAAAACAAAAATACTACAGTTGCTCAAGCATCGCTCGAAGAACTGTATCAGCTGATCTTAAATGCTCTTTCAAAACTTCGTAACCAAAAACGGTTCCTAGTAGAATTTGAAAGAACTGGACGAAGGCTTGGCTCAGCTTGTGATGATAAGCATCTCAGAATAAAATGCAAAGATGAAGATTCCTGCAACTGCTCCCATACTTCTAAATGGTATGGTCTTGATAAGGAATACTCACAAAGAAGAAAAAAGTCCCACAAGAAAAGAGATAAGTTAAACAGAAAATGGAAATTCTTAAGCAGAGGAAGAAATACTGACTGATGCTATGTCTGTAACCAGAAAGGACACTTCGCAAGGGACTGCAAAGACAAGAAAAAGACCCAAGCCTTATTACAGCAAATCAACATGGTAGAGCCAATAGATGTTTCCGATCTGGAATCATTATACTTACTTGATGACGAACCAAGAGAGAAAACAATTTGCTCAATCAGATATGATAATTCAAGTTCAAGTAGTGAGTCAGGCGAGTCAGAAATCAGTGACTCAGAAGATGACGTCAGGCCTATGTACGCGCTCACGTCATACCAAGACAAAGGTCTCTTTCTTGAAGAAGAAGATAAAAACAAGCTTCCTAAAGAAGATAATCCTCCAGCCTTGGAAAACCAACCAAAAACAGTTGGTTACAGTGTGCGCACTACCAGTAAAGATTCCTACAGAAAAAGACAAACGAATCTCTCAGAGAAAAGAGAAAAGAAGCCCCACTTGAAAAAGTAAAAGAAGATTACCAGGGAAAAGATGCCACACCTGCAAAAGCAAAAGCAAAAGAAGGTTGTCACGATGCCACACCTGTAAAAGCAAAAGAAGGTTGTCAGGAAATCACATGTAAAGATATCTTGAAAGGAAAGATCAAGATGAGGTATATTAACCACAACTTTAATAGAAAACAGTCAAAAGAAAATATTCACAGATCACATCAAAGACCACGACTGTTGCAAAAAGCTCCACCAAAGGAAATATCTACTGTTTCTCAAAGGACTCAAAGAAGCCAGCTGACCTATAAAGGCAAAGGTATCCCCGCTAACCCACCCGGAGCTATCGCATTCCAAGATCCATACCAAAAATGGATAAAGTTTCCGACCTTAAGCTGCCAAATTTAGCACCAATCCCGCTAGAGATCAAAGAACTAATTGCAGCAAACGACCTCGATGATTTCCAACTAAACTACAAAACCTTTCTAACCATCGCTTTTAAGAAAAATGGCCCCTTCATGAAAAACTACAGGTTTCATCCAGATTACCCTTTTCTCAATACCCTGCACGTCAGTAACCCATACCAACTTCCTAAAGAAGCCTTAGGCTTTTTCTGGTACCTGTTCGAAAATTTCACAATAGCCATGTCCTTTAATTCTAACAAGCTAATCAGCTACCTGATTACTATTAAGTCAGAGGCTGTCCCTGAAGAAAGGACGAACATGCTAAAACTCCTTGGGTGGTTTTACCCAATCAGCGAATGGGTTAAGATGCTGTCACCCAGACAAGGCAGACACTGCTTGGTATTGTACAATAAGCCAAGTAAGTATGTCCAAAACAATATGTCAACATAAATAGACCCGTCACATCTTGTCTACGGGTGGTTTGAAATGAACCCTTCAAGTTACTATTACAAAGCATGCTGCTTCCAAGCTTGGCAGGACATCCGACAATATTTGGCAAAGAAAAATAAGGTAAACTCTGAAAATATTCCTCCAGAGATTCTAGGAGAAATGGACACCTGGACAAATGAAAACCCCCAAACAACAGAATGGGATCAAGTTATCCTAAACTACTGGAACAGTAAAAGGTCATTCAACCAAGTTTTCGAAATCAATGTTCCACAAGTAGAAGATACGGGTCCAGATCGCATCAATCCACCAGATTTTACCTTAGAGATAAAAGATATGGAAGAAATGAAGAAACACGTCCCGAAGAAGTATCACTAAACTCTGATTGTTTACCTAAATGTATTATTGTGTGTTTAAGAATAAAGCTTAAAGTAATTAAAGCATCTAGGTGTGTTTAATATTTTAATATTTGTGTGATGTAAGCAATGATGTAATATTTAGTGTGATGTAAGCCATGACGTAATTGACTAGTGTGATGTAAGCGATGATGTCACAGAACCCCATCCTTGGTCTATAAAGGGAGGGTTACCCTAGTTTGTAAATCATCCTTGGAAAGAAATAAAAACTAATTCTTATATATTTCTCTCTAGCCTCTCTCTACTTTCTCTCTCTAAAAACCCTTTTGAGTCTTTTCTTCTTTTATTTTCCGGTGGTTTGTTTGAGGGTTCTCTCAAGTCTAGAAGGCCTAGTTACTTGAGGTTTAGAAGATTTCCAAGCCGAGGCTTGCCTTGTGTCTTGAGGTTCTTACTGGTCTTTCAGAAGATCAGCCATACACTCCCCCCTTTTGTTTCCTTATGATGTCATACATAATGGATAGACACAAAGTCATTCGGTCTACTATGCCGAAGAAAAGAGTGAAACGTTGTAGCGTCTGATGAACTATTATGCCGTGCTTTTGACCCTAGAACAGTTGGTAGCTACCAAATATGAATGACTAGCGTCCCATGTCATTTAGGGGCATCCAAAATTTTACAATAATCTATAGATTATACATACACATATTTTACTTAACTTCATGCCTCATTGGGTGATCTTCGGAAGAGGAAAGGGTATGTTTCTTATATCTCTTGAGCTAGGGTGATACTAGGAGGGTCTTAGCCGTCATCCCAACAATGACATTGTTAGACAATGGTAAAACTCGTTTATTATTGAACAATACAACACAATATATAGAGTTGTAAGAAACCTTCGAAACATCCTAGCCTAGTTGGGCTCATACGAATAAACCCTAAATAACAATATATTCCAATAGACATAACTGGAGCTAACTTATCACGATCTTATTCGTTTGATTTACAATTTCCTTTATGCTTCTAGTTACGTTTTGCACTACAATTTCAACAAACTCGATAACTACACAATTTTCTAGCTCTGGCACCCTAAATAACAATATATTCCAACAGACATAACTGGAGCTAACTTATCACGATCTTATTCATTTGATTTACAATTTCCTTTATGCTTCTTGTTACGTTTTGCACTACAATTTCAACAAACTCGATAACTACACAAATTTTCTAGCTCTGGCATAGAGTGGAATTTGTCCAAGAGTTGGACCAGTTGGTGTATGCAGATCGATAACAAAGGGTTTATAATATCTTGTTAGTGGTTTTAGTGTCATCAACTTTTATATTGTAATGCCATTCACTAGTAAGAACTAAAAGAATTCAACTGGTGTTATAATTCAAGATAGGCTATGTTGAATACTTGATTGCAGAAAATTAACTGAATTAAATTCCTCTAGAATAAATCTCAAAACAAAAACTGAAATTTCGTTAAAGGTACTTTGTGGATACTAGAAAATATCATGTCCACTTCGCACATGTCCGGGTTGGCACGTATCAGTGTTCATTTTCCCTTATTTTCTCGTGATTATGGTTACCATCATAAGTGGTGACTAGGATATGGGCATCCTGTGCGCTTCTTTGTACCTGAACTTGGATTAAAGCATGCCACATTTAGTAGTCTTTCTTTGATTCATCATAGTTAAAGACATGTTTATTTTTTTTTCAAATTGCTCAAGTGTTGTTTGCTTGTCTTGATAAGTTAACGCAAATTCTACAAAATTGAGTATTTATGACTGCCATTTCAGTCTACAATCAGTCACAATATGTCTTATGTGATCGAAAATGGCGGTCACAAAATACTAGCTAGCTGCAAAAAAGTCTACCAGGCGAGTATTTGCTGCTGTTTATAACAAAAAATATTTCGGTCTCAAATTTTGCAGCCGTATGATGAGGATTTTTTCAATTTATTTTCTTATTTTTCTTTGCAACCATTTTTCGACATTATGTTATTCCAAATCCGTTATATTCTAGTAATTTGTCACATCAGCAAGTATAAAACTCCCTGCTAAAATCATTTATCAATCTTTTTAGTTATTTTTTAAAGATTCATGCGACAACATCATGACTTTTGTATGACCTTCATTTTAGCTGGGTAGGAAGGTGCAGAAATTTACTTGTAATAGGCCATGGGTTATCTTTGATAGCCTTTTGTCCATATTTTCTCCACTTGTATCCATCTTTTACAACTCGTATCATATTTCACACCATTAAATGGCCGTCCATAAATACTGATCAAACGATAGTTTCAAAATTACAGTCAAAACGGCCACCAGACAAATATACCCCCACGACGATTTTGAAAATGTGGATCAAACTTTGAGGTATCAAAACAGCTGTTTGACTACCTCAAGAACCGTCTTGAAAAGTGGGCAATTAAAACAACCATTTGAAAAATCCTCATAGGGCTATTTGAAAACGGTGCGAGATTAGATGTTAGATGGTGTGCGTATAGCACGTCCCTAAATTAGAGGCATGCATGTATGCATTCAATATCGTATAAATCAGTTTTCTATTGAACAAAACCTAAATTTCAGGTAAAATCTCAAAAGAAATACTTGTTCTTGAAAAGCATGAATTAAGTACCATGGCTTCGTCCGTGGATAAATTCTTGTGATGCTTGACGACCCTAGATGATGACGCTCGCTGGTGTTGCATTGATTACATGCCATTACATTACGGTCTTGCATTGATCCGTTATCATGATTTTTGAGTAGGTTGTCGCAAAGCATCTCCTTTAACATCTTGTTCTCTAACCTCAATTTCCTTAGCTCCGCAATAGTAGTATATATCACCACCGACATAAAAATAACGTACTTATAATTATGTAGTAGTGAATTATAAGACTTGTCATGAAAATTAAATGAAGATACACTTACTCAAGAACGAATTGATAACGGAAACACAAACGAGCACACAATATTTAGGGTAAACCTCACGTATTATTATACTCAAGAAACTAGCTCAAAACTTGAATATAACAATCCCTCTTATCATACAATAACCCTAACATAACTTATAGGGAGACCCTAACTTGGCCAACAAGTAAAACCCAAATATAAAAGCCCAATTGTAACCCCATAAACCCATTAAATCATTAATGAATTTCATAGGCCCAATAGGTCTACCCGGTCACCTACACGTGACGGGCCTAATAAGATGGAAATTACCAACAATCACCCCCTAATTTCCGACTCGAAACTAGGAGATCTTCAACGCCGAGTAATCTTCTCATCTCGTCAAACTTGATTCTCGCAAGTGCTTTCATAAGAATGTCAGCTCGTTGTTCCTTGCCACTAATGTGCTCCACCGCTAACTCGTTCCGCTCCACACACTCCCGTATATAGTGAAGTCGGGACTTTATGTGCTTGCTTCAACTATGAAAAACGGGATTTTTAACCAAGGCAATCGCCGATGTGTTATCAATCATTAACACCACTTTTTGCAATTTTCTTCCGGTCAATTCTACCAACAATTCACCTAACCATTCGGCTTGTCTCGCAACTGAACTCGCCGCCATGTACTCTGCCTGGCATGATGAAAGTGCTACGGTGCATTGCTTTTGTGAGCACCAAGAAATCGGGGCTCCCCGATAATAAAACACATGACCGGTAGTGCTTCTTCCATCATCTTCATCAATGTTATGGCTACTATCGATGTACCCGATCAACTCCTTTGATCCATCTTGTTTATACCTGATCCCCCATCCAACAGTTCCTTGAATAAACTGAAGAATTTGTTTAATTATTGCAAAGTGAGAGTTCATTGGAGTTTGCATATATCTACTAACCATGCCAACCGAAAACCCCAAATCAGGTCGAGTGTTTAACAAGTAACAAAGACACCCAACCAACTTTCAGTACTCCGTTGCATCTGCATCAATTTCATCCTCGGCTTTAGACAATTCATACTAGGATCCATGGGTACACTTTTAGGATAGCAATCCTCCATCCCGGCTTCTTTCAATAACCGTCGAGCGTAAGCACTTTAATGGATTTGAATCTCATTCTACAACTGTCAGACTTCGATTCCGAGATAGTAAGTGAGCATTCCCAAATAAGACATTTCAAACTTCTTGGACATCGCAAGTTTGAACTAATTAATGTGATCATTGTTTGAACCCATAACGACCAAATCATTGACATACACATCGGCAATAATAATGTCGGTTCCAATCAATCTCCAATACACCTCTTGTTCTTTCGAGCACCTCACAAATTTCAAACCCGTTAAAATACCATCAAGCTTGGTATTCCATGCCCTCGGTGCTTGTCTCAAACCGTATAAAGCCTTGGTTAACTTGTAGACCTTGTTTTCCTCCCCGGGTTTAACAAACCCATCTGGTTGAGAAACAAAGACCTCTTCTTGTAGATCCCCATGTAAAAATGGCGACTTTACATCCAAATGATGTAATTGCCATCCTTCAATAGCTGCAATGGCAATGAGCATACGTACGATTTCAAGTCTCACCACCGGAGCAAAGACCTCGTCAAAACCATCCGCATTTCTTTTCACCTTGAAAACCCACTTCAGCCCGATAGCTTTAGCCCCTCTCAGTAACTCGGTCAACTTCCATGTGTCGTTTCTTCTAATGGATTCGAGTCCATTCGCAAAGCCTTTACCCACTCCGGTTTGGATTTTGCTTCACCAAAATTCCTTGGTTCACCTTCTTCAAACAAAAGAAGTTCAATGTCCTCCATTTCCGAGCATAAGACATAATCATTGAACTTAACCAGTGCCATCGGAACACGTGTAGATCTTCGTAAGTTAAATTCTGGTTCGTTAAGTGCTGGTGTCGCTAAAGAGGTTGCTGAGTTGCTGGAATTAGCGACTAGAGTATTATAATCTGTCGCTAAAGGTGCTGATGGGCTGTCTAAATTAGCGACAGAAGCCGTCGCTGATTCTGTAGCTGAATTTGGCGACAAAGCTGAATTTTCGTCACTAATGTTGTTGCTTCCCATAGGCTCGATTACAACTTGCCCAACTCCGGTATCAATAACCCTGTTCCAATCAACCCAAAATAAACCCGGTGCTAGCTCCGCTTCATCATTGGTTTGGTCCGAATTAGACCAAACCCACGTCTTCTTCTCATCAAAAACCACATCACGAGCTATCGCACCCTTCTGGGTCTTCGGATCGAACAACCGGAAAGCTTTGGACCCGGTCTCGATTCCGATATGCACTAAACTCCTCAAACGATCATCGAGCTTCTTTAAGTGAGTGCCCACTATCTTTGAGTATGCCACACAACCAAATACTTTAAGATGAGAAATATTTGGTTTCTTTTGTTTTAACATCTCGTAAGGTGTTTTCTCCTTTAGGGCACGAGTAGGAATCTGATTCTCGATGTACGTTGCATGTCGGATAGCCTCACCCCATAAGTAATTCGGAACACCCATAGCTTTTAACATATTCCGTGTCATCTCTAATAAGGTTTGGTTCCGTCTTTCAACCACCCCGTTTTGTTGAGGTGTGCATGGTGCCGTGTAACATTCGTTACTTTTCAAACCCGAAAACCCGACCCATTTTAAAATTTTTATTTTTGTTTATTCAATACCGTTTAATTGAATTTGAATTTTCAATTATATTTGTAAACCGAACCGTTTTGGCGTTTCAATGTATTCATGTTCATCGTTTACCGCTAATATAATATTCACGATAATTTACAGTATTTGTTTGTTCGTTTATTATTTATTTTATTCAATTAACCAACTTCCAAGATTCAAATTTCTTATTTAAACGAATTCCCGAACTTTATGGGTTTAAGTCAAAATTTATCCAAGTTTACTAATTTTTCTTTCATTTATAAATCATTCAAGTTAAAGGTTCCATTTGAAAACTTAAGTTTAATTTTGAATTAAATATAAACTGAAAGTTGAGGGGCCAATTGGGTAATTATATTTAAAATATAATAATATAATATGTATATCTCCCCAACCCAGCCGCCCTCCCCTACTGTTTTTTCGGCCACCGGAAAACGGCTCCGGCAGCTTTAAAACCACCATTTCCGTCTCCCTTTGACCCGTAACTTTAGCATAACGAGTTTAGACGACCGTAACAGTGGTTATTCAAAATAATAATTGGGTTTTTAACGTCTTAATCACCATTAAGGTTCCGTATTATCCGTCGGAAAATATGGCAATCACAATAACGTCCATTAACACGTTTACGTTGCAATCCATAGTATAAAAAGGACCTAGGCCTTAAGCTAAACTCATTCCCAACATCAGTTTAATCTATTATCTCCTCACGAACCTCAAAATCACTCGTCAAAAGTTAACTCCGGCCAAGACTCATTCATCACCTTCCCGACACCATTAGAGGTAAATGTTATATGGTTTTTCGTTGTTTTGAAGCGACTAATAAAACCCCTAAGCTAATCTGGTCATACATTAAACGGATTAATGGAATTGGAATCTAGGGTTTTATAGTGAAGATGATGAACTTGAACATAAACTTAACTATTTTGATTTCTATATTTTAATCAAATTGGTAACTGATCTAATGGTAAGACTCTGGTTTGTTAACTTACAGACCTGGGTTCGGTTCGAACCCGGGTCATTGCACAAATTTTTGTATTTTTTTTTCTTCTCTCTTTTAAACTCTTTTGGTATAACACTTAATCAAATAAATTATCTAAAAATCAAAGTAATTATTTAAATATCATAATAAATTAAATATAAATAATCTTAAATCAAGTAAGTTTTTATAAATTATATTTCACCTTTTTCAATCCAAAACCAACTTTCAAACTCATTTAGTGAATCGGTCATTAATCCTAAATCGTTAAACTATAATTATCTAGCTTTTAACTCATTTAACCGTTAAAATTTGTTTTAACTCGTAAACGTTAACTCGTGCCTTGCAAATACTATCTCTCATATTTACGCTAAATTACTAATAATATAATATAAAACGTTATACATCTCATAATAATAATAAAATTCTCGTTGAAATAATATTTAAACAATGTAAACGCTAATATTTTAATTCTTTATCGTTAACTATAAACTTCTTCTTTTTCTGAATCTTTTAATACGCTAAACTTATGATTCACAACATAAAATTTCCCGTTAAATCCGTGCTTCGTAATTCCCATATTAATATTAGATTATTAATCAAAATGACATTAAAATAGATCGTTAAAATACCGGTAAAGATTAAATATAGTATTATAATACAATGCATTAAAAATCTATCAAAATAATTCAAATAACTAAGCTCTTATTATCCCGATAGCTAGTACTTAAATGTTCATATTGGTTTTATTTATAGTTCGAGATATTCAGTTGCTTCGGTTTCGTTATTGTGCTTTCGGTTTATATTTCAAGTTATCTACGATTTCGAGGTGAGTTTTCATAACCCCTTTTTACTTTTACACGTTTTGGGGTGTAGCACGTCCAAACTTGGTTTTCTTGTGTCAAACTAAAATTCACATGCGTGTCTTGTATGTATTTGTTCTGTATCATATTACTTGTAAAATGTGTGATTATGTGCTAGTTGTTTACTGTTTTTGTTGGTGGATATACATACTCATAGCGGGAGGGTCCGACGGGGCGTACCTGCGCCGTCCATTTTTAAATGGCGGTATCATTATTCTATACTCCAAGTAGCGCGGCGAACAGGGGTTCCTTAGTATATTTGACTTTTGTCAAGCGAACGAGAATATCATGTATTTATTTTTCTTTGCTTTATGATTTAGACAATACATCTTGACTTGTGAATTTTATACTTTTCTTATTATATATATGCAAAAACTATATGAATTCTCACCAACATTATTATTGACAAAATATATTATTTTCAACGTGCTGCAGGTTGAAGTTTAAGGATTGAAGACTAGATTAGTTGGACCATTAGGGTATTAGAAATACAACATAACGAAATTCAATGTTTATCGTATTGTTATTTTATTGTGTATTTGTGATGTATTGAAATAAAATAAATATAATTATTGTCGCTTTAATAGCGTTACGAGCTTATGAGTGATCTGTACGTCACACCCGGACGTATTCCGCTTTAGCCGGGGTGTTACATGCTGTTAGATGTCTTAGAATGCCTTCCATGTCAGAAAACTGGTTGAACTCATATGAGGTAAACTCACCACCTCGGTCGGTACGAAATGTCCTGATCTTTTTCCCGATATTATTTTCAACCAATTTCTTATACTTCTTGAAAGCTTCAAACGCCTCATCTTTAGCATTCAACAAATACGCCCAAACAAATCGTGAGTAATCATTAATTAAAACAAACAAGTACCAGTTACCTGCTATTGTTGGAGGGGTAATCGGTCCAACAGATCACCGTGCACAAGTTCTAGGGCCCGAGTTGCCCTAAACGCCATCGAATTAGGAAAAGATTGCCTTGCTTGCTTCACGACTAAACAAGATTCACACAACTTGTTTTCATGGGTAACGCCACACATTCCTTCAACCATCTCCCTCTGAGTCATTAGCTTAATTGATTCAAAGTTCAAGTGACCAAGCCTAGCATGCCACAACCAACTTGTTTCTTCAGTTCGGCTAAGTAATCTAACCGGTTTACTAATCATTAATTGTATCCGGTATAGCCGATTAAGGGAACGAGTCACCATTATCAACAACCTACCTTGCCCATCATGTATCATAAGGTAGTTATCTTTTATATGAATATCACACCCGTGTTCCGAGGCTTGACCGAGACTAATAATATTGCTCCGAAGACTCGGTATAAAATAAACATGTATGAAGTTAACGGTTTCATAATATAGGTACACGATTTGTGTATATGAAAATAAATAAAAAAAAATCTATAAATAGCGAAAGATAAATTTTAATACGGCGTTAATCATGCATAACTGCAAAAAAAATGTATAGTGCAAATAATTATAACATGTTATCATAAAGAGCTACTTTTGCATTGTGAAATACACCTAAGCGGAGGTGTAATGGTGGGGTCATAACAACAACATAAAAAGTAATGAATCTGAATTGTAGTGATAATAACGAGCATCACAATAGCGCATGTAAACATGTAAGATATAGATATGTATAGGAATATAGGCTTACTTTGTTTAAGTTGAACCAACTTCAAGTGCGATACGTAAATAACTCGTTTTTGTAGCGTCACAGAAAATGTGCTGACCTGGTTGATATGCTCCTTGACATACAAAACCAGTTGCATTATGTGATCACTGCGCATATGCATTGGTTTAGTTTTTGTTAAAACGACAGTTTAGTAATGACAATATATGATGTTATTCTTTAGTGTATAAGTAAGAACTTACGTGGTATCTTGCAGGAACAATTCAAACTTGCACTGTTGTTTTATGAATTCCCTGGTTATTATTTTTCCTACAACATCTATATAAGAAGCACGACATGTATGTTATATGCATGTTGCGTTTATGTAGTGTGTATCTGTGATAGCATGGGTTTTAAACTTCATTTATGTCCACGTACCAACAATTAGTTTGAGGTTCCTTTTTCATAGCTCATGTAAACATGTAAGATATAGATATGTATAGGAATATAGGCTTACTTTGTTTAAGTTGAACCAACTTCAAGTGCGATACGTAAATAACTCGTTTTTGTAGCGTCACAGAAAATGTGCTGACCTGGTTGATATGCTCCTTGACATACAAAATCAGTTGCATTATGTGCCCGCTGCGCATATGCATTGTTTTATTTTTTGTTAAAATGACAGTTTAGTAATGACAATATATGATGCTATTCTTTGGTGTATAAGTAAGAACTTACGTGGTATCTTGCAGGAACAATTCAAACTTGCACTGTTGTTTTATGAATTCCCTTGTTATTATTTTTCCTACAACATCTATATAAGAAGCACGGCATGTATGTTATATGCATGTTGCGTTTATGTAGTGTGTATCTGTGATAGCATGGGTTTTAAACTTCATTTATGTCCACATACCAACAATTAGTTTGAGGTTCCTTTTTCATAGGTGATAGTTGAATGGAATGAGCTTTGTTTGTTGACCGATAACAATACTTAAACTGCGTTAAACCATTAAGTATTGTTCATGCTTTGGAAAGTCCTTGTATTTAAAATAAGATGTTAGGTTGTCCAAAAAAATATTGTATAATAATTTCGGCATTGAACGGTATCAAAATCCATGTAACCAAGCATATTATTCAGTTAAAAAGAAAGTACAAAGTACTATGCTGAGGCTTTGGCAGTCACAAGCTGTTTAACCCAAACTGGTAATAAATTGAATTATTAAGTTACAAATTACAAGTACGGATGGCTAAAATAATGTAAGGCCCCGAACCCGGTGACCCTACTTTAGCGTCGGATTTACTCATAAACACAGTTCTTCAAATCAGAGTTTATTAAAACTTTTCGCGGAATATAAAACATTAATCATTTGTTACAAAACATTAAATCTTTTCTTTGATACCATAACACAAAACTTTATATTTAAAACATCTTTACTTCTTTCTTCAGATGCCAGCCGTTCAATCCATGCCGTGTGTCATCCTCATGCTAACTCTATAATCAGCTCACCTGCGTGCATACTAAAAGTCAGCTACGCTGAGTGAGTTCTAGTTAATCATACAATACCATACAATACCTTATTACATACATACGTACTTAACCTCACAACTTTCTTTCATACACACATAAGTACTCATACCTTCATTCTTACTTACATACTTTCTTTCTTACTTACATACTTTCTTTACGTTCATAATCATACGTTTTAAAGAGCCTTTCGCCCTATAACCTCACAGATATTATAAGGGTCTGGTCCCTAACATCACAGATATTATAAGGGTCTGGTCCCTAACATCACAGATATTATAAGGGTCCGGTCCCTAACATCACAGATATTATGAGGGTCTGGTCCCTATCCTCACAGATATTGTAAGGGTCTGGTCCCTAACATCACAGATATTATAAGGGTCTGGTCCCTAACATCACAGATATTATAAGGGTCTGGTCCCTTGTTTTCGAATATTAGTAGGGTTCGATTCCCTCTTCGTTACCATACAACCATACATCATACCTCGAGTATTATTAGGGCTCGGTACCCTTTTCGTAACCATACAACCATACAACCGTCATTTCCTTCTTTTATTAACTTTATTACGTTCATACACATAAACATACATATCATACTTACCATATTTATAACGTTACAACCTGACAGTACGTGCAATATCCGAAGATCGTTCACGTACCATCAAGCAATCATTCATACATATCACATATATCACATATGGCATACACTTATCACTTAGGATAAATGTATTAACAACACATCAAGTATGCACACAGCCCCGAAAACATAACAAGGAATGGGGCTAGAAACTCACCTGAATTCTGCTTCTTTCTTCTGATGGCTGTAAATCCCTTCTCTATCTGAGCTCGGCTGACTGTACAAGTTACACGTATCAATACTCGTCTGATCTAATCTGGTGGCCTAGTATTAGCTTACTTTAACTTATCGCTTTATAATTTATTTTCTAAACGAACTTCACTTTAGGCGAAGTTAAACCTCGGGCGAACTTGGCTTCAGGCGAAGTTAAACCTTAGGCGAACTTGGCTTCAGGCGAAGTTAAACCTTAGGCGAACTTGGCTTCAGGCGAAGTTAAACCTTAGGCGAACTTGGCTTCAGGCGAAGTTAAACCTTAGGCGAACTTGGCTTCAGGCGAAGTTATCCTTAGGCGAACTTGGCCGTAGGCGAAGTTATACCTTAGGCGAACTTGGCTTCAGGCGAAGTTAAACCTTAGGCGAACTTGGCTTCAGGCGAAGTTAAACCTTAGGCGAACTTGGCTTCAGGCGAAGTTATCCTTAGGCGAACTTGGCCGTAGGCGAAGTTATCCTTAGGCGAAGTTACGCTTGAAGGCGAAGTTACGCTTGAAGGCGAAGTTCATCAGGCGAACTTAATCTTGCAGGCGAAGTTATCGCGCTGCATATCTGTTTGCCCATAAATCCTTCGTTTCCTAGCCAAATAACTCGATTTTGGTACCCACGGAATCGTATGATCGGCGCCTACAAATCCCAACCATCAAATCGGCCTAAAATCGACGTTTAGGGGTCCGATTTGGGCAGTTTGGGTTTCGGGTCCGGTTAACCCATCCAATCCTAACCATTTTCAGTAATATTAGCTTTGTTGGATTTGTTCTTACCTTACCAACTCAGATCCATCAACAAAATCTCGGGTCTCGGCTTCGAATCTTGATCGGTTAGAATGTGTGTGTTTTGAGTGTGTGAAGAAATAGATGTAAATTAAGATATTTGGGATTTTAGGGGTATTTATATCCCTGAAATCCCATTCTTATTTAACCCATCTCAATTAATCCACGTCCACAACCCACATCCATTACCCAACACTAGCCCGACCCATACCAACTCATATTCTATTATTTATTTCCTAATAACCCGGGTAAACTTTCTCTCTAATATTAAGTAATATAATTAATATTATCTTGAAATTTTGGGATGTTACAAGTCTTCCTTCCTTAAAGAGGTTTCGTCCCCGAAACCTAACTTATTCCCTATAAAAGGAAAACTTCTTATATTTACACGCTTTATTGAATCGCCTTCGTTTTCTGTGTTACCCTTCTTACTTCCGGCTTTGCAGTCATCGAATGGTGGTCATGGGTATTAGCTATTTAAGGTAGCTTGTCCATGAGGCTCTCGATGTCTCAAGTCTCGTCTCGTCTTTCCAAGGGCTTCCTTTGATGCTTTTGTAACAATTTGGCAACTCTCTTAGCATATCTGACTACAAGCTCCAGGCGTGACTTCTTCATTACTTTTTGCAGTTGGAGTCATGTTGTTTTCGTATATCGCTCTGCCTCAGATTCTTCTCGTGTCCGCCTCTTTTGTAACAGTCATCTATCTTATCTCTAAGGAAACACAAATGTTATCACTCTAGGAATTATTTAGTACATGATTCGTAAGGTAAGTAGTTAATGACGTTGATCAAGTGTAATTAACTATTTGCGTTACTCCTCAGGTTCTACATACTTCCCTTCATGATTTCACTTGTGCTTGTTTTTACTCTTAAACAGTTAATCAGTTAAGATCAATTAATCCTATCCCTAACCTGCACTCATTCTTCATTTAGCAAATAAGCCAACATTAACATACACCATTTACCATACACTTTACCCTTACTGAGCTTGCTTGAGTGACACATGGCTATCTTGAACTGGCATCTTCTTTCTTTCTCATTTTAAATCTCATTCTCTGTTCGAGTCTAAGCATGTAGGATGCTTAAATCTCTCGAACTTATGCTCTGATACCAACTTGTAAGGCCCCGAACCCGGTGACCCTACTTTAGCGTCGGATTTACTCATAAACACAGTTCTTCAAATCAGAGTTTATTAAAACTTTTCGCAGAATATAAAACATTAATCATTTGTTACAAAACATTAAATCTTTTCTTTGATACCATAACACAAAACTTTATATTTAAAACATCTTTACTTCTTTCTTCAGATGCCAGCCGTTCAATCCATGCCGTGTGTCATCCTCATGCTAACTCTATAATCAGCTCACCTGCGTGCATACTAAAAGTCAGCTACGCTGAGTAAGTTCTAGTTAATCATACAATACCATACAATACCTTATTACATACATACGTACTTAACCTCATAACTTTCTTTCATACACACATAAGTACTCATACCTTCATTCTTACTTACATACTTTCTTTCTTACTTACATACTTTCTTTACGTTCATAATCATACGTTTTAAAGAGCCTTTCGCCCTATAACCTCACAGATATTATAAGGGTCTGGTCCTAACATCACAGATATTATAAGGGTCTGGTCCCTAACATCACAGATATTATAAGGGTCCGGTCCCTAACATCACAGATATTATGAGGGTATGGTCCCTATCCTCACAGATATTGTAAGGGTTTGGTCCCTAACATCACAGATATTATAAGGGTCTGGTCCCTAACATCACAGATATTATAAGGGTCTGGTCCCTTGTTTTCGAATATTAGTAGGGTTCGATTCCCTCTTCGTTACCATACAACCATACATCATACCTCGAGTATTATTAGGGCTCGGTACCCTTTTCGTAACCATACAACCATACAACCGTCATTTCCTTCTTTTATTAACTTTATTACGTTCATACACATAAACATACATATCATACTTACCATATTTATAACGTTACAACCTGACAGTACGTGCAATATCCGAAGATCGTTCACGTACCATCAAGCAATCATTCATACATATCACATATATCACATATGGCATACACTTATCACTTAGGATAAATGTATTAACAACACATCAAGTATGCACACAGCCCCGAAAACATAACAAGGAATGGGGCTAGAAACTCACCTGAATTCTGCTTCTTTCTTCTGATGGCTGTAAATCCCTTCTCTATCTGAGCTCGGCTGACTGTACAAGTTACACGTATCAATACTCGTCTGATCTAATCTGGTGGCCTAGTATTAGCTTACTTTAACTTATCGCTTTATAATTTATTTTCTAAACGAACTTCACTTTAGGCGAAGTTAAACCTCGGGCGAACTTGGCTTCAGGCGAAGTTAAACCTTAGGCGAACTTGGCTTCAGGCGAAGTTAAACCTTAGGCGAACTTGGCTTCAGGCGAAGTTAAACCTTAGGCGAACTTGGCTTCAGGCGAAGTTGTCCTTAGGCGAACTTGGCCGTAGGCGAAGTTATACCTTAGGCGAACTTGGCTTCAGGCGAAGTTAAACCTTAGGCGAACTTGGCTTCAGGCGAAGTTAAACCTTAGGCGAACTTGGCTTCAGGCGAAGTTATCCTTAGGCGAACTTGGCCGTAGGCGAAGTTATCCTTAGGCGAAGTTACGCTTGAAGGCGAAGTTACGCTTGAAGGCGAAGTTCATCAGGCGAACTTAATCTTGCAGGCGAAGTTATCGCGCTGCAGATCTGTTTGCCCATAAATCCTTCGTTTCCTAGCCAAATAACTCGATTTTGGTACCCACGGAATCGTATGATCGGCGCCTACAAATCCCAACCATCAAATCGGCCTAAAATCGACGTTTTAGGGGTCCGATTTGGGCAGTTTGGGTTTCGGGTCCGGTTAACCCATCCAATCCTAACCATTTTCAGTAATATTAGCTTTGTTGGATTTGTTCTTACCTTACCAACTCAGATCCATCAACAAAATCTCGGGTCTCGGCTTCGAATCTTGATCGGTTAGAATGTGTGTGTTTTGAGTGTGTGAAGAAATAGATGTAAATGAAGATATTTGGGATTTTAGGGGTATTTATATCCCTGAAATCCCATTCTTATTTAACCCATCTCAATTAATCCACGTCCACAACCCACATCCATTACCCAACACTAGCCCGACCCATACCAACTCATATTCTATTATTTATTTCCTAATAACCCGGGTAAACTTTCTCTCTAATATTAAGTAATATAATTAATATTATCTTGAAATTTCGGGATGTTACAAATAACGCCTATGATAAAGCTACGAATTCCAATATCATACGATAAAACTCCTAAATAGACGATAAATGTACAAATTTGTGCGATGATTTATGTTTAGGGTCAAATTTATAATGCTTGGTAGGGCGTTTAAGAAAGGACAAATACCATAAAACCAACATACTTTTTATTTTTTTTCTCACAAAAGTTCCTCAACAATTTTTTGCACACAAAAGTCTGTAAATGCTAATTTTGAACAAAAAATGACATAACTTGTAAAAACACATTTTTTTCCTTATGTGGCAAAAATTGACATGCTATAGATGAGTTTTATTTCAGAATGTAGTTTCTTATGTGGTAAACATTGGCGTAAGCTTCCAGGTATAATATTTATGGTTTCAAAAGCAAAAGCTATAATAGAGATGAAAAGAATATGATAGCGTTTAGTATGCAATAATATGGTAGGTTTTTTGAAGCTTTTATTGGCGTAGTTTTATTGTATATGAATAAATAGTTAATATATGTATTATAAACATTTAATAAATTCATATATTTTCAAGTTCTAGGGTCCGGTTGGGTATAAACCGTAAACCAAACCGTTTGCTACGCTTTAAAACTTTTGAACCAACCAAAAGTTTTGAAAAAAAAGACCGCGAAACCAACATTTGTATGGTTTCACGTTTTTATACCGAACCGTAAACACCCTAATGCCACATAATTAAGAAAAAAAATTATGTCTTTACAAGGTATGTCACTTTTTTGTTCAAACTTTACATGTGGAGGGACTTTAATGTGAAAAATTTGTTGAGCGACTTTTATGAGAAAAAACAGAAAGTATGTTGGTTTTTTATGATATTTGCTCTTTAGAAAATTACGTTGAAATTTGTTAGCAAGTAGTTGTAGAAGGGAAGTTTGGTTTTAATTATCAAGGTCAAGCGAACTTTTTGTATAAAGATGAGATTTTATTCACACACAATGTAAAAAATTATTGAATAGGGTGGCCCGGTAATGGTATGTGTCCTTATTTTCTTTTGGAAGTGCAAGAGGCGATGTTTGTTAAGTGTTGTATGTATTACTTAGATTAGAATTACCAATGAGTATGATGTAAGAATGGTAGACACAATGTTGACAGGCTAGAGCGGCCAGAAATAACATAGGAGGTAACATGAAATGACGCAAGTGACGCATGAAATTTGGTTTTGGTTTTGAGCACTAGGACCGTATTGGGGGGGGGGGGGGGGTGTTGGTGAAAATGAAACTGTCATTTAATGCATACATTAATGGGTTAATTGGTGACTTGATGGAGTGTGGGTTTCATTTCTTGAATGTGAATATACATTGACGAGTTATTAGTTAATATGAGTTTACTATTGGTTAATTTCTTAGAAGGATGGTAAACTGGTAACCGATTTGAGCGTAGGATTGAATGAGTGTCAACTTGTGAGTTGATGGAATTGCCTATTTCCTTTGTTTTTAGTGAACACATAAACAAATATTTACTAAAAGTAAAAGTATTACCAGGTTAAACAGTGAAATACCATGATCATTAAATCCAACATTTAAAAATAAACCAAGATAGATAAAATAACAAAAAACGTCCTTTATGTTTAAACGTTTTATCAATATTTAACAAAAGAAATGGCAAAAGATGTATTTTATGTTTCAAATTCTTTTCATGTTTCTTCCTTTATCACTAACCCAGTAAATTTTTTTTTTAAATCTGGTCATGTACCTTGCACATAAGGACAGTATGATCATTTTACCCATTTGTTTAAAAAAATATTTAATAATTTAACTAAATTTATTTAAAAGATTAAAAACTAAAATACTTTTTACTTTAACAACAAATTTCATTAAAATATTTATAAATATATTATATTACATATATTATCTTTAAATATTATATTAATCCAAACCTAAAGTCGCCATCTCCATCTCCATCTCCAACTTACCGTCTTCATCATATTTCATCGCCACCACCGTCTTTACCATCCATCGCCGCCACCGTCCTCCACCTCCATCGCCACCACCCACCACCACCACACCACCAACTAAAAAGAACTCCGCCACCACCACCATCTACAACGAATGCCGCCGTCACCACCGTCTTAAACGGACGCCACCATCACCACCGCCGGACTAGGTTTGAAGTCATAAAGAGAGACTTGAGGTGATGAGTCCGATTCTATTCAAACCATCAACCCCAAAATCAAAGTGAAGCCGGACCTAAGTTGGATCTTAGTTCAATCTTACTTATGGGTTTTGAGACAACCGGCAACAACTGATGGCTTCTACGGCTACGCGAGGATCGGTTTTCCGATTTGGGTTTTCCGGAGGAACTCTGATTTTTCCAATGAAAATTGGCGATGGAGATGAAAATTAAGGTGGAGAAATATGGAAGTGGTTCCAGATTGTGGTGGTGGTGGCAGAACGATTGTGGTGGTGGTGGGAGCACGATTGTGATGTGGTTTTATGTGGTTGTGGTGGTGGTGGCCAAACAATGGTGGAAGATGGACAACCTGGTTTGGTGGTGATGGGTTGGATGGTGATGATGAAGATTACCTATTATATATATATATATATATATATATATATATATATATATATATTATTTTATTGAAAAACAAAAGTATTTTTTAAAAAGGTCAAATCCTTAGTCTAATTACACAAAAAGTCCTTAAAGGTGTAAAATGGTCAAACTAACTTCATGTGCAAGATACATGACCAGATTTAACAAAAAAATTAACTGGGTCAGTGACTAAGGACGAAACATGGAAGTAATTTGAAACATGAAATACGTCTTCTGCCATTTCTTTTGTTAAAGGACGTCTATTGAAAAACGTTTAAACATAAAGGACGTCTTTTGCTATTTTGTCATCAAGATATATAAAGGTTTTTAACCGTGATTGATCCGTTTGCTGCTGTAATCAGCAGCAACCTGTAAACCGGTTGAGCTCAACTTTGATCTGACCCTCCATATCCGCTTAAAACCTAGAACGAAGTGCTAGATCTGTAAAATAATCATATTTGGAGTATCGAAGGTTCGAGAAATGACGCCATCGACCATAACACAAACTTTCAGGTGCAAAGTGAACAAATTAAGCATCCGAATAAACCATATTTCATATTCAAAAAAGCAAATGCAGCTGCTCCAAGTTCCTAAACGTCAATTTTTTTATATTGAAGTGATCGGCTCAGATGTTACAAAAAAATTGGCCTAAGGCAACCTTTATTGTACAAAAAACGCTGCATTAGGTGAAGTTGCATTAGACCTAATGCAACATGTTTTTTCAAATGCAACGTTTTAAAAAGGTTGCATTTGAAAGAAAAAGTTCCGTTATCTGATAAAAGGGTTGCGTTAGGTCTAATGCAACTTCACCTAATACAGCTTTTTTTTTTTTTGTAAAATAAAGGTTGCCTTATGCCAATTTTTTTGTAGTTATTTATATGTTCATAATTAGGTTTTTTATTATGTTTTCTTGTTACTGATTTTCAGCACTATATGGGTATTTGAGGAAATTACACAAAAGTGTTCAGAAGTCGGTAACTGTTTGACTTACGAAAGTAAAATGGATGAATAAAATGTGTTCATATGTTTACGTTTAAAAGTTCATAAAGCAATATATATTTATACAACATGTTATCAACGAATAAAAGGGTCGGTCGGGTACGGTACATTGTCCAATATGATTGGAAGTTTAAATTTGGTAGCTGATTTTTGGTTTTTAACTGCAATAAAAGTTTGTATCATGATAGTTCAAACCTTGTTTAATGATATTATATTAGTATTAATTGTCTAAGCTCAATTAGTATGTCATACCCAACCCCAAACGATTATGAATTAGCAAAAATGTAACCAAATGTGCGTGCTGTCATGTATATGAAAACGAAAATATGGCCCAATTCCATACCAGGCGGTTAGCGATTATCATTCCCAATTTGGCTCTAGGAGAAAGTGGTGTAATTTAACTAATAGTTCAGGAGTGTTGCAAGATACAAGAGTGTCATCCATATATACATTTGACCTAATAAGCTATTGCAACAATATTTCTATAAAACTGAGAGTCTATACACTAGTTCACCAGAAATGATGGAGCATGTTTGACTTGCAAAAGTCAAAATGATGAATAAAATGGGTCCAGTTTTTGACATTTAAAAGTCACACTGTCGTAAAGCCATATCTTTATACTTCATGGGTCAATCCAGTACATAATGCAATACGATTGAAAGTTGTCTGTGAAACCCGCCTCACGAACAAAGTAACTACAATCATCCATATTCCCCTTAAACCAAAGCTACATGAAAAATTAAATACATGTATTAATAAACATCATAAAAAAAATTCATCTGTCATCACCGTAGTTGCAAAAGAATCACAACAAACATCAATACAATTTTGGTTCAATTTCAAACAATTCATGTTTATTAAATTGTTTTTGGTCCAAGGGCAATTATGTTACAATAGAAAATTACGATGAAGGCAATTCTAGTATTCTTAAAATCGTGACGAACAAATTTATTGTGTAGTAAAGAACATATTGTAATTGAAGCAGGTGATTGAAACGGATACCTTAATAAGCGAATCCCAGATACATGTTGAACGAATTAAACGCATGAAGCTTAAAACCATAAATAAAAATAAAAAAAAATAAATAAGCGAGACCTGAAATACGTACCTGCTTTTGCAATTGTGGTGGGTTGAAGCAATTGCAATGAAACATTGGTCATACTTATACCATAGAAGATAACCGACGACTATTGATTGCCTGTAGATACTTTGATTGCACAGTGATTACGGGGGTCTCAAAACTTGATTGCAGGGTTTGATTGGAAGTGATTGCAACCGTTTCAGTTAAGCCAAAAATAAAAAGATATAATGAACAAACTTCCAGATAATGAATTGGAGGTACTTATTTATTCAATGATGGGGTAATTGTTCGATGTTGTCTTCAATGATAGGGCAGACCAAGCAATCGTTGGTTTCCAATTCTCACATTAAATGATAAAACTTTTTTGCATCACAAAGGACGGAATAGTAATTTCACAAAACGTGAAGGCTTCATCAAGCTGTACCGAATGTTTTAAGAACAAATTAAAGGATTGACAAATTACTTTTCTATCCAATTATGAAATGTCATTTCTGTTCTTATTATGCAATTGTGAAATTACTATGTTGTCTTTCACTCCTCCTTAATAATATAATAATATAGACATGCAGTCAAATTATAGCAAAATAAATTTATATATATTTATTGTATTATTTCATGCAGGCTAAAGTTCAACCAAATACAAAAGGAAGTTGGTGAGTTGCCGGTTGATGAGGCGTAATGATTTTCAACGTGCCCTCACTAAGAGATGTGGTTGGCCACGAGGTGTTGGACGAAAAAAGAAAAATGTAATCCTTGATGTGTCATGTGTGTCCAACTCACCATCACAATTACAATGGAATGAAATGCAGAAAAGTCGCCAAATGCAAAAAGACATGAAATGGATGCAAGACGAGATCTGAGATCTGATAGAATGGAATGATCGATCCTTCATTGAGTTAACAATATCCCTTATATGCTACAAGTCAATCTCCTATTCTGGATATAATATTTTAAACAATATTCCTAATTACATGGCAAATATAGTTACTAAAGATATGGGTTAGGTTATAATAGGAAGTATACTTTTTATAGGAAGGATAAGAAGTAATCTTGTCCATTGATTTTGAATATGGAGGGTTGAGATTAGTTTAGGGGGAAATCAAGTGTGAACACAAGGTAAAGAGCATAAAAGGAATAACACATTTGTTGACTTTCTCTCTCCACATGCAAGGCACATGCCAAATTCCTCCATCATTTTAAAACGTCCATAACTTTGTTTTACGACATTTTTATTGAAAAACAAATTCACCATAATAACGAGTGTCTTTTTATCATATGAGTACCATATTGTAATATAAAAATTAAAAAAAATTAGTGGGTTTTCTACAAATTGTGTTTTACCGAATTGTGTTTTACAAAATTGTGTTATACAATAGTATTTTTCATTGTATTTTTTTATTCATTGTGTTTTTTCCATTGTGTTATTTGCATTGTGTCATACAATTGTGTTTTTTATTTTGTTTTTATCATTATGTATTTTTTTTCATAGTGTATTTTTCCATTATGTTTTTCACTGTGTTTTTTCGGACTTTTCCGGTGAGGTGGTGGCGGTGGGTGACGGTTGTGGTGGCGATGGGCGATGGAGTGGTGGTGGTTGTAAGAGATGAGTGAAGATGTAATTGGGTTTTATGTAAGTGGGTTTTTGAAATTAATTTAAGTGGGTTTTGATATTAAAGTATTAGACTAAAATACCCTTCTTCCTAGTCTTCTTAAAAAAATCAAACTTCTTATTTGAACCTAACCCCTAAAGATAATACTCTATAAAGATCATTGAACTAAAATCCAATAAAAAACATGGTCGAGTCAAGATGAAGACAAAGACGAATATGAAGATGATTGTTAGTAAGTTAGCTATGATAAAATTGAACTGTAAATAAATTACGTAATTTGAAGGTTTTGTTATTATAGTTAGTTGTCAGTTTCCAATTTCTTATTATAAATATTCAGTAAAAAAATCTAGAAAAATATATAATAAAAAAAACAAATGACCACCATTTAGCAATAGTATGTCACGGGAAAGAATTGAGTTTATTCTACTTAATTTTTAATTTTTTATGTTAGATCAGAAAAATAGTTGTCCTGTTGACCTCTTAATTACGACAGGGAAAGGAAAGTATACGACGACATCTTTTGCGACGAACTCTGTCCCCTTTACGAAACATGCAACGACGATCTGTTGTTGCTAAACCTATACCGACGACATTCGTAAAAGTGTTGTCGCTAATCAGACAAAAATTGTTGCCTTGCTATCCAAGCACTAAAGAATCAAAATACTATTTTTGAAAACGATTTCCATACAAAATATATAAAATATATCCCGGCTATATTATTTCTATTGTGCAACTAGAAAATTCTCCAGCATATTGTATGTTATCGATCTATTGAAGAGCGGGTAAATTGCATTCCAAAATTTTGGAGGAAATGGCCTCTACAAGCTCTTGAATGAAATCAGGGTTTCTTCTTAAAGAGTTTGCCACCTTTTCAACCAAGACTTGATCAAGTTTAGAGTTGAGATTTTCTTCTTCAATCCCCATTATTTTCTGGTGATTGTGTTCACCTTCATAAGCGATAACTAGTAAATTCGCATCATCCACACTTTTTTGTACCTGAAGTTGAATCATGAATGCTACATTTTAGATTATTTAGTAGGCTTGCTTTCATCTATCGATCTTTAGAGTCTCAGACATTTTAGATTTTTCTTTTGTGTTTTGCCATAGTTTTGAGAACAAAAATAAACAATCACAAATTTTGCGTCTGGTTTACGACCCAAATGAATGTGGCCGCTGTGTTTGTGACAGTTATATTATTAGTCGCTAAATTGGCAACCATTTTTGTTCGGTGTTAAATTTTGGTTGCAAATAGCTAGTTGTGTTTGCACATCAGCTACTAGAAACTTGACACAGCAATAACTTAATTTGTTGCTGATTTAGCAAGGATTTTATCAAAAACAAGATTTAACCATATCCCAGGGATAAATTTCCACTTTATATAATAGCGACAGTATGTTGTTACGGGTGTCGTCAAAGAAGCCTCCCGCTGCTAAATTCGTTTATTAATTTTTTTTTTTATTAATTTTTTTAGTTTATTTACGAGATGATAGCTAGATAACCTTCTTTTTGGCTGGGCAAGAAGGAAAACTGCACTTGTAGTAAGCTCTAGGAGATGGGTTATCTTTGGTCACCTTCTGGCCATACTTTCTCCACTTGTATCCATCTTTGACTGCCTACACAATATATACATTAATCAACTTCAGTCACAACTCACAAACAAAGCTCAGTGGTCACTTGTGAATGTTGAATAACTATTGGCGATTGGTGTGGTGTAAACGAGTCAAACTGTTTGTGAACAAGCTCAAGCTTCATTTTACGAACTTGAGTTAGCTCATAAGCTTAAACAAGCATGCTAATTATTTATATAACTTTTGCTTCATATATTAAATATATTCATATATTTCTATATGATTTTTATTATATATAAAAGTAAAATAAAAAACTAATTAACATATATTTGTTAATATAAAAGTTATACTTAAAATCTATAAAAGGTAACTATAAATGTATATTGATAGGTTAATATATAGTAAGCAAACTGAGGCCAAGCCTAATCAAGCTCAGGCGTGATCGGCTTAGCTTGTGTTGAACTATTTGTTGGTGGTCCATTATTTACGAGTGATCGATTCGACGAATATTATAAAAGATAATTTCAATTTCTCTTTTTAATTAATTTTTGGCTTTCTTTCAGCAAATCAATTTTCTTGCAGCGAAAAAACCTAAATTTCAAGCCAAAACTAAAAAAAATAAAAATTATTGTTCTTAAAAGGCAAAAAGTACCATGGGGTTATGATCAGATGAATCCACCCGGACCACTCGTCTACAAACTCTTGTGATGTGCTCCGTGCTCTCACTGGTGTCGCATTCATAATCACGCTCTTTCGACTTTCTTTTGTTTGGATTGGACCTCAAAAACTCAGGGTCTTGGATTGGCCAGTTAACATGATTTTCGAGGAAGTTGCCACCCAAAACAAATGTTAGCATCTCCCTTAGCTTATTGTTCTCTAACCTCATCATGTTTAGTTCCGCAACCGTCTCATCACCGACACTAATCTGATATTGCTATACATATACAAAATAACAACTTTCGGCATTAGTAGGTTGTGCATTGATCAATCCTTTATGAACTGGTGCAAATGTGGATTTAGAGTGGAATATTAGTTGTTTATAAGTAAAAAAACAACTTTTGGAATTTGCCACGGTCGGTGTAACTGGCGCTCCATATATCCTTTGAAGACCGAGGGTTCAAATCAGCTGGCAAAGGCGGGTATAGGAATTAAAAAAAGAAAAAAGAAAAAAAACATCTTTTTGGATTTTCTGAATTCCTACAATAACTGCATATGATTTCATATAATTCACTAAGCATATATATGGATATATTTTTTAATTTGAATCAAATTAAAATACACTTACTGCTGGGGCATCATGATCAGTGGGTGTGGCGTTAAGATCAATGTCAAGAGAAGTCTTCAACATTGTTATTAGTTATTTAACCCAACAAGTGTAGCTTATATATGCTAGTCAAGTTAGTGAAGAAGCCAAGAAGGATAACCGAACAAGTCAAGTCAAGTCAAAGTCAAAGTCAAAGTCTTCTCTCAATTCCTTTGTACTCTTTTTCCACAGTATTTGAGTTGGGGATAGGGAGAGTAACTTCCAGGAAAGATGAAAGAATATATGCAACAAAATTTATTTTCTTAACCGATTTAAGAACCAATAAAGTCATAAATAATTGTAATTTATATGTGTGTCTAAGTTAAGGGTATAAAGTGTTTTTAACATGCAAAGTATAGGAAGACGGATTAGTTGCATGTAATTTCACGAGGAGTATATACCTTCGTACATTTACATATAATTATTAGGTGGCACTGTCTATAATCATGCAACATATATAATAACGTACACTTATGCATTAATTATGTCCGTTGTAGATATGTAATGATGCACAATAAATCAAACTCAAAAGACGAGTTTTTTTATTAAAAATATATAAAACAAATGATCGAGCACAGATTCAGGCATTGGTTTCTTGTTCGTGTTTATCCGTTAAAGAAAAATACAAATCGTCCCATTCACAGTTAGTTTTCTAGTTCAACTGGTCCAGCTTATATATAACCGACTGTCATGAGTATAATAAAGACAAATCAACAGTACTCAAAGGTTATATGATTAACGATCCTGGTTCCACTTTGAGCACAATGATATTAGGCCATGCATAATTGTTAAATTATGATTTGATAGACCTAAACCTCTCCGAGGACATGGTTGAGGATAAGAATTCGTGGAGAAGTAGAATTAAAGTTAAGGATTTTTAGAGAGAATTGAATACCTTAGGGCTTAGACTTAACTTATTTAGGTCACATACCATAATGGTATTTCCCTTACATATATTATTATTATTATTATAATTATTATTAGGCTTTATATAGCTGTTAAACTGTGATCTTATTATTAATATTATTATAATTAGTAGTAGTTTTTATATAATTGTTAAACTTTGATTTCCTTTATTTTGCTTCATACTCATGTACTTAGAGCCGAGGGTCTCTTTGGAAGCCACCTCATTATTCATTTGGATAGAGGTACGGTGTGCCTACATCACACCCTCCCCAGACCCTACTTATAGCTTTGCTGTCGGTGAGATTTTACTGGGCATGATTGATTGATTGATATAATTGTTAAAACTCTTAAGGGACATTTTCCGTCTCATCATCATCATCACCATTTTTAGTAAAAAACGACATGTGTAATGAATATTTTTTTAATTATTGCCATGTCAAAACGCATATGAGCGTTATTGTAAAATGCCTATACTTTTATCCGGTTCTATAATATTGCCCCAATATTAGTGAGAAATGTGAGAACCTTTATATGAATATATATCCAGGCTACAAAAGTTATGGACGGCTACACAGTTATTTTTGTGATGTGCTATTTGTAACTTCATAATAATTGAGCATACTAAAATTTGTTAGATCTTAAAAGTGGTTGTTGTGACCGAGATAAAACTTGGTTATTGTTGTTTAGCATACATATATTTTCATTATTAGATAAGGTCACTCTATGGTTTATTGTTCCTTTTATTTGTGCATTTAAGAGTTGTACTTGATTGAATTGTGAGTTAACAAGTCATAACGTGAATGGTTTAATGTTTTTACGTCTAGTTTTTGTTCGGTTTAATAGTCCCACCGCAACTCACTTGACCTTTTTACACAGGCTTTCAAATATTATTAATTAGCGTCATTACCATATCGCCTGTTACACAAAAGATCAGGTGCTTTCGTAAAAACTTTCGAAAACATTAAGTTTTACACAGATAAACAAGTAAAATTTGTATTTGTTTAGTCACAACGCATAGACCCTATTTACTAGTATATTCAAATGGTACATAAAGTATTCAAAAGTTCATCCCCAAGAAAGGCGCAAGTATTTTCCACTTGCTCTTTTAGGAAAGTTTCAAATAGGAGGCCTTTCTATTTCTATCGATACACTGCATTAATTTTCTACAAGCACAATCTTCGTAAGTTTCCTATTCATGTGTTGATGTAGCTCTAATCAATTGCTTGTGATAGACAACGTCAACATCGTCATTTTGAAATAATTTTAACAACCTAAGCTACATGGGAGTTCGTATTTTCAAACATCGTAAATACCAATATAGTTTAGCGCCAAAGATTGTACGTGCCAAGAATGACAAATTTTTGGACAAAAACGGGTAAATTTATACGTATAAGAATTTTCAAAGGAAAACGCTTAAATTTATACAAATGATAGGGATGGCAATGAGCCGAGTTTGGGTATTCCTAAACCCATATCCGATTAGTAAAGCTCGTCCCAAAGCCGTCGGCAGTTATGGGGTAATTACTCGTTAGGTTTTTGGGATCCTATCGTGTTTTGAAAAAATATACGTCGGGTATACCCCGCCCAAAACCAGTTGGGTTTCTATCAGATTTTGACAAAATATAACTAATCGATTACGAACAAAATTACCATAAAATCAATGTTTCCAACAATTGTCATAAACAAAAGTTTCAACAAAATAAGTATTTCTCCAAAATTCCACAAAAGGGCGGGGCTTTAATACATTAACGGGGAGGCAAAGAGCAAACGGTGGGGCCCAAATGCAATAACAAGAAAATGGTGAGGCTTTAGCGTGGTAGCATGTCTTTAATTATAACATCGTGTTAAAGGGGTGGGACTTTAGCGTGACGTGTCATTTTAACTTGAGGTTTAATGCTCCTCCACCACTTGTGGCTAGCGGTAGGAAGACTAAAGTTATCTAATGGAGACCTAATCACTTTTGATGGATTATGGCAATGAAGGATTTAAGCTAGGCCTTGTGAGGTTGTCGGTTCGAATCCTGAGCCCACCCGGGTTTTCGTCCCACCGTGTGTTATGCTAGAGAGTTATGCTCTTGTAGCAGCATAACGACTATCAAGTGGCAGCAGACGGTATGGTTTCCCGGGGGAACGTCCAAACCAAACTCTGAAGCTAGCGTGGGTATGGTTAAAACAACATAGTCTGGCCAGAGTGGGACAACAAGGCTCTTCACATTTAAAGAGTACGGTGACCTAGCATATATAAAAGAAAGTCATCATTCTAATATATATATATATATATATAATGTAAAATAAACTGCAAAATTTGTTAAAGCATTGTATGAAATGGCTTATTAATTTACCGGTAAGGCTCTATAATAGAGATGGGTTATTTGCTAGTAATTTAGGCTACTTTTACTCGTCATGCATATCTCAAATAATTTTATAGTATGGTCATCAGTAATTGACCGATATAAATCAACTCAGGTTCAGAAGGTGCTAACGAGTGAAGTTGATGTCTTCTCTTACGTAGCTGTCACATTTTTATTCTTATACGTATTTGAATGATTGTCCCTACGAATAAGAAACTTAGGAGTCAAAGAAACCTCACGTGGATCACCTTGACCGCTTATTATATTACTAGAAATAGAAATTAGGGTTTGACAAGTTACATTTATTTTACAGGCAGTTCTAAACACACCAACTATTTCTCCTCTTCAATCTAACACTTATGTTGCGTTCGTTTCAGAATTCGATCGTGAGAATTTAAATAAATTGAAATTAAAATCTCATGACATGGCGTGTTTGTTTCGTCGGAATTGGAATCTTAATTCCATTTTAGTGTGTTCGGTTGTTAAGTAATTGGAATTGGAATTCAATTCCTTCAAATAAAGAGATTCTAAATCCTTCCAAAATGTGAAGGATTTCAAGTGAATTCGTTGGAATCTTTTTCGAGTTTTTTTCTTTTTTTAACGACAACAACGAATAAAATATTTTAGTTTTTTTATTTTTATTTTTTGTTTTTGATTTATATTTTGAATTATGAATTTATTATTATTATTTTTGAATATTTTTTAGGGGTTTTTGATCTTAATAGAAAACCCCTAAAAAAATTCAAAAAATATAATTAAAAAAAAACATAACACAAAAAATAAAAAAAAAAACTAAAATGTTTCCACCGTTATCCTCGTTAAATAAAAAAAAAAACTGATTCCAATCTATTTGTCAAACGAGCACATCAAGAATGGAATTGAATTTCAATTCCTTCAAATTCCAATTCCTATTGGAATGTTCAGATTCAAATCCAATTCCTTCCAATTCCAAATGCTATGCAAATTCCAATTCCAATACTCCATTCCATTCAGTGAAACAAACGCGTCCTTAATATTAATATCAAAATCCTCGTCACGATCCCTAAAATTTAGTTAAAAACACACTTATTTTTAACTTGTTCCCTACACCCTTTAAAAAAAAAGTAAAGTTAAAACACACATGGAGACAAAAATGAAAATTGTGAAAAGTATTTGTGACCACACAAAAATTTTTTTAAAAATAAGTTAAAAAAATTAAAAAAAATCATAACTCAAAATATAAATAAAAACCGAAAAAATGTAAAAACTAAAATGTTTCCCCCATCATTCCCGTTCAAAAAAACTGACGAAAAAACACAATGTCAAGATCAAAGACACAATGACGAAAATGAACAAAAGTGTAACGATTCCGGCAAATCCAGGTATACCCTAGCCGGAATATACTATTTACGTGTTATTTAATATTGACTATATGTGTTATAGTACGTTTATACGAGTATATATGATTCACAGTACGAATCATACTCGAGTATATAGTGAAACGTATTGGAACTACAACTAACCAATGAACGATTATTGAAACCCGAAAGAATCGGGAATTACATTATAGACGAAGTATATAATGTTTAGTGATGTTCACGAAGTATTAATGCTTCGGGATAATTGAATTATAGCACAGAAAAGGGATTTCGATTTAATGGTACGTCGGTACGCTAAACGAAACCTTTAACACCAAACCAAGCAAGAGACGATCAATTAAGCCGAAAAAGATGCGTAGTTATTAATAATATGATGTTTTAACGTCATGGGTTAAGTTTTTAAAGTTTTTAAATCAGTTTTATGTAAATTTTGTTTTAACCCGAAAAACGACCATTTTAGGCTCATTTTAAGCCGAATTACGAGTTTAAACGAGAAACGAACTGAACCAGACTATCCACAACATTATCCGGATTGTGTAATCCAAATGTGTGGCTAATATTGAACTTGTGGGACCCACCCCCCACACCACCTTTAGGCCGGCCACCCTCACCCCTTTACACATTACATTTTCTTTTTTTCTTCACACAAATTCTCTCAAACTCTCTCAACCTTCAAACATCCATCCATTTCCTTGATTTCTACCAAAGACTTGAAGGTATAACACTTGTTTTGAAGCTTGAATCTTGTTTTTAATTTCATAATTCTTGAGAAAAGGAAGTTTCATGTGAAAAATGGGTGAAAACCCGAGATGAAACCGATTCTCGTGTGATCAAAGGATGTATACAAGTTATACAAAGGATCTTGATCCAAGTAATTAGTTAAAAGTGTTTAGAATGAATTTTTACGGTTGAAATCTTGTCAAATGAATTTTCCATGTGAAAGACGGGTGAAAATCCAAGATGAAACCGACTCTTGCATGACCAAGAGATGTATACAAGTTATACAAGGGATCTTGGTCCAAGAAATGAGTAAAAAGAGTCGAGAACGGATATTTACGGTCAAAATCGTTGTTTTGATGTTTTAACCGACACTAGGAAAGAAATGGCTTGATTGTGGGTATAACTTGCTTGGTATGGTGTTGATGTGCTTGTAAGTGTTGTATCTAGCGGCTAGCAAAGGCTAGAAACCGAGATCCTTGCGATCTAAAGCTAGAAAACACAAAATAGTTCGGTTTTCGTGTGTGTATGAATTATGGACAGATTGTTGTGTGCTTAGAGTTGGGTCACGAAATTTCACAGAGATGATCTACACATGAAAATAAGAGATCTGTGAATTTTTGGTAATTTTTGGATAAAAGATGAATATTTGGTGAATTTAATGCTCGGTTTTGGCCAAAAATAGTGAAAAATAGCAAAACATGATGAAAAATTCCGGAAAATTTAAGATAAGCCTTTTTATAACATATAAAAGTCACCCACAAAATTTGAGCTCAGTTGGAAAAGTCTAAGTAGGCTTTTCGGTGAAACGAGTTCTAGGGCTTTCTAGCTCGGTTTTGGGTGAAAATGGCTTGAAAAATAAGTTTTAAATTCTGGAAAAATTCCAGAAAGTTATGAGGATGATAGAGATCATCCCAGAAAAATTTGGGATTTTTCTAAAGTGTTTTGGTATTTTTGATATATTTAGTGTTTTAATAAGATTTAAAAATAGATAAATAAATGTAAATATAGGAAAATAAATCTGGAAAAATTCCAGAAAGTTATGAGGATGACAAGGATCATTCCAGAAAAATTTGGGATTTTTCTAAAGTGTTTTGGTATTTTTGATATATTTAGTGTTTTAATAAGATTTAAAAATAGATAAATAAATGTAAATATAGGAAAATAAATCTGGAAAAATTCCAGAAAGTTATGAGGATGATAGAGATCATCCCAGAAAAATTTGGGATTTTTCTAAAGTGTTTTGGTATTTTTGATATATTTAGTGTTTTAATGAGATTTAAAAATAGATAAATAAATGTAAATATAGGAAAATAAATCTGGAAAATTTTTACAAAAATTCCTTACTGTCAAATTAAGTCTTGTGCAAAATTTCAAGACCCGAGACTAATCGGGTAATTATTTGTGCTAAAAAGAACATAAAAACAAGTTTTTAAAGCTTAAAACGTGTAAACCGGCAAAGTTCGCATAAGCGAGCTGACTGGTACATGAAAACTCTAAAAATGGACTATTTCATAAATCTAAGTAAATTAAGTAAAAATAAATCATCCGAAAATAATTCGGATGATTTGGGTAATTTTACCCGATTTTACCGTTTCCGGCACCGAAATACCGGAAACGGGCCCCACGGCCAAACGGGGTGTCAAACCGAGCTATAATTTCATCACCTTAACTAAATTGACTGTCAAACTCTAAGCAATGTCACAATCTGAGTCCTTAGAAGTGTCACGGGGTTAACATAGTCCCCGAATCGAGTACAGTACTGGGTTAACAATGTTCCCAGATGTACCGATTGATACGTATTTAAGTTATGGGAATTATATAGTAACGACTAGATATTATATTACAGATCCAGGCACGTAGTTGTTCCTTGTATCACTCACCGACTCACAAAAGGTGAGTTTTCACGAGCCCCTTTTAATGAATTGTTTTAATTATATTTTCCTGGGGCGGAAAACATGTCTTATTTAAAGTATTTAAGTACATACCGATCGTATGGAAATACTTGTACATTTATATATATATGGTCTGATGCACAAAATATATAAAATGTTTATCATGTATTATTGTTCTGGGGTAACATAGTTCCCAGGGGTTATTATTGATCTGGGGTAACATAGTTCCCAGGGGTTATTATTGTTCTGGGGTAACATAGTTCCCAGGGATTATTATTGATCTGGGGTAACATAGTTCCCAAGGGTTATTATTGTTCTGGGGTAACATAGTTCCCAGGGGTTATTATTGATCTGGGGTAACATAGTTCCCAGGGGTTATTATTGTTCTGGGGTAACATAGTTCCCAGGGGTTATTATTGTTCTGGGGTAACATAGTTCCCAGGGGTTATTATTGTTCTGGGGTAACGTAGTTCCCAGGGGTTATCATTGTTCTGGGGTAACATAGTTCCCAGAAAGTTAATGGAAATGTCCTGGGGTAACATAGTTCCCAGCATGATTATATTGTTAATAAATGATTATTAAAATGATTTGTCAGTGTTTATTTAAATTAGTGAAACTCACCAACTATTCGTAGTTGACCCGTTTTCTTTACATGTTTTCTAGGTATGCCCAAGTTGGAATGATTGATATGTGCTTAACTATCTGTGCTACCTGTTGGAAGCTTGCTGCTCCATGTTTTGTAATGAATTTATTAATGTCTTATCGGTAAAATATGTGTGTAACACCTAGACAGTAATGAAACTCGCAACAATGTAATATGTTATAAATTAAAGTAGTGGTATTTTCCTTATAAGCAATGCTGTTGATATCAGATGTGTCTGTGGCATCCCGTGTACGTTTCCGCTGCGGTTACGGGGTGTTACAGAACTTGGTATCAGAGCCATTGGTTATAAAGTGGTTGATGTGACCGAGATAAAACTTGGTTATTGTTGTTTAGCATACATATATTTTCATTATTAGATAAGGTCACTCTATGGTTTATTGTTCCTTTTATTTGTGCATTTAAGAGTTGTACTTGATTGAATTTTGAGTTAACAAGTCATAACGTGAATGGTTTAATGTTTTTACGTCTAGTTTTTGTTCGGTTTAATAGTCCCACCGCAACTCACTTGACCTTTTTACACAGGCTTTCAAATATTATTAATTAGCGTCATTACCATATCGCCTGTTACACAAAAGATCAGGTGCTTTCGTAAAAACTTTCGAAAACATTAAGTTTTACACAGATAAACAAGTAAAATTTGTATTTGTTTAGTCACAACGCATAGACCCTATTTACTAGTATATTCAAATGGTACATAAAGTATTCAAAAGTTCATCCCCAAGAAAGGCGCAAGTATTTTCCACTTGCTCTTTTAGGAAAGTTTCAAATAGGAGGCCTTTCTATTTCTATCGATACACTGCATTAATTTTCTACAAGCACAATCTTCGTAAGTTTCCTATTCATGTGTTGATGTAGCTCTAATCAATTGCTTGTGATAGACAACGTCAACATCGTCATTTTGAAATAATTTTAACAACCTAAGCTACATGGGAGTTCGTATTTTCAAACATCGTAAATACCAATATAGTTTAGCGCCAAAGATTGTACGTGCCAAGAATGACAAATTTTTGGACAAAAACGGGTAAATTTATACGTATAAGAATTTTCAAAGGAAAACGCTTAAATTTATACAAATGATAGGGATGGCAATGAGCCGAGTTTGGGTATTCCTAAACCCATATCCGATTAGTAAAGCTCGTCCCAAAGCCGTCGGCAGTTATGGGGTAATTACTCGTTAGGTTTTTGGGATCCTATCGTGTTTTGAAAAAATATACGTCGGGTATACCCCGCCCAAAACCAGTTGGGTTTCTATCAGATTTTGACAAAATATAACTAATCGATTACGAACAAAATTACCATAAAATCAATGTTTCCAACAATTGTCATAAACAAAAGTTTCAACAAAATAAGTATTTCTCCAAAATTCCACAAAAGGGCGGGGCTTTAATACATTAACGGGGAGGCAAAGAGCAAACGGTGGGGCCCAAATGCAATAACAAGAAAATGGTGAGGCTTTAGCGTGGTAGCATGTCTTTAATTATAACATCGTGTTAAAGGGGTGGGACTTTAGCGTGACGTGTCATTTTAACTTGAGGTTTAATGCTCCTCCACCACTTGTGGCTAGCGGTAGGAAGACTAAAGTTATCTAATGGAGACCTAATCACTTTTGATGGATTATGGCAATGAAGGATTTAAGCTAGGCCTTGTGAGGTTGTCGGTTCGAATCCTGAGCCCACCCGGGTTTTCGTCCCACCGTGTGTTATGCTAGAGAGTTATGCTCTTGTAGCAGCATAACGACTATCAAGTGGCAGCAGACGGTATGGTTTCCCGGGGGAACGTCCAAACCAAACTCTGAAGCTAGCGTGGGTATGGTTAAAACAACATAGTCTGGCCAGAGTGGGACAACAAGGCTCTTCACATTTAAAGAGTACGGTGACCTAGCATATATAAAAGAAAGTCATCATTCTAATATATATATATATATATATATATAATGTAAAATAAACTGCAAAATTTGTTAAAGCAATGTATGAAATGGCTTATTAATTTACCGGTAAGGCTCTATAATAGAGATGGGTTATTTGCTAGTAATTTAGGCTACTTTTACTCGTCATGCATATATCAAATAATTTTATAGTATGGTCATCAGTAATTGACCGATATAAATCAACTCAGGTTCAGAAGGTGCTAACGAGTGAAGTTGATGTCTTCTCTTACGTAGCTGTCACATTTTTATTCTTATACGTATTTGAATGATTGTCCCTACGAATAAGAAACTTAGGAGTCAAAGAAACCTCACGTGGATCACCTTGACCGCTTATTATATTACTAGAAATAGAAATTAGGGTTTGACAAGTTACATTTATTTTACAGGCAGTTCTAAACACACCAACTATTTCTCCTCTTCAATCTAACACTTATGTTGCGTTCGTTTCAGAATTCGATCGTGAGAATTTAAATAAATTGAAATTAAAATCTCATGACATGGCGTGTTTGTTTCGTCGGAATTGGAATCTTAATTCCATTTTAGTGTGTTCGGTTGTTAAGTAATTGGAATTGGAATTCAATTCCTTCAAATAAAGAGATTCTAAATCCTTCCAAAATGTGAAGGATTTCAAGTGAATTCGTTGGAATCTTTTTCGAGTTTTTTTCTTTTTTTAACGACAACAACGAATAAAATATTTTAGTTTTTTTATTTTTATTTTTTGTTTTTGATTTATATTTTGAATTATGAATTTATTATTATTATTTTTGAATATTTTTTAGGGGTTTTTGATCTTAATAGAAAACCCCTAAAAAAATTCAAAAAATATAATTAAAAAAAAAACATAACACAAAAAATAAAAAAAAAACTAAAATGTTTCCACCGTTATCCTCGTTAAATAAAAAAAAAACTGATTCCAATCTATTTGTCAAACGAGCACATCAAGAATGGAATTGAATTTCAATTTCTTCAAATTCCAATTCCTATTGGAATGTTCAGATTCAAATCCAATTCCTTCCAATTCCAAATGCTATGCAAATTCCAATTCCAATACTCCATTCCATTCAGTGAAACAAACGCGTCCTTAATATTAATATCAAAATCCTCGTCACGATCCCTAAAATTTAGTTAAAAACACACTTATTTTTAACTTGTTCCCTACACCCTTTAAAAAAAAAGTAAAGTTAAAACACACATGGAGACAAAAATGAAAATTGTGAAAAGTATTTGTGACCACACAAAAAATTTTTTAAAAATAAGTTAAAAAAATTAAAAAAAATCATAACTCAAAATATAAATAAAAACCGAAAAAATGTAAAAACTAAAATGTTTCCCCCATCATTCCCGTTCAAAAAAACTGACGAAAAAACACAATGTCAAGATCAAAGATACAATGACGAAAATGAACAAAAGACACAATTATAACTAAAAAAAAGACACAATAGATCGCAAAACATAACACAATGCCGAACAAAATATAAAACAATGTTGAATAATATAACACAATATCAAGAAAAAAAGACACAATGTTAAGGAAAAGGGACACAATCAATGACGAAATAAACACAAAACATAATGATAAACAAAAAGACACAATGATGTTTTTCACTTAACAATTATTATTTTTAGAATGCGAAAGACGGTGAAAATATTTTTTGTGTTTTTACTTTTTTCGTTTTTTTATTAAATGTTCAGTTATGATTTTTTATTAATTTTTTTAAAAAAAATTGAAGGGTTTTTTATGTAACTACAAATTTTTCTCATCCTTCTCATTTTTGTCCCTATTTGTATAATAACTTGACCCTTAAAATAATCACCTTCCAGACTTCATATCTATCTCTATTTGGTTAAGCCTTTAATATATGCCATAAGGGTATATGTAACAAGCCTTTATTGCCTTAAATATTCTTGTTGAAACTATAATTTCACATGAATTACATTAATCTTTTAATATTTATCATATTTACTTTTCTATTATTCCCTCTAAACTTGGGTTTGGGGGTTCTTGAAAAGAATGTTTTTTACGGTATAGTGATCATCATCTGTTGAGTTGTTAGGTCCCTTTTTATTTTATTAAGTCTTTTGTATTGGTTTCTATGTATTGGGCTTATTATGTTGCTTTTATATGTAATTGGGCCCAAGGTCTTGTAAAGAAGCCCGTTGGGCATAGTGATATGAAAATACTTCTCATGCATGCATCTCTATAAATAGAGAAGCATGCCATGAGAAATGAAGCCTTTTTTTTGACAAATTATCTATCTTTGTTTCTTCTCTTATCTCTCTTTCCCTCTCTAAAACTCTAAAACCGAAAATAACACTCAAGATCCGAGACCAAAGGTGACCCGACATAATATTCCGCTAGCACCGAGTTTGGTTGATCCAAGAATAGTTGTTAGATCAGCCATTTGGGACCTACAATTGGTATTAGAGCATCGGCTCACTAGTTGAGGTTTTTGGATCACAACCTTTGGTTTAGATCTTGAGAAAGTGAAAAGAAAGTGTTCTTGCAAAGAAAATTTACAAAAATACAAAAACATTCGGGGTAGTTCTTCAAAAATGACTTAAGAGGTGTTCGTGGTAGAAATCACAAGTATAAAAGTTGTTAAATCTCTTGAAATGGGTGTTTAAAATTGTTAAAGTTTGGAGTCTTCAAGTTCGCATTCGCATGCACCTTTAAAGGTTGTTGTACTAACCGTTGACTAAACTGACAAGTTAGGTGAACAAATCCCCGAAAAGATTGTTTCTAGAAGATCTAGAAAAAATTCGCATCGCATGAGATTTAGTTTGGCATCGCTTAAGTATTCGCTTCGCTTGAGCTTCGCTTCGCATCGCTTAACCTTTCGCTTCGCACAGAACATTCTGGCTTCGCTTGACAAATTCTCTTCGCACAGAAAGTTTCGCTTCGCATCATCTTTTCACTTCGCATCCAAGCTTTTTGCTTCGCTTCGCATAATCCAGTTTCGCTTCGCATCCTGTGCGAATTTTTGTTGGTCTGTTTGGTGAAAAACTCATCTGTTTGAAGACTTTTGATGTTTAAAACTGTTGTAATCATGGCTAGTATTGATTTTGAGTTGTTGAAGGGGTACTTGTTGCTTGAGAATAAGTGGGAATCAATACAAAACCTTCAAAATTCATGACCTTAGATGACAACTTTGCTGATTTCAAGTGACGGTTCATGAACTTTATTTCGTTCACTGACTCTGAGTTGATGAGATGTTTTGAGATAGGTCCTCATGTTCCCATGGTAGTCACTGCAACTGGGCAACAAGCAAAACCCATTGAAAGTTATGATCAAAATGATAGGACCTTGATATAGCAAGGCAAGAAAGCATACCTCACTTTAACTGTCTGTCTTTCCAATGAAATTACTGAGACTCTACGTGAACACACAAGTTCCAAGGGATGGTGGGATGCATTGTTTGAAAAGGTTGAAGGAAATTCTGAGATAAGGGAAAATAAGAAGACCCTGTTGAAAGAAGAGTTCAACATGTTTAACTATCGTCAAGGTGAAAGTGTGGGGGACTTGATAAAAAGATTTGAAAAGTTGTTAGTAAGAATCAGAGCGGCAAGTGTCAACATCATGAATTCTGAAATCAACCACAAATTGATGAACACTTTGCCGTATAGTTGGGGTACCAATACTGTGACAATCAAGAGAACTACTAACTTGAATACCATTTCAAATACTAATTTGATATCCACTATCAAGTCATTTGAAATGGATGAGCAAATAAGGATGAACAACCATCTAAATTCTCTAAATCAAGCTGGGATGAATATGCATCATCAATGCCTACTGCTTTCATAAGCAAAACCCAGCAAAACATGTATCCAGCCTCCAAAGTACTCTTCAGTTGTACCACCACATGAGACATCATTCATCTCAACTGGCAATCAGTCTATGTCATTTGGTTCAATCTCATTTCAGAAGGCAGTTGATAGTGCGGTTGAACAAGCCTTGAAAGCCCATGGGATTACCTCTGCTACAAAAACTCAACCAAGTCAAAGTTCCAGCTACTATGAAGCACTTCCTTTGTTGAATGACTCCAATGTTACACTTGTTCATGCTTTTCTTTCAAGCCATGAAGAGTTAATGCAAGGAAATTTGTTGCCACCACAATTTGAGCAAGGAGATCTAAAAGACATCAACCATAAGGATCTCGAGAAGATGGACATCAAATATCAAATGGCTATGGCAGTTCACAGAGCTACAAACTTCATGAAAACGTATGGAAAAAACAGTTTTAAGGACACCGGAAAAGGATTGGTTTTGATAAAGAGAAGCTTCGGTGTTATAATTGCGGTGAGTTGGGCCACTTTTCAAGAGAATACACCAATCCTCCCAAACTAGCAAATGACATTCGTGTAACATAGGTGACTGATGAGGAAAATAGCAAGTCTGCTGGAAAGAAGCATGAGGTGCAAAAGCCAAGCACTTCGGTTCCAAGAATTGGAAATCATCCACACAAGGGCAATCAAAGCTCAATCTCAAACTCAAGAGCCCTTGTCTCTCAAACAGAGGTCCATACCAGCATGGATCAGGATAACCGGTTTCAGGAGCTGCAAAATCCTCTCAACATGGCAGGAATGGCTTTTTCTTCAAACAACGAAGCATCTTCATCTTCGGCTGCAAATTCACATGCATCACATGCTGATGAGGTATACAGCAATTTATGTTCTCAAGCGTGCATCAACTTGGTTAATTTTTATAGACATAATCATGATGAAGTCTTGAAAGAAATTTTAAAACTTCGAGAGTTGAATGCTGAGTATGTAAAAGCCGACAAGATTTACATTGAAAAGATTGAGACTCATCGTGATGATGTAGCAAATCTTAGACTTAAAAATTTTCAAACTGAACAAGAAGTAATATACTATAAAAATATAGTTTCTAAATTAAAAGATGAAATTGAAGGTTTGAAACTTGATGCTTCTGATAAAAGGAAACAAGAAAAGATAGTCGAAAGATTTGAAACATCATCTGAGAAATTGGATGTTATTATTGGAGCCCAGAGAAGTACTAAGCTAAAGGCGGGGGCTGGGGTATGACTATACTGCTATACCACCACCTTTAAATGACAATTACACCATGTTGCCCCACTTTAGCTATAATACTTCTCCTGAGGACGAAATGTCATATGGGATTGGTAGAGTACCAAAACCAATGAAATTTGTCCCTCCTGTTTCTCAAACTGCTGCTCAGGTCCTACCATCTGATAAATCTAACATCAATGTGTCTTGTGAAGCAGGTGATGTAAACAGTGGTGAATGTGGGAAGGTTAACTTGGGTTGTAAGAAAAAGGGAGAGTTAGAACCACGTTTTGAATCTTGTGTGGATCTAACCAAATCAATTAACAATCCAGTTTGTAATAAAGTGTGTGAATCGATGTTAGGAAGTTTAAAGTCAGGACCAAATCTTGTATTTTGTGAATGTTCAAGTGATGAAAGTTGTAAAAATGATTGTAATGAAAATGAATGTTCTGCATCTGATTCGGATTGTGAAACAGTTTTTGATGAAACAATTGAAGACAAGGCTGATGAACAGAATGGTCCTAGCTTCTCATCAACTGATCATCATATTGAGAACTTGAGAAAACAGAAATCTAGTTTTGAAAATGAAAAACCAAGCACATCCTGTAATTATGTGCCACCTAAGAAAACCTCTTTTTCTCAAAATACAAATTACAACAAAAGGTCTCAACATCATGATCAGTTTGATAGTGCCTATTACTACTCTCGGTATAAACCTAGGCAATCAAATTATTTTTTTACTCAACGTTCAAATGATCATAATTATCAGACATATAGAGATTACAGACATGTTAACTCAACTACATTACCGAATTTGTCAAATCACACATACTTCAGTGAGCAAGAAGTCTATAAATGCAACCAAGGAAAGTGTTGCTTTGTATGTGGAAATCCGTCTCATCTTGCAAGGCATTGCAAGAACTGGTACAAGCAACAAAGAGATTTAAACAGTGCGTTTGGTCAGGCATTTCCTAAGGTTGATCTCAAACCTAAGAAAATGACTCAGCAAACTCAATCATCTGCCAGTGAGACCGATTCAAAATCAAATAGAGAACAAAAACCAAAGAAACCATTTTGGCTAACCCAAAGAGAAAGAAAAAGGTTAGCAAAGGGTTCAGAAGTTGAAAAGCCCAAGAACCCTTCAAAGGTTTTCAGCAAGAAAAATCCAAAAGAATTTGTGGTTAAGCCCAAACCAAAACGAAGGCAATCCAGAAAACCTTTTCAAAACCGAGGAAATCACGATTCAAGTTCCTCGAGTGATTGCTCTTCAGATTCTGATTCACCAAAAGATTACATTTTCAAGAATCATAAAATTAAACTTGGTGATTTTCTGTTTAATCTTCCCTAGACTACAAGGTCTCGAGACCCCTATACTAACTAGCTGTTCATGTGTGTAGGGTTAGCCATGAAGGCCTGTCAACAGTATATGGTACTTGGACTATGGCTGCACCCGGCATATGACAGGAGATGAGTCCCTGCTGTTTGATGTGAAACCATTCGACGACGGACATGTCTCCTTTGCTGGTGACGTAGGAGGAGAAATTACGAAACAAGGAAAGGTCTCAAATGGTACATTGACGTTTGATGAAGTCAATCTGGTGGAGCAGCTCAACCACAATCTGCTTAGTGTCTCCCAAATCTGTGATAAGCATTTCTCAACCCTCTTTACAGAAAATGAGTGTCTAATTCTCAAACTAGGTTTTAAAGTCTCTGATGAGTGGGTTTTGCTGCGTACTCCGAGGCACAAGGATGCTTACGTTCTGGACATGAGAAGTAATTACTCAATGCGTACTGCTTCTTGTTTGCTGTCCAAGGCCTCGGAGAACGACTCATCCTTATGGAATCGACGTTTGGGTCATGTCAACTTTAAGAACTTGACTAAGTTAGTTAAAGGTGACCATGTGAGGGGTTTGCCTGTAAAATCCTTTCATTGTGTTGAAAAATGTTTATCTCGCTCTAAATGCAAACAACACAAACTTCCTCCCAGACCCAAGACTGTCAATTCCATAAACTCCACTCTCCAACTGTTACATATGGATCTTTTCGGTCCAATTCAACCTTTGGCAATAGGTCGAAAAGCCTATTGTCTGGTTATTACTGATGACTTTTCGCGTTTCAGTTGGACTTAGCTTCTAGGGCACAAGGATGAGACATCTCAGTTTCTACTGAGGTTCATTGTCTTGGTGGAGAATCAAACGGATAAAAGTGTCAAGTGTATCAAAAGTGACAATGGAACAAAATTCTACAACAAGATTGTCAATGAGTTTTGTCACGACAAAGGGATCCTTCATCAGTTTATCGCACCTTACACTCCCGAACAAAATGGGGTGGCTGAAAAACGAAACCGTACTTTGGTTGAAGCTGCTAGAACAATGCTGTCATACTCGAAACTTCCTTTGTTTTTCTGGGGTGAAGCCATCAATGCTGCTTGCTTTACCCAAAACCATATGTTGTTGAATAAGAGATTGAACAGGACTCCTTATGAAGTCTTTTATGGAACGAAGCCAAGGGTTAACTTCTTCAAAACGTTTGGATTTCCTTGCACAGTGCTCCAAACGAATGCCACTTCAACTTCCAAGTTTGCTAAGAAGGCGAATGAGTGCTACTTTGTAGGCTATGCGGCCGACAAAAGTGCTTATCGGGTCTACAACAAGAAAACCAGAGTAATCTTGGAATCATTCAAAATTGATTGGCAAGAATTAAACCCTACGGATGCACACAACGGTCCAAATTGGATGTTTGACTATGAAGGACTGTTCAAGCAATTTCGAGGAATGTATACAGCACCGGCTATTTCACAAGTTCCCACTGTTTTGACTGCACAAGCTCAAGCTGAAGATGATCAGTCATTATTGATGCGTGCCGTATTGAGAGGTCTGGAAGATGTTAATGTAGCTGCACCTGCACCCGTATTGAATGCTCCTGTTGTGGTTAATCAACAAGTCGCGGTCGATGAAGTGCAGCCTTCTGCAGATACTACTGAGATGTCCATTGTCGATGACACCTCCGATTCAGATACTGATTCGTATGTGTCGGCTGACAATGTGGAAAATGATCAGATTGATCAAGTGGTGAATCCACCAGCAGAACCAAGTGTAGTTGAGTCTGTTCCTACACCTCCCTCTGAAGAAGGAAATCATGGATCTGCTGAGGAGACTGATCAAGCAAATGTGCAGAATGAACCAACTCAGAATGAAGCTTCTGGCAACACGGACTCAACTTCAGTTCCAGCCATTGTTGTGCCATTCTATGAGAACCTATGGGAGGGTCCCATTGCCCAAGAACATCTGGTTGATCAATAAGAAGGTGCCAGTGATCCTCAACCACATGCTCCTGTCAATGTGACTACTGTTTTTCATCCCATAGAGAGCTTATCCATCGAGCTTGAAGCAATACCAGTCGAGCAAATTCCTCAGTTACCGATTCACCGACGACATCCGACTGAGAATATCATTGGAGATCCATCTACTGGCTTTCAAACACGCAATACCTCTGGTAACATTAACAGATTCCTTTTTGCTTGTTTTATTTCACAGGTTGAACCCAAAGACTATCGAGTCGCATTGAAAAAAAATTCTTGGATTAAAGCCATGCAAGAGGAGCTGTTACAGTTCAAGAAGCTGAAAGTTTGGACGCTAGTAAAGAAATCAGAAAATAAAAGACCAATTGGAACAAAGTGGGTGTTCCGAAATAAAAAAGGACGACAAGGGGGTCATCATCATAAACAAAGCCCGGTTTGTTGTGCAAGGCTTTTGGCAACGTGAGACACTTGATTATGATGAAGTTTATGCACCTATTGCCAGATTAGAGGCAATTCTTATCTTTTTGGCCTATGGCTCGTACATGAACTTCAAAGTACATCAGATGGACGTGAAGACCGTCTTCTTGTACGGAAAGGTGAAAGAAGAAATCTACGTCAGCCAACCTCCAGGTTTTGAAGATCCAGATCATCCTGATCATGTTTATCGTCTTGACAAGGCACTTTATGGTCTTCACCAAGCACCTTGTGCCTGGTATGCCACACTGGCTGATCATTTAGTGAAGAATGGGTACAAAAGAGGAATTGTCGATCAAACTCTCTTTGTCAAGAAGGTTAAGGGTGATCTGATTCTGGTCCAAGTGTATGTAGATGATATTAATTTCAGGTCAACGAATGAGAATCTGTGCAAGGAGTTTTCAGAGGTTATGCAGAAGCGATTTGAGATGAGTTCTTTGGGAGAAATGACTTTCTTCCTGGGTTTATAAGTTAAACAAAAGAAGGATGGGACTTTGATTCATCAGGAGAAGTACGTCCATGACATTGTTCAGAAGTTCGGGTTCAAGGACTCATCTGCGTTTATAACTCCAATCGCTATGCGACCTATTCTCGCTCCTGATCCATCAGGAAAGCCAGTCGATCAACACCTATATAGGTCTTCGATTGGCTCCCTGATGTATCTCACTGCAAGCAGACCGAACATCATGTTCCCTGTTTGTCAGTGTGCCAGATATCAGTCAAATCCAAGAGAATCTCACATGACAGCTGTAAACGTATTTTCAAATACTTGTAGGGTAGACCTCATTTGGGACTCTGGTATCCAAAAGTATCCCCTTTCGAACTTCATGCTTACACTGACAGTGATTATGGGGGATGTAATTTCTACAGAAAGTCAACATCGGGAGGATGCCAATTTCTGGGAGACAGGTTTTGATCTCATGGCAGTGCAAGAAGCAAGTCACTATGCCCACCTCAACAGCAGAAGTTGAGTACATCGCCGTATCCAGTTGCTATTCCCAAGTCATTTAGATCCAGCATAAGCTGCTGGATTACGGTTTAAATTTCTATGATACTGACGGGCGACCCGTAGGAAAGTAACTAAGGGATTTAAAAGATATAAATATGCTTACGAGATTAAGTTAATTCCGTGGAATTAGTTGACTACGGTTGCTCGTGTGTTTGCAGGTTTGAGGAGCTAGAGAGCGACGTTACGAAACGAAGTTGGAACAAGAGAGATACGACGAAAACAATAAGCGGAAGTGAGCTCCACCGTGGCCCACGGTCCAGACCGTGGCCACGGTCTACCTGAAGCAAATGTTCCAGAGTCCACCGTACCGTGGAGGAGAAAGGAAACCGTGGGGCGGACCGTGGCCCATGGTCTAGACCGTGGCCCACGGCCAGGCGTGGCTGGATCTGTAATAGTGATCGACCGTGGACCACGGTTCACACCGTGGCCCACGGTCCGGGGCGGAGACCCATTTGCATGTCTTTTTATAGGCCGATTTTGAGTGTCTTTTGGACTACTCTTTCATTTTGGACGGCCTAGAGGCGATTTTGGAAGACAAAAACAATATTTTGGGTGTTTGTATCATTTGGTTTATGTTTGGGATTGCTAGTAACAAGATACTTGATTCAAGAATGACCTCCCGAGCCATGAGTGGCTAGTTTCTTCGGTATTTCTCTCGGGATGTAAGGTTATTTGCAAAACACTTTTGTTTATTGTTCTTGAACTTTGATTGATTATCTAAATGTCAATGTTAGTATAATCATGTGTTTGTGTGATTGTTTGTAGCTTATCCATATTGTTTATATCTAGTTTTGAGCCATATGTTCTTGGTTTCGTTGACAATGGAGATTTAGTGGAAGGAACTAGGAATAATAGTATTGATTGATTGTTAAGTAACAACCTCGCATTCTAGGAATCCGAGTACTTAGTTCTGGATTAATCACAAACAATTGCATGTACACAAAACCGAGATACTACGGTTTATCCATTGAATGTTAACAAGAGTGTTGAGCTATAACCCGAACCCCGAGAGGAATGCTTACTTATTTATTCGCTTACAACCTTCGTTTAGTTTAATTTAGTTTTTAAAATCAAATCAAAAACCAACTTGGAAATTACTTTGTGTCATTTACATTTATATTAGTTTAATCGTTAAGCTACTTATTAACACATCTTCCACAAACTCCTCGTGTTCGATACCCACTTACCGCTATCTATTTAGTAGTATTTGGTTTAAGTTTGAGTGAGTCTTTGACCTCACGTCAAATTTTGGCGCCGTTGTCGGGGGAGTAGTACGCAACGTGTGTTACTTTTGTAGTTTTGTTTAATTGTTATTGTCAGTTTTACGCCGGTTGTGTCAGTGTGCAGGTATCTACAGGTATATGCATACACGAAACTCTCAATCTTCATCACCGTTAGTTTTTGATCTGGAAATCGAAAGATCTGCTCGTCAGAATCGGATTTTTCAAAGGGAGAATAAGATTACCAGGACACTAAGTACGCATAGTCAAACAACTGACACCACAAACATGGCTTCGGGTCAATCAGTACCACCTATACCACCACCCGTCAATCCGGAAAATCCTCCTCCCAATGAAACTGTTACCACTTCAAGTCTTACGAGTGAGCCTACCTCAACCGTGTTCAGCTTTCAACCACCATCTAACCTTCCGCCTTTAACTAATTTCATGCCCACTCAAGGACAATCATCGAACTCACAACAACAATCACCTTTCCAATCTCAACAAAACCCACCTTATAGTCAACCATACACATTACCACAAGACCTACCCATAGTCCATATCTCACCGGGTCTTAGGTCGGGCCCGCAGTCATTTGGTGGGCCACGTTATGGCGATAATAGCGAAGGGTATGAAGAGTATGAAGAGGGATATTCGAGTGGGGGCGATGGAAATCAAGTAAGGATGCAAGGTCAATTTGGGTATGTTCTGCAACAACAAATGCAACAACAAATGCAACAATGGGGCGGGCCACATGTCATTCAAGCACCATTGCAACAACCACAACCATTGCAAAAAGTTCCTCCACAACCGCATTATCAACAACCTCAACAACCAATACCTCAACCTCAATTCCAACAACATCCACCAACAAGGCCCGTGTATAGGTAAATGGGTCAACCGAGAGTACCAATGGGGGTACCGAGAAGGCATGTGAGAGAGATGGCGAGGGGAATCGAAGCTCACTTTTAACCGATAATTACAAACAACCCATCTTCGGTGGTTATTCCTCAAAATGAAAATGGAAGAACATTTGAGGTTAGAACCAACGCACTCCAAAGTTTACCAAAGTATAAGGGTTTGGCAACCGAAGAACCCTATTTCCATTTGGAGGCGTATGACTCGATTTGCAACACGATCGGGGGTCAAGGTTTTTCAATGGATGAGGTTAAGTTGGTTTTATTCCAATTTTCATTGGAAGATAAGGCAAAGAGATGGTTCTACACATTGCCTTCCGCATCGATTTACACTTGGGCCGAGATGCAACAAAGGTTATTGGAAGGGTTTTACACGGCCCAAATGACAAATGATGCAAGAAGAAGTTTGAGAAGCTTCCAACAACAATCGGGTGAGATGTTTCACGAAGCCTTTGAGCGATTCAACATGATGATCAAGAATTGCCCTCACCACGGTATTGCTCTTTGGGAATTGTTGAACACTTTTCACGAAGGGTTGAGTACGGAAGACGAACGGGATTTAATGTCAATCACAAATGGTACAGTTGGTACCAATTATGAACAAGATGATTGGGTATTCTTGGAGCAAATGTCGGTCACCTCAAAGAGAAAGGCTCAAACCGCAAGAATAGCAAGACTAGTCACCTCAAGACCACAAGTGCATGTAGTTAACAATGAAGAACCTCAAGTTTCTAATCAAGTGTATGATGTGTGCAGGAGTTGTAACGTGTTGGGACATGCAAGTGATTTGTGTCCCAGTGTGTTATGTGTGAGCAAACACCAAAAGCATGTTAAAGTTGACTAGAATTCTATGTTTTAAACTATAATATCAAGTAGCTAGTGCAAACCTCCAATTATGTGGGAATAGGGTATGACTTGGGAGCTTAACTGAACCGGTCTTGTGGTTTGTTTGGTGGTGTGTTTTGAAAGCACTTGTGATTTCAAGTTGCTTGGGGACAAGCAACGGTTAAGTGTGGGGAGGTGACGGGCGACCCGTAGGAAGCAACTAAGGGATTTAAACGATATAAATATGCTTACGAGATTAAGTTAATTCCATGGAATTAGTTGACTACGGTTTCTCGTGTGTGTGCAGGTTTGAGGAGCTAGAGAGCGACGTTACGAGAACACGGGCGAAAACGGTGAAGAAAACGGAGCTGGAACGAGAGAGATACGAAGAAAACAAGAAGCGGAAGTGAGCTCCACCGTGGCCCACGGTCCAGACCGTGGACCACGGTCCACCTGAAGCAAATGTTCCAGAGTCCACCGTACCGAGGAGGAGAAAGGAAACCGTGGGGCAGACAGTGGCCCACGGTCAAGCGTGGCTGGATCTGTAGCAGTGATCGACCGTGGATCATGGTTCACACCATGGCCCACGGTCCGGGGCGAAGACCCATTTGCAGGTCTTTTTATAGGCCGATTTTGAGTGTCTTTTAGACTACTTTTTCATTTTGGACGGCCTAGAGGCGATTTTGGAAGACAAAAACAATATTTTGGGTGTTTGTATCATTTGGTTTATGTTTGGGATTGCTAGTAACAAGATACTTGATTCAAGAATGACCTCCCGAGCCATGAGGGGCTAGTTTCTTCGGTATTTCTCTCGGGATGTAAGGTTATTTGCAAAACACTTTTGTTTATTGTTCTTGAACTTGGATTGATTATCTAAATGTCAATGTTAGTATAATCATGTGTTTGTGTGATTGTTTGTAGCTTATCCATATTGTTTATATCTAGTTTTGAGCCATATGTTCTTGGTTTCGTTGACAATGGAGATTTAGTGGAAGGAACTAGGAATAATAGTATTGATTGATTGTTAAGTAACAACCTCGCATTCTAAGAATCCGAGTACTTAGTTCTGGATTAATCACAAACAATTGCATGTACACAAAACCGAGATATTACGGTTTATCCATTGAATGTTAACAAGAGTGTTGAGCTATAACCCGAACCCCGAGAGGAATGCTTACTTATTTATTCGCTTACAACCTTCGTTTAGTTTAATTTAGTTTTTAAAATCAAATCAAAAACCAACTTGGAAATTACTTTGTGTCATTTACATTTATATTAGTTTAATCGTTAAGCTACTTATTAACACATCTTCCACAAACTCCTTGTGTTCGATACCCACTTACCGCTATCTATTTAGTAGTATTTGGTTTAAGTTTGAGTGAGTCTTCGTCCTCACGTCAGATACCATGATGAAATGTGACAATGAGGCTGCTGTGGCGATTGTTAAAAACCCGGTCCAGCACTCAAAGACAAAGCATATCGACATCCAAATACATTTTATTCGTGATTGTTTTGATCGTAAGTTTGTCAATATAAAAAGGGTCCATACTGATTTTAACTTTGCAGATATCTTTACAAAAGCGTTTAGTCATGCCCGATTTTTATTTCTCGTTGAATCTTTGGGCATGATTTCTTTTGAGTAAATTTTATCTTTTTTTTTTTAAATTGTAAATATCTTTTTTATATGTCAAAATTTTAGAGGGAGAAAATGAGTTAATGTTAACTCATCAAAAAGATTTTCAATTTACTTTAAGAAAAACAAATCAAGTCACTTGACTTAACAAAAAGATTTTATTTTTATATATAGTATTAATTTTATCTTTACTCCTATTTAAGAAATATTTAACAAAATTCAAAAGAAATTATCCCGTTTAGAGGGAGCTCCTGTTTAGAGGGAGTCGGATATTTAAAATTTTCAATCAAGAATTTGATCCGAGCTTTTGGTAAATGATAGTACATTGGCATGTAATGATTCTAGCGCGTGAAAAGAGTAGACCAAAAGGCTACAAGGTCACTCATAGACGTGTAGATAGGCTTGACAAACAAGTAAGTGTTGAGTGATATAAACATAAATTCTCGCCAGTGCTAGTGGGTACACATTTAAGAAGCGGTTACATGAATCCGTTACATTCATATCAATGAAGGATGAAATGTAATCACACATGTCATACCCAAGCTTCTCTTTACCTGATCACAGTAGTCTTATGAAAATCAGTGTCATTTTTAATTTTTATTGTGTCAAGAAAAGAGTCAAGAAAAGCAAGAAAAAGAAAAACAAAAGAGTCAGAAAAGAAAAAGAAAATTCAAGAAAAAGAGTCAGAAAAAGTGTCAGTTCTAGGAATTTTAACTTTTGCTTTATTTCTTCATTTATTTTGACTCAATCCTTGGGCTTTCTCATGCGCGATAATATGGTATTATCTGACCTGATTGTTAAGGCCATGAATCTTCTGCTTTGTTTTACTTTCTTTCTTTTGTTCAAGCCTTGGACTTTCTCTACGCGATAATATGGTATTATCTGACCTGATTGTTATGGCCTGAACTTCTGCTTTATTTTAATCTTTCTAGATCGAGTCAAGTGTACAAAGTCAAAGTGTCACGTGTGTTAATAAGAATATTGTGATCAATTAAGAAAGGTTTAAGTCATGTTGAGGTGATATGTCAACACAAACTAGGCCCGAGATATGATGGAAGCAGTAACATGTCTGATTAAGTGGGGACCACACAAGTTCTGTGACTAATTGAACCTTAAATGTATCACGTTAACATCAAAACACTTGTCAAGTTAAACAGATGGACAATATCTACAATCAATGATGAACTTGTGTCACAATAATATCAAAATGGAAACGCGATATAGGACTTTGCAAATCAATATGATTCCATATTGCGATCGTTCTTTTAAATTGATTAACTAATCAATGAAAAGAATTATGTAAATTAATTCAATATTACCTTTATTTTTAAATATATTTTATTTTGTTTTGTTTTTATTTTCTAAAATATTATTTACTTTGGTATTTTAATGTTTTATGTTTTATTTTTAATTTTAATTTTATTTTATTTTTAATTTTAATTTATTTCATTTTTATTTAAGTTATAATTCATTTTTGTTTTTGTTTTTGTTTTTGTTTTATTTCATTTTGTCATAAGAGATCGTTTTGCAAACGTTAACAGTTACGAACCGACAAAAGAAAATTTGAAAACCAACCAAGTGCTTGGATTTGGTGGTTAAATATTTTTCGGTTTTGAGTTCGTAAACAATTTTAAAGATCGAGGAGTGAGAGTGTATTTTCGGTGAATACTCGCGATGTTTTGACCTTATCGCGAGATAGGCTGACCCTATATATAAGAGTCTCTAAAAATATCTTTCACTATTCACCAAACACTTTACCAAACTCTCTCACATTCTCTCTCTATCTTATCCTCAAAACCCTTCATCACATTTTCATCGCCGATCTTCAGTCAATCCAGCCTCTTCAGTCAATCCAGCCTCTTAAAATATCTTTCACTATTCACCAAACACTTTTCATCGCCGATCTTCAGTCAATCCAGCCTCTTCATCACATTTTGATCACTAAGATGGAACCCCCTCCTTCGGTATAACATCATCAACACTCCTTCTTCATCTTTCTGGCTTCTATCAGATCTAGGCGACGGTTCATATGAACCGTCGGCTAGATCTAGGGGTTGATCTTCATGCTTGTTGATACAATCTGGTCTAGCAATTGTCGTTAGGCTTTAGGATCATGAATATCATCTTTAGTCTTTAGTTTTAGGGTTAAATTTGTATAGTTGTAGATCTAGGGTTTATTCCAACTTTCAGGGTTCAATTGAAGGGTTTTGACTTCAAACTTTCCAGAACTTCAATTCGGGTCCAGGAGACCACTTGGAAAGCAAAAACAATCAAAAAGGGCTAGGTAATGGTTTTTCGCATGAAAAGGGTTTTCGCTTCGCATGCTTCATGCGATGCGAAACATCTTTTTGACTCGCTTCCCATAGCCCATGCGAAGCGAATAGGAATCTCTTTCTCTTCGCACGTCCATGCGAAGCGATTGGAATTCTTTGTTCGCTTCGCACTCCAATGCGAAGCGAATGGGATATCTAGTTCGCTTCACATAGCCATGCGAAGCAATAAGATCCCATGCGAAATTCTCAAGCGAAATTCCAACATTAAGCAAAATTTTCAGATTACTAAACTGATAAGCTACTGGATTGTTTTGACATATATGGACTGTTTGACCTTTGGCCCATTATGGACATACTAATTCAATATAAATTGGACTTACTAACTTATTAATAGACTAAAATCAATTGTTAACTTATAAAACAAAATTGTATATAATTAATTAACTATAAGTACATAATTAAGTTAAATACTTTATACATATTTAAATCTTTATACATACTTAAAGCCTTGTATATAGTCTACCTTGAGTTTGTTTAAGTAATAGATGATGATTCTCATGATCTTGAGGTTTGATTTTAGGCATATAACTTATATTGTGCTCTCTGGGAGCCAAAAGATAGAAAAGACAAGGTGTTCACGTCCATGATCAAAGGGTTGAGGAAGTCACCCCTTAAGTATGCCATTTCTGCTAACCCGGCCATTAACTCTAAGTGGGTTACAGAATTTTGGGCATTTGCAACACCTACAGATGATGCTCTTTCGATCAACACAAAGGTGGCAGGAAAGACATTGAAGATTACAGAAGGAGACATCAGGCGTGCATTAAAGATCAAAGATGAGCCAGATATGTTTATGGAAAGGTGACAGGACCAAGTTGAGTGGGTTTGTGGCAAATATGGGATACGATACTGAGTAGAAGAGCTTGGAGAAGAAACATCTACCGCCATATTGGAGATTTCTATTCCATATAGTGATTCATTGTTTCTCGGACTTACGTGGCGGTTTTGATAGCATGCGTGCAGATTGGGTACGAATCATGTATGCACTGACAAATCGGGAGAAGTTCAATTATTCCCAGAGGTTGTTCTTGTGCATGCTGGAAAATGCAACGAATGAGTCAACTTGGCTCATTAATCCTAGATTTGTGCAGCTGATACTAGATGATATGATTCCAAAGGCACCCAGGTCACCTCATAAGAAAGCAAAGGATAAGAAGTCGTTGCCTGAGCCTTACCATGTCAATGAAATCAGGCAGTTAATCTTCGGAATTTTGTTGAGTACGAAAGGGAGTCACCAGTATCAAGGAGAACCCAAGTTTGGTTTGTTTGAGGAAGCTGAGCCTGCTGGGGATGAGGCTGAGGAAGAAAGTGGGGAAATTAGACCATTTGAGCCAGAGGTTGAGGCTGAACAGGTTGACTCGTCTGATAAGGCACCTGAAGATAGAACGAAGGCAAAACATTACTTGAAGCGGAAGGCTACTGATAAGCCTTCTGTCAGTGGTATTTCGAGCAAAGCAAAAGCGGGTGAAGAAGAGGAGGAAGAGGAACATCAGCCCTTGAAGCAGTTGAAGAAGCTTGCGGACTCCCAAAAGTCTTCCAAGCTCGTTGTCAAGCTTTCTACCAAAGGTAAGCCTTCCTCTACCCCTGACCCTCACGTAGTTTCACCTAAAATTTTAGCAAAACCCTTAGAGACCTAGACATAGCCAAAATTCAAGTTCCCATCTATAAGAAACCCAAAACCAGACTCAAAGCCAAGGCCAAACCAACCAAAACCATGCTACATGACTCACCAGACTACTCACCTGAACCCTCACCCACACAACAAGACCAACCAATTTCCACATTCTTAGAAAACCTACCACCTTCCCCACCTCAATCACAACCACAAACAACCACACCACCTGAAAAACCAACACAAACTGAACCCTTAACAACCTCACCATTCACCTCATCCATCAAATCAACAAGCCTATGGAGCCAAACTCTTATTTCCTCTCCGCCCACACAACGAACATCATCAAACTTAGAACCCACACCCTACACACCACTATTCTCAACACCGCCCACCTCTACAACCTCACCACTACCTACCCAATCCATCACACTACCTTTCCAAACAACATCACCATCCATCTTATCCAATACACCACCAACCACTATCCTTTCACCCAAGCCTATCACCAAAGGAAAGTCCTTGACACCTCCAGTGTACGCTGATCCTATCCTTGATAAGATCATCACCATGGAGGAATCAAACGCGAAAAGGGATGAGCGTGAGTTGGTGCCTCTAGAATATATCAAGAATCAAAAGAAGAAAGAAGTTGAAGATGCCAAGTACAAAGCAAAGTTGGTGACTAGAGTTGAGCTATTGGAACAGCAAAGAGAACTGCACCATGGTTTGATAGACAACCAACGATCCTTGATCAATCAACTCCAAGGTCGAATTCAGAATCAACAAGAACTTCTCAACAAAGAAGCGCTAGATAATGCCAATCAAAGAGCTGAGAACAAGAAGTTGTCTGATAGAGTGGAGACTCTTGAAAGAAACTTACCAACTGCTAATGTTCTTGAAGAGCGCCTGAACAAGATGGTTGAAGATGCCACTATTTCTGCTGATGTTAAGAGAGAATCTCTTGAGTCTAGAATCTCAATGCTCGAGGGACAGTTAGCCTCATCTGCCTCAGTCGGTACTCTCATCGCTGAAAACGCCCAATTCAGAACCGAGATTGAGGCTATTTGAGCGAAGATTGCTGCCCAAGATCGTCTTAATGAGCTGCAATTGAAGACGAATGAAGACTTGGTGAGCAAGTATCAAGCTGCCTCAGATCTAATAGGAATGAGTGATGATGATTTCCATGCTCTAGAGGACAGACTTGACACGGTTTTTGGAAGTTGGAGAAGGTCAGGTGAGACTTCTCAGATGGGCGGACCACAACCTACCGCAGGTCCAAGTGTGGTCTTGCGAGGCGAACAGGTGATTGGGTTGGAAGGAGAAACAACTGTGGGTCGTATTGTACCACAGATTATTCAAGCAGGAAGTGGAGTGGGAACCTGCTTGGGACCTGAACACGTTGAGCAACCTCAAGCCCAAGCTGGTGGTGACACAGAAGGTGATGGTGGAAACGATGGTGATGATGAAGACGAGAGTGATAATGAAGATGACGAGGAAGAAGATGATGATGTGGATGATAACGTCCACGACAGTTTTGATGACGATGGTGACGATAATGACGGAGGTGACGGTGGAGATAGTGGGGCCGGTGCTGCAGGAGGTGGAGGTGGAGTTAACACTCAATCGCCTCCACAAGATCAAGAGCATCATGATGATCCCACTGCATCTGCTAGCAAAGTGAGAGGTGACGACTCCAAGATAGAAAACATTTACAATTAGTTGTTTCCTGCAAGTGATATTGCAGGTGTGATGGATGAGTTGATTGAAGCCGGGAAAACTCTTGAACCGGTTCAATCTCATGCAGCTGAGGAACCTGAAGATGATTTCCACATCAACTATTCACCGAATCCAGATACGCCGCCTATTCAAGTTCAAGCGACTTCAGAAGCACCTGCAAGTGATCCCGTCATTGATCCAGCCGCCAACTTGTCACAAGTAACACAGAAGAAGAAAGGAAAGACTCACATAGTGTCAAGTCGTGCCAGTACCTTCTCCCTCAACTACCCCTATCACGATGATTCATTGATTGTATATGCCAAATACAATCGAGAGAACAGTTGCTAGGCTATAAGAAGATACAGGAGATCTCATCTACCTCACCCATAAGGAGCTGAGTTCGCTACCAGAACTTGATATCGATTATCTTCGAAAAGCTTTGGGTATAGGGGAGTATGATGAGATGTTGGAAGGTTGGGTCACCAGTCATCTGCATCATCAGTCAAAAGTGGGTTATAAGGATTTTGAGCTGAACAAGGGTCGGAAGTTCAAGAACCCGAGAGAGATCGACTCAGCCACCGGACAGCCGCGAATTATGTGGAGGTATAGGGCGCCAAGAGACAGTCACATCATTTATCATGGTGAACCCTATATTCCAAACATTCTCCGAGACTTTATTTGCTGGGAATTTGACAACACCACGGGTGAAGCCGTCATACAATGCAGGAATATGCACGAAATTCGTGTATTCGACGAGCACGAGCTGATGGGACTGCACATGGAAGACATTCTGAAGCTCCATAACTCACCCTTGCGCACCGTCGAGGACATTGGCCATCAGAACACTGACCGGATAGTTGAAGCTTTCAACAAGTTCATCAAGAGACTTGTTGAACTTCCACTTTCTAAGGACGAATACTTGGTGTATGATACCGACGGTTTCCAATACTAAAGACTAGAGGGAGATTGTTAAGTCTCTTTTTATTTTATTAAGTCTTTTGTATTGGTTTTTATGTATTGGGCTTATTATGTTGCTTTTATATGTAATTGGGCCCAAGGCCTTGTAAAGAAGCCCATTGGGCATAATGATATTGTAACCACTCGGATTTTTCACATACAAATTTAAATCCATAACCCGACCCGTCTTAGGTTTGGGAAATTTATCACTGTAAAATAATCACGTTTATCAAGAAATTTTATTATTTTTATATTTGTTTATTATATTTAATTTAGTATATTCACTTGATAACCCATTCACCCAAACCCGAAATCCATACCCGTTTACCCAAACCGTGACCCGTTTAGTTTACTTGAGCCACAATTGTCGATCCAAAATAGGAATCAAATCATGTTTTTGATTAATCTTGCTATAATCGGCCTAACTGACATCAATAAATAAGAAACAAGATCAGAACCGGATACAAATTGATATATTATGAACTGTCTTAAACCTAAAATCAATTATATATCTTCGCTTGATTATAAATCAATTCCTCGCGTCTTCACATCTTTCATACCAGCGCCTACTAAAGCCCTTTAGTTAATTGGATGCTCGTCGTCTTTGTCTACTCTATTAGTCGTGATCTAGGCCGACACTGTTATGATTCAATTAAGCCGTGTATAATCAACGATACAGGTAATCAATTATATGTCTGAATTCGTCTCTGGAAGCTTTACAAAAACCCTAAGTCAATTTAAGCAAACGTTAAACGGATTGAAGGATTGCAGATTAAGGCTCTTATAATCAAATTGGTTTTGAACAGCTTTTGTATATATTAATTCGTTTACAAACATAAATCAACTGACACACCAGCACAGATGGCTGGTGTGTGTGTGTTAAGGTTCTGGCTGGCGATACACCCGGGTTCGAGTCCCTGTTACTGCAGTTTTTGAGATTTTTTTTTTGTTATATTAACTTGTTTTAAATGATTTATAAATATTATAATCAATATTAAATAGTAAATAAACAATATTTTTGTTAAACCGACATCATAAGTTAACGTTTTCGTGTCAAATATCTTGTTACAAGTTTTCGTATATATATATATATATAGTTAGTTAGTTAGTTTCATTTGAGAACTCAAAAAGAGTTAAGAACTTTTAGGAACTCTTAAAAACCAAATATTTTTTTAACTTTTTTTATATATTAACATTATTTGATACTTGTTTTATCATATTTATAAAAAAAATTGATTACATATATAAATCACAAGTTATACATGTGTAAAATTTATGTGATAAAAATTTACTTATGTGTAAAAAAAACATAGATATGCGTAAAAAAAACTAATTTTCATAATTGTAATCGTAAATATAGATGTCAAAAGTGATAAAACTACACTTAAATAACATTAACATACAAATTTTTTTATAAAAAACGTTAGTTATTAAGAGTTCCTTCAAGTTCTTAAATAATTTATGAGTTCTCAAATGATACTAATCCTATATATATATATATATATATATATATATATATATATATATATATATATTATTAATAATAAACCAATATTATTTTATTAAAACTCGACTCCAAGATTAATATTTCTCCGTTAAAACGTCTTTATAAATTTACTCATATTTATGTATTACACACACACACTATATATATATGTGTGTGTGTGTTTTATTGATCTTTAAACAAAATCATAATAAACGTATTTAACATGTTAAAATGTGTTAAGATATTTTTTTACCATTGTGTTTCGTTAAAGATTTTAAGATATAAATTTTACGATAATTATATATTTAAACGATTATTATAATAGATCTCAAATTATATTTATTAAACTAATTATTTGTAAGCTTGATTATACGTTAAACAATGATTTTATAATTAAACGATAACAATAATCCATAGAGATCAATCGTTCAATCAATAATATACCAATCATAATTGTAACTCAAATCACATCGAAACCTTAAATTCGTTATACATATTATATCATTATAATTCACTCGTAATATCATTTAATTAGGATCCGTGTCGGTAATTCTCAAAGAGCGTGATTATCGTTCTTGTCGTATTCATTCCCGTTTGGCTTAGTCAATCAGGTGAGTTTTATCATTCCCCTATTTTACTCGATTTTCATAAATGTTTTGGGGACATATGCGTATATAATACTATATATATATATATATATATATATATATATATATATATATATATATATATATATATATATATATACATACATATCAAAAATAGCAAACGTGTAATTGTGTGTGATAAATCAGATCTACTTGTTATATGCTTATGTGTTATTGTATTGATTCGCTTGACATATCCCTATGTATTGGGTTCTCATTCTCATTGACCACCGCCCGATTCGCTTGGCAACGGTCTTATTCTCATTATTTGTTCATGGTTGATTTACCGGCGCCCGATTCGCTTGGCAATGGTTTAATCAACAACTTATTTGCTTAAAGTTTGATTTCATTACCGTATTTATTACGCTTTGCTTATTTATCATATTAACATTATTTTGGTGTCAAAACTTGGTGGTAAACTCACTCAACATATTTGTTGACAAAAACTCCATTTTCTACGCATATGTAGGTTGCCTGAAGATTGAAGTTGGAAACGTAGACAAGACCTTAGGATATAATCAAGATAATCGTTATATGAACTCATATTTGTGTATTTGAATTGTTTTGTATATTTGGATAATGTGTGTAATATTTGTAAATAATTAATTAGATATTGTCATTTATATTTATGATAGTATCTTCGAGCTGTGAGCAATCGGATCACGCCCCTACATTTCCACCTTAGGTTGGGGTGTGACAGATATGAAAATACTTCTCATGCATGCTTCTCTATAAATAGAGAAGTATGCCATGAGAAATGAAGCCTTTTTTTGACAAATTATCTATCTTTGTTTCTTCTCTTATCTCTCTTTCCCTCTCTAAAACTCTAAAACCGAAAATAACACTCAAGATCCGAGACCAAAGGTGACCCGGTGTGATATTCCGCTAGCACCGAGTTTGGTTGATCCAAGAATAGTTGTTAGATCCACCCTTTTGGGACCTACATGAGTATTTGAATGCTAGGAACGAGAGGTTGTTTGAATGCAAAAGTATCAAGGTTGAAAACATAATTGGAGAAATTAAGTCTCTAAGCTTTTTATGGTTTAAACATATATCTAATTGTAAATCGATAAATTGGTCTAAGTGGTGTCCTTTCAAGTTTATGTAGTTGTTGGTATTTTGGGGCTCCTCTCCGACATGTTGAGAGGGGTGCGCTTCTTTTCGTTCGCTTGTTAATAAAAGTTAACAGTTCGAAAAAAAAATTATATTCTTGCTACATATTCATTTTTGTGTTTTAATTAGTTTGTAAATTAGCCTTTTGTTGAAACGTTTTCCTCATTAACAAAAATAACCAGAACAAATATTTTATGCTACTTATGTATACATCAAGTTTTTTTTTTAAATTATCTTCAGATATAATTTTAGAAGTAATAAAAGAATTATTTTAGAGAGAATTAAAAATAATAATTAGTAGTCATAAATGAAAGAAAGATTTAAGAGGGAATAACGGTAGGGTAAATATAGTAAGTATTAAAAGATTGATGTAAATAATGTGAAATGATAGTTGTAATATGTGCATCATACATGCCCACCCATGCGCGTGGGGCATCCGCGCGTGACGCGTATTACATGCTTGTGCGTATCACATCTGCGCGTGAGAATAAAGAGAAGACCTCGCGCATTCTCAGGATGGGCGCATATCACACGTGCACATAATCAACCTCGTCCTTATCCAAATCAGGATTGGGGCAACCTTGATTGTGCACGTCAGACAACCTTCCAGAAGGCATCTTTTTAAGGAATAAGGATATGCTGATGTTGACAGCTGCTAAATGAAAGGTGGACAGCTCAGCATGACTCATGGGTTACCACGTGATCATAACCAATGAAAAAGCACCAGGTGTCTCCAGGGACACGTGGCGCAAATCGATTGGAGGAGGCCAACAAAACCCTAATTTGGTCTCAGCTCAATCAGTGGAAACCCTAGCACTATAAATACATCATAACGTACACAGTTACAGACACATTGATTCACATTGAAGCATATTCAATCACACAATCATACAGAGTAACATACAGTATTCAGCATTTTAAGCAATACTTCCCAAAATTCCCTTACTCTCACATTATCATCTTCTCCTACATATACTTATTCTCACGCCGGAGGGTTACCCCAAAGAGGACCCCTCTGTCCCTTTCTGAGGGGTAAGTAACGGCGCTGTTCATTTTGTAGGTGGAAGAACACAGATCCAGAAGAACCATCGGTGAAATAGTATAATCACACCCGAGGAAAGTAGATCTGCTACCAGTGAGTAGATCCACGTTTCTTCATTGGCGCCATCCACTGTTACATCGGCAATCAGATCTCATCAGATCTACATAAAAAAATCAATCACCATGGTTTCTGGCGTTCGTAACGTTGATCAAGCTCTGGAGGATATTGAACGTGAGGGTGTTAACGACGGACAGCAGGTTCTGAGGGTTCCGCGTGATTCTACGCGTACCACCAGCAACCGTCCCTTCGTCACAACCCCTCACGGCCAGACTGAAACTCCTCCAGACGATCTCACGTTACAAAATATGGCCGGCGCGAAACTGAAAGGACCAATGGGTCCAGAAGAAGAAACAAATGATCCGAATGAATGGCTCATAAACGAGCAGCGGCGTCTGATGGAAAAGTACAATGAAATGGTCAAACAGAAGAAGCTAGCCGACCAAACACAAAGGCAAGCGTTTGATAAGCAGACTACAAAAAGGCCGCGAGCGCCGGAAGAAGGACATTCTGTTCACACTGCACACACTGAGTTCAGTGATGAAGAAGTGCATAGCATGAGGAAGACGCGGGATACTCATGCAGGAGGCTCACAGCTCCGCGCGCCTGTGAACATGGCGCCTGGAGCCAGAGCCGATCTGGATCTGCACATGCCGTACAGCCCACCAGTCAGAGGGCAAGTGGACGTAACCACACCCTACAGACCAGCCATCTTGGTGAAACACTCAAAGTTCACTGCGCGCATCGCGCAGGCTCCCATCCAGCACAAGACCAAGATGCCAAGTGGTTTGGGTAAATATGACGGCACGACAGATCCAGACGATTTCTTGCAAGGTTTTTACAACACGGGAAACCTAGAGAGCTGGACGATGCCAACATGGTGTCATATGTTTGCTCGCTGCCTAACGGGCGCGGCGCGGGTATGGTTCGAGAGCTTGCCGACTGGGCAAATTGATGGGTTCGAGGAACTATTAGAAAAGTTCCAAGCCCACTTCGTACAGCAGCGCAGGCACACGCGCGATCCTGATGAAATCATGCACTGCGTACGCAGGAATGATGAAACGATTGAAGATTACATCACTCGGTTCAATCAGGAGTCTCTGGCAATCGGAGGTATAACCGAGCAACTCCTGCGCGTGGCCTTTATACAAGGCGCGCGCAGTGATCAATTACGACGAGCTCTCGTAAGCAAAGATGGCATGCCCACCACGTGGGCCAAGTTAATGGAGGCATCGCGAGTTTTCGCGAGAAATGAAAAACAGATTGCCCAAGATAGGGCAAGAGAAAGAGCGCATCAGGCTGAATCACCGCGCAGCAAAGAGAAGAGGGCCAAACAGAACTCTGTATGGTCCAGGTTGCAGCCAACAAGTTTTTCTTCCGCAGAAAAGCAAGCGCAACCAAGCTCACCCCAGCCCCAAAAAGATGTTCGTAATCGCGGGGAGGGTGACAAGAGGGAGGGCGGCATAGATCCTAGCAGACCTCTGCCAAGAATATGGACTCCCCTCACTAAAACACCTTCACAGGTGTTAAGTACTGAGAATGTTCAATTCAAGCCCCCCAAGCAACTACACTACAAGGGACCGCAAAACAGTGGCAAATATTGTGAATTTCACAGGTCCCCGGGCCACAACACCGACGCATGCCATCATTTAAAGGATGCGATCGAGAAGGATGTAAAATCAGGCAGGCTGGCTCACTTGGTGAAAAACCAAAGAATAGAAGATGAGCAACCGGAAGGAGCCTCTGCCAGCAAGAAATACAAAAGAATCTGTGTGGCTGAGGGGGGACGACAAGGGCAGACGTCAAAAAAGAGAAGCGCGCAAATCCACGGAGATTGGCGCGAGCAGCAAGTCATCTTCCCAAGAATCAGGGGAGGCCCTTCAATAAGCAGTCCTCTCGTCATCACCACACACATTGCTCATTACGAAGTGTCAAAGGTCCTGGTGGACACTGGAAGCGAATCTGACATTATGTATGAGCAATGTTTCAGAAAGTTAGACCTGGCAGACCAAGCGCGGCTCGAAATTGTGAACGCACCAATCTGTGGTGTTTCAAATGAAATCATCCATCCCCTAGGCCAGATTCAGTTTGAACTAACTATGGGGGATGATGAGCACAAGCGAGCCGAAGTTGTCAACTTCTTGGTCTTGCCCACCACGTCATGCCACAATATGATCCTGGGTAGGGGAACGATTTCCCAATTTAATGCTGTACCGTCGCCAGCGCACGGCGCATTGGGGTTCCCTACACCAACAGGCGTAACATTTGTTTACCGCGATCATTTGTGCGCAGTGACAAGTACGCCGCGGGAAGGGAGAATGAAACTTCCAATGGCGGACAATGCGCCAGAGAAGTGGATTTTAAACCCAAAATTCCCAGAGCAAACGGTCACAATTGGCGCTACCATTTCAGACGAAACGAGATTGAGAATGAAAAGGTTGCTCACAAAATACACGTCGGTTTTCGCGTGGCAACACTCCGATATGACGGGGGTCCCGCGAGACTTGGCGCAACATTCTCTTAACACGTTCAAGTCGGTGGAGCCAATTGCTCAGAAAAAGAGAATCATGGGGGATGAAAAGGCGAAGGCCATGAATGAGCAAGTGGAGGACCTGTTGCGCACAAACATCATCCGCCCGATCCGATACCAGACGTGGGTAGCCAATCCTGTGATGGTAAAGAAAAGCAACGGGTCATGGAGGATGTGTATTGACTTCAAGGACCTCAACAAAGCATGTCCGAAAGACTGTTACCCCCTCCCAAACATCGACGCAAAGGTGGACTCCGTGGCGCCATTCAAGCTCAAATGTTTCCTGGATGCCTACAAAGGCTATCACCAGATTCAAATGGCACCACAGGACGAAGACAAGACTGCCTTCAGAACCGACAAGGGTGTTTTTTGTTACACAAAAATGCCCTTTGGTTTAAAGAATGCGGGCGCCACCTATCAGAGACTTATGGATTCGGTTTTCAGTGAACAAATCGGAAGAAATCTAGAAGTCTACGTTGATGATTTGGTGATCAAGAGCAGGGAGGAGAGACAAATGCTCAAAGACATCGAGGAAACTCTTCAGCGCCTAACGGAAGTTAACATGAAGCTCAACCCGAGCAAATGTACTTTCGGCGCGGAAGAGGGGAAATTTCTTGGTGTAATGGTCACTAAGGATGGTTTCAAGGTGAACCCTGAAAAGGTGGAAGCCATCCTTGACATGCCTTCACCATCCACCATGAAAGAGGTTCAGAAGCTGAATGGTAGATTGGTGTCAATCAACAGGTTCCTAGCGAACCACGCCAGCAAATCTACTCCATTCGTTAACACTTTGAGGAACTGCTTGAAGAAGAGCCAATTCAAGTGGACGCCTGAGGCTGAGCAAGCTTTCAGTGAGATAAAAGAATGTCTCATAAAGCTGCCCGCGCTAACAGCTCCACTTCCTGGCGAAACCCTTACATTGTACCTGTCAGCTGGAGACCGCGCCATCGGCGCAGTATTATTGGTGGATCGCAAGGGGATCCAAACGCCAATATACTATGTGAGTCGGGTGCTGACAGACCCTGAGACGCGCTATTCCATCATGGAAAAGTTAGTTTTGTCACTAACACACGCGTCGCGCAAGCTCCATAGATACTTCAATGGTCATCCTATTGAAGTTCTGACTGGTTACAACATCCAGCAAGTCTTGCGACGCCCCGCGCTCTCCGGAAGGCTGACAAAGTGGGCGCTGGAATTAGGTGAACACACGATCACCTATAAGCCCCGTCCAGCAATAAAGGGTCAAGTTTTAGCGGATTTCATCACGGAAATCCCAGAGGGAAAGATTGAAGAAGCTCAGCGCGAGGTAGACCCTCCGCGAGCAAATGATGAAGAAGATGTTTGGAGGCTATTCACTGATGGAGCCTCCAACAGCGAAGGGTCCGGCGCAGGCCTCAAACTGGTGGACCCTGATAATCATGAATATACTTATGCTATTAGATTGGACTTCAAGAGTACCAACAATGAGGCTGAGTATGAAGCCCTGCTGGCTGGTCTGCGCATTGCGCGCAAGTTTGGAGTTAAAAGGCTAGAGGCCCATGTTGATTCTTACTTGGTAGATGCTCAGGTCAACGGCCTTTATGACGCCAAGGAGAACACAATGCCTCTATATCTAGAGCAGGAAAAAAAGCTCGTTGAGCAGTTTGACTTCTTCAGAATCATACACATCTCGCGCAGCGAAAATAAGTCTGCTGACGCGTTGAGTAAGATGGCTTCAACTAATTTTGATCACTTTGGCAAAGATGTCGGGTGGAAGTGATGAGCAACCCGTCAGTGCAAACGCAATCTGTCCTTGTAATTCATACAACCCCTTCATCCTGGATAACTCCAATAATGGAATTCCTGAAGGAGGGGAAGTTACCGGACGATCGCGCACAGGCGAGAAAGATAAGACACAAGGCGCAGAACTATGAACTACTTGATGGTACATTATATCGACGCTCTTACCTTGGACCGCTCATGAAATGCCTGGATGCTGAAGAAGCAAGCTATGTGATTAGGGAGATTCACGAAGGAATCTGCGGAATACACGCTGGCACGCGCATGGTGGTTGCCAAGGCAATGAGCTCAGGCTACTATTGGCCAGGCATGTACTTGGATGCGCTAAAAGAAATCCAAAAATGCAAGGCATGTCAGAGCTACGCGCCAAACACCATGCGGCCAAAGAACAACTTGATTCCGGTGACCTCTGCATGGCCTTTCCACAAATGGGCCATTGATATTGTGGGGCCCCTGCCGCAAGCGCAAGGGCGAGTGAAATTTTTGGTAGTGGCGATAGACTATTTCACAAAATGGGTTGAGGCCAAGCCACTAGCAAAAATCACAGCTGAGGCGATGAAGCAATTTATCTGGAGCCACATCATTTGCCGTTTTGGCCTTCCTATGGAAATTGTGAGCGACAATGGCAAACAATTCACTGACAGGAAGATATCCAGCTGGCTCAAAGAATTGCACATCAACCAAATCTTCACTTCGGTCTACCACCCTCAAGGGAATGGCCAAGTGGAGCGCGCGAATCAAAGTTTGTTAAATGGGCTGAAGAAAAGGTTGGAGGGAGAATCCCATTCTTGGGTCGAAGAGTTACCTAATGTCCTGTGGGCGCACAGGACATTAAGCAAAACTAGCAATGGCGAATCCCCGTTCAGCCTAACCTATGGGACAGAGGCTATGATCCCAGCAGAAATTGGATGCCCATCCCATAGGGTACTCATGATGAGCAAGACTGATAACGAGCGCGAAAGAAGATTGGACCTCAACTTGCTTGAAGGACGCAGAGAAGCGGCTATCATCAATGAAGCCAAATACAAGAAAAAGCTGGAAAAATATTATAATCAGCGCGTTAAAGAATGCCACTTCAAGAAAAATGATTTTGTCCTTCGAAACAATGAAGCTAGCCGCGCGATACCCCCAGGAAAAATGTCCCCCAATTGGGAGGGACCTTATCAAATTTCAGAAGATTTGGGGAAAGGCGCGTACACTTTAAAAGATTTGAATGGAAAAAAGATACCGCGCGCGTGGAACGCGGCACAGCTTAGAAAATGCTTTATGTAAAAGTTCAAATATGTAATCAAGGCTTTTAAGCCATCATGAATGATGATTCGCGCTATCTTTCAATATTTGTTCTATTACCTTTGCATACATGTTTCACACTTCCTTTATTAATTTGGAGCAATATGACAACACTATATTGACTTCAAAACAAAATAAAACGAAGTAAAACATACATGCGCGAGCCTTAGCTCAAACGCGTTAACGAGTCTTAACTCTAAAAAGTCAGGGCCTTAGCCCAAACCTACGAGCCTTAGCTCAAACACGTTAATGAGTCTTAACTCTAAAAACGTCAGGGCCTTAGCCCAAAACAAAGAGCCTTAGCTCAAAACACTCACAAACATCCATCTTACATCCCGCGCAGCCTGATCATAAAAATCCTTAAACACAACTAAGGCAAAGTACATGCCATATCATAGTTGTTAAGGTCTCAGGTCGAGGTCGCGCGCGGAATCATAGTGGATATCTGAGTAACACATGCTGACATGTAATGGCTAAAACTCATACTTCCATATAAAAACCGCGCGACAACGACGCGCAAAAAAGGAATTGAGAAAAGATATCGCGCATGTCAGCATAAACAAGATACTGCGAAACCACTTACAAAATAGGACTATGGTTAAGTGAATAATTTCCTTACAACCTTGTTCTTATTTTAACGTGCAAGCATATCTTATATCTATACAAGCAAACATGAAGAGATGAATGGAAATGCGCAAGATGTGAAAAAGAGAAAACAAGTTTCATTCCATACAATTGAAATTTACAAGTATGATGAGTTACAAATTACAAGTATAAAAATATATATATATATATATATATATATAAAATTTGATGAAGGGCTTCTCAAGTCTCCACGTCGACGTCAGCCGCTTCATCACCCTCATCATCTCCCTCAGCATCTGGCGCGGCCCGCTCCTCATCTCCGAACTGACCATAGTCAAGTTCTTCCTCCTCAATGGAGTCTTCTATCACGACGGTGTCAGGAGCAGATTCTTTCGCCGCGCCAGAGCCGCTGGCAGGGGCAACATCCCCCGCGCCACCATCATCGCCACCAGCCCTCTCGCATTCATCGAGCAACTTCTTTAGCGCGCCGAGGTCGGGCTGGTCAGCAAGCGCAGCTATCTGCAAATCATTAGAAAAGTATTGAGTACAAAACACTTGGAAAATTAATCAAGAAAAACTCATTAAGGTCGAGGTACCTGCATAAGGATGGGGATGGGAGTATTCATATACTTCTCCCCCACCGCGGCCATGTCCGCGCAGGCCGCGTCGCTCTTGTAAGGGTACTCGGATGGGTTCTTCTTCAACATGCCATATTCATACCCATCCGTAAACCCTTCAGCTCGACCCACCAAGCGCGCAGCAGCATTGCAGTCCATCACAAGGGCCTGAAACTCGGCGGAATATTTCATCGCCAAAGCGCAACGAGTCATGCCCTGTGACACCAGCCATTGGCGATCCTGCGCGAGGCCAGCAACAGACGTCTCGAGGGCAGGAACCTGGGAGTTTAATAACTCAACAGTTTCCTTGGTCTTTTTTAGCTCCTCTTTATCAGACGCTGCTGCCGCCAAAATTTTTTCTTTCTCCGCCTGCGCAGCATCAAGTGCTTCTTGGCTGGACGCTGCCGTCGCCAAGGCCTCATCTCTATCGGCCTGCGCGGCCGCCAACTCCTTCTTCAGGCGCGCAACCTCGCTCTCTAGTGATGATTTCTCAGTGATACTCTGGACGATAGCTTGGTCACGCGCCTCCGCCTGCTGTTCCAAGACACGCACTCTCCGCGCGTACTTGGCAACTTCGGCCTCCGCCGCCTGCTGCTTCTCCCGCGCAGCTTGGAGCTCATGCCCGCGCTTAATAAAGGCGGTGTTGGCACTTGCTCGGTTTTCGCTGAGCTCCGCCTGGAGTTTCTCAGCTCGTGCGCGAGCATCAGAAAAGTTCCAGGCGGCCACCTTAGCCTCTCGCTGGGCTTCCACAAGAGCATCGCGTACTTTAATATAATCACGACGAAGCTCCTGGGAGGCAGCAAAGAAAGCCGACCCAGCGAAAATATGGTCATTCAGCAAGTCCACGTGGGTGCGCTCCTCCTGATACCTCCTTTCAGTAGGAGGCACGGCATGAGCCCAGAAGTCCTCGCATACGCCCATGGATTGGAAGGAACTGTCTTCATTAATATTCCATCTCGGGCGGTAAACGTGGTCACCTCCCTGCAAAACACAAGAAATGTTCTAAGTCATAAAACATACTTATATGGAGGTACGCGCAGCGGAACAACAAATTAAAACATACCTGCGGGGATGAAGCAGAAAAGTCAGCGCCAGCCCCACCTGAAGTCTGCGCTGCGAAGTCTTGTGGCATCGCAGGGCTGGCGCGGTCTCCCAAGGAGTTCTCAGCTTGAGCCCCCTCATCCTCCTCATCTTCTTCAATAGGCCTCTTCTCCTGCGACCTGGAGGGCTCCAAACCAGTTTCGCGGGGAGGGCTGCGTGTAGGAGGAGGCGAGGGAGGTCTCGGCTTCGCCATTTCGGCGCGCAATACGGCTTCCTGCTCCTTTGTAATCCCAATAAGGGGAGACTCAGCACTAGCAGGAGCAGGAGCAGAACCAGCGGCGCCGGCAACGGCGCCAGGAGTGTCACCAGCAACTTGTACGCCAGCTACAACTCCTATGAACAAATCAACAAGGAAAATTGGTTTATGACTGGATCCAAAAGAAAAAATTCAGAAGACAAATGTGCAAAACATACCTTGGCGCAATTCTGTTCGCGCGGCGAACATCGCCATAAAGTTCATTCTACCCTTTTCAGAGGGTAGAACAGGGGACTTCGAAGCAGCCCCCGGCGCAGCCTCAGCACCTTGTGGCGCCTGCGGCTGATCTGCGACCGTCGCCGGTCCTGCAAACATTCAAAGGAGCAAAGGTTTAATAATAATTCAATCAGATGAAGATAAGCAAAGTATACCTGTCGCAGGCGCGGCACTGCTTCTCTCTTCAGCCGCGCGAACGGAGGAGGTGACGCCACCATACCTCAAGTGGACAGGAGGTCTGCCCACTTTCACATGCAGGGAAGCTAAAGAAACCTTGGTGGTAAACACCTGGGTTTCCTTAGGTCCCTTCGTTTGAGCATGGGGATGAGCGACAGGGGTGTCATCTTTCTTCTGTTTCTTACTGCCCCCTGCGCCAGATTTCCCCTTAGCTTTGCGCTTTAGTAGGGGCGCCTCCTCTTCCGCGAGCTCCAGCTCGTATTTTTCGAGCGCATCTGCAAATACAAGCAACAGAACTGTTAATAAACTTTGGTATTCTAAAGGAATAAGCATAAGTGCGAAGGCTTACCAGGCGCGTCACTATCAAAGTCAAATTCCAGATCCACTGGGATGAACATGTCATCGAAGCGATCTGGGAAACCAACCTCCCCAGCGCCAAGCGCGACGGAGCCACCCTCCACTTGATCATCATAAGCGGCGTGGATATAATCCTTGGTGACTGCGCAAAAACAAGTCAAGTGATATCAGCAAAAGAATTATGTTCGCGCAGAAAAAGAAATAAAGCAATGAAATAAACTTACACAACCCGTCGACTTGGATAATGGGCTCAAGCGCGCTGTCGGCCCACAGCCTACTCATGCCGACCCCCACCAGCGCCTCCTCGCGAATTTTCTTGGCGGGAGATGGTTCGGCGGACAGTTTCTTAACCCAGGCGCCGGTTGGGTTCTTAATAACATCCGCATCCGCGGGCGCAGAATCGATCGCGCGCATCGTCATGCGGATGGGGATTACACCAGCCCTGATGTAGAAGAACCTCTCAGACCAGTCATGAAGGCTCTTGAATGATACGGTGCTGCACTTAACCTTCTGACTGCGAGGAATAAAGGAGATCCAAGAATCTTGGATCTTGGGCTTGTAAAAAAATTGAAAGCGCCGAGGGGTGGGCTCCTCGCGCTGTGATTTGCACATGAACTCGAAATGAGTCATGCGCACAAGTCCAAACGGATGGACTTGGGATATATGAATCCCGAAAAAACGTAACACCGCGCCTACAAACCTTGTCATCGGAAGACGAAGGTTGCAGTGGGTGAAAAAAATGGGTGTACAGTGAAATATAGCCGGCAGGCGGGTCCGCCGCCGTTTGCCCGGCCCCAGGCAACATGCAGCCAAACAGGGCGGGAAAACCCTGTGACGAGATGAGGCTGTCGAGATCGGCCTGCCTCAATTTGCAGGGGATTTCATTCCACCTTTTCGGGGCCTTGGTCTTCCCTACTTCCTCCGATGTGGTCTCAACAACCCTCTTCCCCTTGCCCTTCTGCTTCAATGTCGACATCACCACAGATTTCACACGGCGTCTTCGGGAGGCAATAGAGGTGATGGAGGGGTTAGAGGAGTCTGAACTATCAGACATACAACTGCAGCAGCAGATAATCGAGGATTCGAAACGATGAATACACTCAAATCAGAATATTAAAGGCAGAAATTCGAAAATTTGCAACAATGAAGATGAAGACAGAAAATTTCTTAAGGGCCTGCTTTTATAGGCCCAGGAGAGAGAAATTTGGCAACTGATCGGATTTCACGCGCCCCCACTAGAAGCTGTAAGCCAACGTGGTCGCGGCACGTGTCCTTGACACTGTTTGAGGTGACATGAAAAACGTAACGGACCTGCCACGGAGCAGAGACGCGCCCCCACTCGCAGGTGCAAACCAATGCGAGCGCGACACGTGTTCAAGACAGCTGTGCGAGGGGACATGAAAGGCAACTGTAGCACCTTGAGCACACGAAACGTCTGACACGTTTACGGCGCACGTCACCACCAACTAACCACGTGTTTGGACCCTTCGTTTCAACCAAATGGATAGAACTTCGCGCAACGATGGAAACAACCAAGAAAACGACAAAACCACATTAAAAGACCAAATCAGTAAGTCTAATATCTATCTTACCGCGCTCGCGCGAGATAAGACACACATTAGACTGGGGGGGCTTGAAGAGGTATGTACCCGCCTCAACACCAAACGGGGCGGGTCAACCCACAAGATATATACAAGACATTAGAAGTCAAAGATATTATCAAGGTACAAAGCCAAAACTTATGCTCAAGCATCACATGCTTGCACATATCACATATGCTCAAGCATCACATATGCTCACGCATCACATGTGCTCATGCATCACATATGCTCGCGCGTATCACATGCTCACGCATCATATATGCTTATGCATATCACATCGTGCATGGCGCATCCGCGCGCGGCGCATATCACATGCTCGCGCATCATACATGCCCACCCATGCGCGTGGGGCATCCGCGCGTGACGCGTATTACATGCTTGTGCGTATCACATCTGCGCGTGAGAATAAAGAGAAGACCTCGCGCATCCTCAGGATGGGCGCATATCACACGTGCACATAATCAACCTCGTCCTTATCCAAATCAGGATTGGGGCAACCTTGATTGTGCACGTCAGACAACCTTCCAGAAGGCATCTTTTTAAGGAATAAGGATATGCTGATGTTGACAGCTGCTAAATGAAAGGTGGACAGCTCAGCATGACTCATGGGTTACCACGTGATCATAACCAATGAAAAAGCACCAGGTGTCTCCAGGGACACGTGGCGCAAATCGATTGGAGGAGGCCAACAAAACCCTAATTTGGTCTCAGCTCAATCAGTGGAAACCCTAGCACTATAAATACATCATAACGTACACAGTTACAGACACATTGATTCACATTGAAGCATATTCAATCACACAATCATACAGAGTAACATACAGTATTCAGCATTTTAAGCAATACTTCCCAAAATTCCCTTACTCTCACATTATCATCTTCTCCTACATATACTTATTCTCACGCCGGAGGGTTACCCCAAAGAGGACCTCTGTCCCTTTCTGAGGGGTAATTAACGGCGCTGTTCATTTTGTAGGTGGAAGAACACAGATCCAGAAGAACCATCGGTGAAATAGTATAATCACACCCGAGGAAAGTAGATCTGCTACCAGTGAGTAGATCCACGTTTCTTCAGTGATAATGCACTATGGATATATCAGTCAATGTATCCTATTAAAATCAACTCCAACTTAGAATTAACTTTTCATGAATCAAGAGTATTTCTTTCAGATTCGTTAAAAGGGAAATATTATAAACCTACGTACTGAAAAGTAAAATTCACGGGATTGTTAAATATTAAAAGCGAGACCGTTAGTATGTAAAAACCAACAAGAGACGTGAATACTAAAACATGGTTACATAACAATAATATTGTAGGTCCACGTACAAGTTAAGGAGTACTTATACTTATTGTGTTCTTGCTCGTCGGTTAAGGTACGGATTCTGTGGTATTTAAATTATAGCATAAATATTGTTTTCATCGATCTCATAGTGTACGGGTTTCGTGGCCTTGCACTGGTAGCGTCATATTGTGTCCTTGTTCTCGTAATATACCGGTTCTTGAGTAGTTAGTCATAGTTTTTGATCGTTTCATAGTATCGTGTCATTGTCACCCTTATTAAGTCGTTTCATTATATATTGCAAATTGTTAGATTGTTATTGTTAAATTGATAACTGAAATGCATGCGATAGAATATATCTTATTGCACTCATTATCGCATGTTCCGAATAGACCATTGTATATTGGGTTATTGTTATTGAGACATATTATATCGATATTGACCATTGTTATTGACTTTTATTTGACCTCAATACCCGAGCATTTATCCACTTATGGGGAAATAGGGCGTCAATCGAGGCACCTTTGACGTGCTCTATCTGTGGCGGAGCGATTAGTCCACAACGTCTCTATTTTATTGTGCGATGAGAGCACTTACTGATTACTGATTACCGAGAGGCGTATGGATCGATCATAGGTAAATTGTTACTGGAGTGAGATGGTTAAGTGTGTGTGCCCACATTCCTATCTCACTTAATTATTGTGCATTAGTCTGCAACTAATGTACATAATACATTGTTACTGTTACTGTTACTGTTACTGTTACTGGCTCACATGGGTATTTCCATAGATATATTGTTATTGTACTTATTCATAACTGATCGTTCAGCGTATTGTTACTGTAACTATCTCGCGTACTTTATTGGTTTCTGATTTGATCATTCATTGTATCGTATTGTTCTTCATCGTCTATTGTTATTGCTATTGTTTCCTCCCTTACTGAGCCGTGTTTCTTAGTGTTTTTTTAGCTCAGCCGTGTTTCTTTGTTTTGTGTTTTCTTTTATTGTTACAGGTACTCATGGGAACCGGGGAAATGTGTGCTAAGAGAGTAAAAGAAAAAGGGCTAGACATTGGAAAACGAGGGAACTTAATAAAATATCTTTTGAGTTAAACAACTTTATTTTATTGTCATTTTGTCGAGCACTTTAATTTGAATGTTTTTGGACCGTTGTGCGGTTTTAATATTAGGGTTAAGACTTTAATGAAAACGTTTTTAATGTCTATAATTACCGTATCGAGTGACACTTCAGCCCTATCCGGGCCGGGGGTGTTACAGTCGTAGATTTGTAATGATGCACAATAAATCAACCTCAAAATGGTGTTTTTTTTTATAAAAATAAATATAGCAAATGATCAAGCACGGAACCATATATCGATTTCTTGTTCGTGTTTATTTGTTAAAGAAAAATAAAAATCAATCCAATCATAGTTAGTTTGCCGGTTCAACTAGTCCGGCTTATAACCGACCATCCCAAGTATAACAAAGACAAGTCAACAGTACTCATCGGATACATAATGGTCCCGGTTCACTTTGAGAACAATTATATTAATGAAAAGGTGAGAATCTTTATATCCGGGCAACAAAAGTTATGAACGGCTACACATTTATTTTTATGATGTGTTTTTTGTAATTTCACAATAATGGAACATACTAAAATTTGTTAGATCTTAAAACTTGTTATTATTGTTTTTTTTTTCTTTTTAATGGGAAAAATCTAGGCGGGCAAATGTACTGGTTTGTAGCAGATTTTTTCCCTTTTTTAGTGATCCTTCATTTGAAAAGATAAGATCTTAAAAATTGTTTTAGCGTTGTCAGATTTGTCCGATGATATGAAGGTTTTGTCTAAGACCAATCATTTGAAATGACGAAAGTTATAAAAATAATGTATGATATGTCATTTGAAATGGCAGATCCATGAAGAAAGATAACATCATATATTCATATCTTAAATGTACTTGACCGACGAGCATACTGTTCAAGATATGTCATTTCAAATGGCGGATCACTCATTATTTTTATGGATTCCGCCATTTTAAATTATTATCTCGGACAAAACCTCTATGCCATCGAATAGATATGACAATGTCAAAACAACTTCTGAGATTTGCCATAATGCGAATTACCTAAAAAAAAAGAAAGAAAAAAATCTCTCTCCTACAAACCATTTACCGACTTATATTTTTCTTTATTGAAAAAAAAAACGGTTATTATCGTTCAACATGTATATACTCATTATCAGATAAGGATTCTCTCTATGGTTTACGGTTCCTTTTATTTGTGCATTTAAGAGTTTTACCCAATTGAATTGCGAGTTAAAATGCCGCAACGTGTGTGAAGGGTTAATCACAAGTAAATGGGCTAATTAGTTAAACCGATAAAGAAGAGGGTTAAAGATTGAAAGTTGATGACAAAGATAATCAAGAAAAAGAAATGATAGTCATTGAGCTTATCAGATAAGGATTCTCTCTATGGTTTACGGTTCCTTTTATTTGTGCATTTAAGAGTTGTACCCGATTGAATTGCGAGTTAAAATGCCGCAACGTGTGTGAAGGGTTAATCACAAGTAAATGGGCTAATTAGTTAAACCGATAAAGAAGAGGGTTAACGATTGAAAGCTGATGACAAATATAATCAAGAAAAAGAAATGATAGATAATTGTTGAAGTTAGAGATGATGTTTATTTATTATGTGCTTAAGACTTTTGAGTATTTAGAAATTAGAGTTAGGGTAGGACAGAAGTTTAGATTAGTATAAATGGAGGTGTATGATAATTGTATGTCGTGCGGTTTTCGTTCTTAATAATATTGAAAGATGCTAGTGAGTCTAGTGTGATTGGGGATTAAATTGTTGATCAGGTTAATTGTGATATGAATCTAAATAAGTCGGGGTACGAGGTTGCACACTAATTTTATCTTATTTTAATTTAATAGGATGATAATCCTATCGGTACTTAAGGTATGTCGTGGGGTTCCTAGGGGGCAACGCCCCCTTGGCGGGGGGTCGGGGGCAGTGTCCCTAATAGCAAGGTCCAAGGGGCGGCAGCCTCAGGTGGGGTCCATGGATTCCCTGGCTGGGGTCAAGCTGACCTGGTGGGGTCCAAGGGCAGAGCCCTTGGTTTGGAAAAAAAATTTTTAGACATTAATTGTTTTATAAAAATATTTCGTACATAATGTTTTGGTGTCTAAATGGAGCGTATTTGATGTATTTTGAATTTTAAAATACACGATAACTGCCAAAGGCAGTTACCAAGACCCCAACCCTAATAAACTGTTTCCTGCTCATATGAAGAAATTATCTGGTTCATCATACTCTCATAAATATCACACTCAAGTCTTGCTCAAATCAATCTGGGTTTTATCCAGTCAAAATATTTGGGAACCATAAATAATTTTGATCTGAAAATGATTCACAGCTCTCAGATTATCCGAAGATATCTGTTTTGCAATAATTCCCCACAAAAAAGTCATGAGGATTTATCACTAAAATATCGGTGTTATTTTGTGTTGCTCGACCAATTGAGTCCAACAATTGATATCGGAGAGGGGATGAAATTTTGGGGTGCATCGAAAGAGCAATGTTTTAAAAACCGGTTTTTTACTCATACCGGATTAGGCTAGAAAATGGTATAACCGGTTAAGCCGGGTTGTACCGGAAGGTTCAACCGAGCTATGCAGTTTACCTTATAATTTGATTTAATTACAACTCCAACTCAAAAATAATCCAAAAACATATGATTCCATAATAAACTATAATCCAAAAGTTAATCCATAATTAAAAATAATACAAAACTACTCGCTTTTTAAAAAATAATCTAAAACTATACTTGTTTCAAGGTTAATCCCTAGGTTAAAAGTAATTTTTAAAAAAATATAGGCCACAAAATATCAAAAATCTCTTGGGCTTTAAACCGGTTTGCCAGTTTAATCCGGTATTTTAGAAAAAACAGTCAGTTTGAAGTTTTAACAAATCGCACAAAAATACCGGGCTCAAAATACCGGCCTGATATGTGAAACCTGGTATTACCGGTTCAACCGGCCGGTATGAACCAATATTTAAAACACTTTGAAAGAGTGAAGGGAGAGAAGAAAAGAAAGGGAAGTTGACAATTGGAGTTTACTTAACAAGGAAGTTGCGGGCGTTTAATGTTGGAGAAAAAATTAAAATAGAAATAAGAAGCATGAAGGAATGTCAAGAAAATATTATTCTTCGAATTGATGGAAAAAAAATAATAAAGTGAAGCGGGCAAGCACATGAACAAGCTAATTAATTTGAAAGTAGAAGCACACAATGAGGTGATCCAAGAGCCAATCACGTATACCCTATTAATTTTCGAAGCATAAGTTGCCCTCAAGAAAGAAGAAAAAGAAAGTGTTCGGTGGTGAAGAGGAAATATCGATCGAGCAAGCAAAGAAGTTAGTAACAGCCAGAGAACAAAAGCCACCGAATTGGTCTTGTTTGAGACCAGAAGAAAGACCCAGAACTTGAGTGGACTGAGCAGGGAAGTCCAAACTTAGTGGATCGACAAAGAGAAGGAAAGTTCGGAACCTTAGTGGACCGAGCCGGGAAGTCGAAACCTAGTGGATAGACAAGGAGAAGGAAGACTCGAAACCTGAGTGGATCGAGCAGGGAAGTCGAAGCCTAAGTGGATCAACAAGAAGAAGAACGAAGCCTCGAAACCTAAGTGGACCAAGCAAAGAAGTCGAAACCTGAGTGGATCGATAGAGAGTAGCAAGGGTAGGTTGTGATCTTAATGAAGCAACCAAAGAGGAACGATCGACAAAGTGTTCGTTATTTAATAGGTTTGAATTTCAAAGGGTTTTTTTATAGTTACACGAGAAGAGAAGTAGAGATGAAAATCGTGATTGTGATCATCATGGCGATGACTGGAATTAATAAGCACGAGAATAAGGAAGAAGCAAAGTTGACGAGTGGACATAAAATGCTAGTAGAGTTTTATCTTGTTGGGTACAAGAAGTCGTCTATCGTTTATGGGTCAACAGACCAAAGCCAGTGTTACTTGGAATTCAAGCCTTCAGATGAAACATTAGGATTAAGGGGATGAATGAAGGGCTAATCCTAATGGTTCACAAGTGAAGGGGCTAACTGGTTAAACCAATAAAGAAGAAGGTTAAAGATTGAAAGTTGATGATAATTATAAACTAGTATAATTGTGAACTTTGATGTTATAAAGTTTGTTGGACTATTAGTTTGACCATTTATCTAATTAGTTTCAAGGTTTATTCAAACCGTTCACTTGGTTGGATGGTTGAAGGAATATTTTCAAACTCATGTTACACTAATTTTGCTTGAGTTCAATCCCCAATGTTAGCAACTATTTTGTAGTTATCCTTCTATGTTGTATTAGATTTTCTTTATTAACTTTTTAAGTATGTTTTATTATTTTTTTTGTTTAATATATGTTAATCTGACGAAAACTATTTTTTAGGTTTAGTTCTCATACACGTTATGAACCTAATTGATACCGATTGAATTCACATCGAGTCATTGCCGTAACACCAGTGGTTTTGCTTTAAATATGTTAATTGGCAGAACTATTTTTTGGGTTTAGTTTCGAAACGTAACAAACGAGGCTGATACTAACCAAATGCAACGGCTGTGTTTTACCGACCGAATAAACATTTTTTATATTCATTTTTTGTATCATATGTTATGCGAGTATCACTACTATTCTAGGTGCTTACTAATTTGTGGTTTGGGTTTAATGTATGTACCGGTACGAACCTAACCAATACCAACAAAATTCATACCCTCGCCGCATTCATTTTTTGTATCATATGTTATGTGAGTATCACTACTATTCTAGGTGCTTACTAATTTGTGATTTGGGTTTAATGTATGTACCGGTACGAACCTAATCAATACCAACAAAATTCATACCGTCGCCGCAACGCAGCGGGTTGCTACCTTATTAAAGATAATCAAGAAAAAGAAAAGATAATCATGGAGTTGTAGATATGATTGTTAAAGTTAAAGATAAAGTTTATTTATTATGCGTTTGAGTATTATTAGGAATTAGAGTTGGGGTAGGAAACAGGTTTAGATTAGTATAAATGGAGATGTAGGATCATTGTATATCGTGTGGTTTTCCCTTCTTGATAATATTTAAAGAGTCGTAAGGAGTTCTTACAAAATTATCAATGTTAATATTGCTCAATCAAATTAAGTTCAGCAGTGCGTGCATGGTTTAACGTTTTTACATCTGCCTTTTGTTCGTTTTAACGATTCCGCCACAACAAGCTTGACTCTTTACTTAGACTTTCGAATACTATTAACATCCTTATCCTTACTATAACGCATAAAAGATTTGACTTTGTATATACACCTTCAAAAATGTTAAAATTTTTCATAATTTAACACGTAAAATTTGTATTTATTTAGTCACGACACGATGTTCTTGTTTACTAGTCGTGTACTCATGTTCAAGCGTTACATAAAGTATTGAAAATTTCATTCCGGAGGAAGGGGCCATTATTTTCCATTGCCATTTTAGGCAAATTTCAAATAGGAGGAATAGCCTTTTAAGTCTATATATCTATCCATACACTACATTTTCGTCAGGGAGAATCTTCATAGTTTTCCTCTTCACATCTGTAGTCAATACTTACAACAGACAACGTCAACATCAACATCGTACGCGTTGTGAATGATTGATTACATAATCATAACTAGGCATTTTCATGGTCATTGCATGATGCATAGATAAAGCAAGCATGTATTATTATTAATATTATTATTATTTCTTTGTACGGTTTGGGTTAAAATGCAGTGTCCGTTAAAACTAGGAAGTCGAAGGAATGGTATCAAACGGACTCCTGCTGAACTCAAACTAGTAGCATTAGAACTATTTCATCGAACTCTATGATATTAGATTTTAGGTTTTCGCTTTTCGATTTCTACCTTGTAGATTTTAGAATTTTTGTTCATCAGATTGTGTATTTCTATTTATCGCTGTGTTTTTTATTTATTTTGCTCAACATTGCATAATATTTTGTGATTAATTGTTTCGTTATACCTTTCCTAAACTAGAAAACTATGTAGAATAACTTAACTCTTTTTTCATGTATTTAATACATGGTTTAGTTATTTATTTAATACTAGTTTGAGCTCCGTGTATTACACGGTTAATGTAACATTTCGGATTTTCAAACCCGTATTCGTCTACGTATAACACGACCCGGTAACACTTTTAGATCGTTATTATTCATCAAGAAATTAATATTTATAAGTATTAAAGATTACAAGTTCATTTTAGGCCCTTATACTTTATATATTGTTCAAACTCTTAAACTATGCATAAAAGATTTATTAAATGCCCAAATAACAAACTTCAAGGACCAATATCGTCAAAAAACCAAACTTCACCTCCTTGCACCCGGGGCGCCGCGCGGCGGGGCTGCCCTCACTTGGCCGCGTAGCGCTATGGGGTACCTGAACCAGATCGTTAACTCGATTTCGTTTCTAAACTCGTTTAAGGTATAAAATATTGTATATTAAGCATTATTGAGTGAATTAAGGTCCAAGTAATCATAATATAACTAAAATACAACTCCTAATTCGTTTTCCCTTATCAAGATTATATATTTTAGTATATTTCATTGATTCTTTCCTTAAATCGCATATACTTGCTTAAACGGGCCAAAAAGCCTATAATTAGTTCAGTTTAGCTATTCCTATATAAACACATCATAATTCCTTGCTGTAAACTTTAATCTAACCCTAATACATCTCCTCCAGCCGTCACTAGCCACTGCCATCTCGCAAACCCTTTGGTTTTTGCATATTCGTTAAAGATACAAGACTTGTTCGTTAACTTAGCTTGCTTTAGGACCTTTGACTTCCGTTTCTCATCAATCCTTTCACTTTCCGGGTAAGTTGTAAACTGTATAACCATTCATACATATTCCCTAGTCAATAGCCTTCAATCAATTTCGGTGGTTGAAGGGTGTTGACTGGTCAATTGCTTTAAAACCCGATAAAGGGTAAAACAGTCAATAAGTTTGAGCGTTTTCTCATGCTTCTGGTCGTATTCAACGTTCGGTTGAGAAGACTTTTATTCTCGTAACGAAATTTTAAGGCTACTGACCAAAAACCGACTTCCGACTCGCTGTTCGGATTCTGGTCAGTACCAGCTCGCTTGAACGTTTAATTCAACATAACTAGAGTTCTACTCATCCATTTGGATTGATTCTAGCGGCATTAAGTTCGTTTTTATTTATAGTTTCATATCACAAAGTTTAAGGTTCTGATCAGTTATCTCGTTTGACGCGTATTGGACGACTTGCTTATCCGTTGACTCGTTTATTCTTAATTATACTCACTTGCCTTTAATCTAAGGTGAGCTTTATCATTCCCCTATTTTACTCAATTTTCACAAACGTTTTGGGGACATATGCATATATCATACTATACATACACATCTCTATATACATACATATCAAAAATAGCAAACGTGTAATTGTGTGTGATTAATCAAATCTACTTGTTATGTGCTTACTTGTTATGTGCGCATTCATGCTCGGAGAGATCCCACATATCCCCATGTATTGGGTTCTCACTATATTGACCACCGCCCAATTCGCTTGGCAACGGTCTTATTCTCATTATTTGCTCATAGTTGATTTACCGGCGCCCGATTCGCTTGGCAATGGTTTAATTGACAACTTTCTTACTTATGGTTTGATTTCGTTACCGCATTTATTATGTTTTGCTTATTTATTATATTAGCATTATTTTTTGTGTCAAAACTTGGTGGTAAACTCACTCAACATGTTTGTTGACAAAACTCCATTTTCTACGCATATGCAGGTTACTTGAAGTTGAAGTATGGACACTTAGAAAGACCTTAGGGTTACATTGAATACAAAACTTGAATTTAAATGATTGTATCTATTGATTTGAATTGAATTGTTGTATTGAATATTGTATGCACATTTGAATAAAATAATTAATTAGATATTGTCACATTTCATATATGATAGTATCTTCGAGCTGTGAGCAATCGGATCACGCTCCGACATTTCCGCCTTAGGTTGGGTTGTGACAGTTAATTGATAAAAATTTTAAACTTTAACCATTAAGTGAAATACAATCAACAAAAATGATCATATAATGTTAACAAAATTACAATTTACATTAAAATAACATAAATTACATAACTAAGATTACACAAATATGTTGCAAATAAGTAAAACCTTCATTGTATACTACATTTATGATTGTATTGGTCGGTATACACTGTTTATCAAAAATCAAAATCTTTAGTCTATATCTGCTTGTAACTCTTGATAAGGTAACAAATATGTCTGCTTATAACACTTCTGTGTGGAAAATAAGGTTCTTCAAGTGTATTCCAACCCTAATAAATGATTCAGTATCCATTAAACCAACAGAAAAAATATCCATGCACATAAAATATCATACCTTTTAATTAATTAATATGATGCCATTTGAGATCATCTGCTAATGAATGAATCGGTTATGATTTACATTTAATAAAAACATTGAATTCATATATTTAAATGACTTAAAGAATAAGGACTATATATTGAAATGGGTTGAAAAAAATGTGAGGGTGGCTATGAGATTGACAAGTGGCAAGAATATGCATTCTTTTATTAGAGACAGCGGTGGGGATGAACGGCGATGGGAATTAGGGTTTGTTATTTGGGTTGGGTGTGTGTTATGAAAAGAAATAGACAAAATAATAAAAGGATCCAGAAACTATTATTTGGACGGATTGATCTGAAATAAAAACCATTTATTGAATATGGGTTAAAAAAGTGAGGAGTGATGAGAGCTTGACAAGTGACACAATGAAGTACCCTTTTATTATAGTAGTAAGATAATTTGAATAACCTAATCTACATGGGAGGTTGTTGTTCACCAATTTTTTTCAGACGAACATGGATATTATATGTTACATACTATATACTAAATATGAAGTTTGGTGCTGCAAATAAATAGATTGGTCTACTTGGTAGTAGGGATGAGATTTTTTTTCTCAAATACCCGTACCAGTTCAGTATCACTACCTGTACCCGTATGTGTTTATTGGGTACTGGTTCGGGTACCCAAATTTGCTGATTTTAGGTACAGGTACAAGTATGGGTATTGGTACCCGTTTAGAATATGTAGGAGCTTTTATTATATTTCCAACACTCATGACTTAACTTATAAGAGGGATTTTCAAAACCTAATATATATAGGTTGAATCAGTTCCTTCTCGATCTATATGTGCATATTGATATATTGTTTATACTCATATATTTTTATGAGGAAAGTGAATATGGGGCTGTTAGGCATCTAAGTTTAGATGCGAAACGCCCAAAACTACGTAGTTTTGGTTCAAATCAACTAAAAATTGATTTATCTTGGTTTCTTTCCATCAATTCCTTATCTTCAATATGTCACATATGCACACCTTCCTGCCATTTTTATTCAGAAATCGTAATTATCCGTCCTTAAGAATTACGATCTATTGCAATCCAATAATGAGGCTGTAGACTCCATAATCTCGATTCTTTTATCTATTTCTTTTTTATTTTATGCACAACAAATGGTAACAATGAAAATCGAACCATCTTTTCATATAATCCCATAAGCAATTAATTGATAATGATGAAGTATGAAACAACTTATTTATATTCAAAGATAGAAGTATTATTTTTCAGGTTAATTTAAAATTTAAAAATGTCAATAAGAATTTTTAGGTTAGAAATTCATAGAAAGAAAATAAGAATATAATAACCTTTTTTGATGCATCAATCTGGAGGAGTTGGGCCATGCATCAATTTGGTGACGAAAGAATTAGTTATCTGTTTGTCCAATTGAGATGTATAATGGATGAAGAGGATTGCTTCCAAGTCCAATGTGGTTGATGGTGAGGAAGCTAGAGAAGAAATTGATGGAAAAAAATCAATTTTTAATTTATTTGAACCAAAACTACGTAGTTTTGGTGGTTTCGCATCTAAATTTAGATGCCTAACAGCCCCATATTCACTTTCCCCATTTTTATATCATGTATGTGTAATTGTGGATATCATGAAATAACATGTATTAACTTTCTCTCTTGTTTTTCTATAGAAATTAAGGAAGCAATAAAAAAATAAAAAAGGGAAAATGAAAAGTTGACTAGTGAAGATTACATTAATGTTAACTTAATTTCTTTGCATAAGTTAATTTTGTTTTAAACATTTTGATAAAAAAAAATTTGAGAGAATTTGTATGTTTTAGATTCATTACTTGATTATAATGGATTTTATATTACGGTTTATTTCAATTTTAGTTTTAGTATTATGTTTTGGTTGTGGTATTACGGTTTGGTTTGGTATTATAGATAATTGTTTGTCGGTATTGTACGATACCGATACCAAGTTTAGTGAAAATTTTTATAAAAAGAACAAAGTGGTACCAAAGAGAGTACCGTACCCGAAAGTATCTGTACCCGTACATGTACCGGTACCTGTACCCGCACCATAAAATTGGGTATGGTTACCCAGATTTATTGATTTTAGGTACATATATGGTATCGATCTCATCCATACCTGACAGTACCCGATTGATCCATATTTTTTAGACATATTTTTGTTTCATATTTGTTTTTTAGGTATTTTATTAATTTTATTGTTTGTTTTTTTAATTTAAAACGGTTTTTTTTATTTAGAACATTTTGTTTTCTATTTAGTGCAGACAGCGTTGAATGCGGTAAAATTCGCATTGTTCGCCGCTGCAACCCACGGTTTTCTTTTTGGCCGCTTTTTTTTGTTTTTTTTGAATATGTTAATTTGTTGTATTTGAATGTTGAAAAATTTATTTTTTGTGTTTAATTATAGTACCAGTCGAGCCCACAATAGTGCACGGCTGCAACGCGATAGGTACATAAACAGATTACGGATCTGGCCAACGCGCCAGGTAAAATAATAGTATATTCTAATTACAATACAAGAAACAAACCGGAGAGGATGCTACCATAAATATATGACAAACAATGTTTTTATTTATTTTTTTATTGTAAACGTATATTTTTTTTGAGAACTCGTATGCGTGGTCAATTGAAGAGAAAAAAAAGTTAAGAAGTTGCAAGAGACTGTGAGAAAAGACGTTGAGTTAGATTTTGGGGTTTTAAAATATAGATGGGGTATACTTAATCAACCGGCACGATAACAAATCCAAGCAAGATAAAGAATATTCGTGTAGCATATTGCGTAATATGATTTTAAAGGATGACAGAAATGCAAAATTGCCGTAGTAGGTGATGGACCCTTCGAGCAAGGTGACGTTATAGATATCATTATAGAGTTGCAGAATCAAGAAAAACACTTTAGATTATGATTAGATCTCGTGACACACATTGCTAACCTACAAAACTTAAGCATCCCCGAGCTATTTTTATTTAATTTTAATATTATGTATTTTTCTCTAGTTTTAGTTGTACCTTTTTTTTTTGTCAACATGCCCATATAAATTTTGTTAAAACAGATTTATATTTAAAATAAGTTATTTTTTGAAATCGTACACTATTTTCGCACTTGCTTGGATCAATAACATTGATGGATTATAATTAAGCATTTCAAATACTTGGCGACAATAAGTGATTAATGTTAAATTGTTACTATTTTTTTATTTAGAAAATTAATAAAATGTCGAGTAAAAGGTGCCAGTGAATTATTAGCATTTCCATGCATGTATCAAGGGGCACCTTTGAGGATGGCGGGGAGGGTGACCGTCCCCTGCCAGATCACCTGCTAGACTAGAATTTTTTATTTTTTTATAAATAAATTATTTATATATATTTTTTTAAAAATATATGTATTCTTAATATTTACACTCAATTACTCAACTCATTTAAGCTAATATTTATAAAAAGAAAAAAAGATTAAAATAAAATTGCTCAAACTAAATCACAACCAATAAACCCATTTAAAAATTTAATTGTTTAAGCCTAAGAAAAAAAACCTTTTTTTACTAAAGACCAAAATTTCTCGCATTTAGCCCAAAAAATTTTACAATTATGGGGGCACAACCATAATTGGTACAGTACCTGGCTTGCATTTTTTTTACTAATTTCCATTTTGATATTTTAGTTACAAGTGAACAATATTGGTACCAGTACTGGCGAACCTTTTCTTTTTTCTTTTTCTTTTTTTTTTTGGGTATTTTCTCTACCGCGATAGCAATCTCATCCCTATTTACCTTAAAAATACCACATTTTATGATTTTTTTTTTAGTTTATATATGAGCACATGTTAATATGCAGAACACATTCTGTATAATAACATAACATACAAATTCTCCGCTGCAACAAAGTGGGAAAACCATCTAGTCAAAGACATTTGCTTACCATATTTATGTTGTGATCATTCAGAAGTCACAATAAGTTAACTTTTAATCGACCCAAATAGCTCGAGGTAAACCTATATGAGCAATAAGTGAAAACAAAATCTACATGTGATACTCCATCATCTATGCTTTAATTACGCGATCCAAAACATCTTCTCATTCTCATTCGCACAACAAACCAATCAGATTCTCAACGGTAAGCAAAAAGGTTACCATGTCTTTTACAGCAAATATCATCTGTTAATCTACCATGTGAGAAAGATTACATATATTCCATACTTTCCCCCACATAATGTCCAACACTAGCAGGAAACCGGGTCGGACTATTATCCTCACACTGCTTGTGTTTGCAGCAGAACAGGCGAATTTGCACAAGCTAAAACATGAACCTACAATTTTGTCAAAAACATAAGCTCCAAGAAACATAATAAAGTTCGGTTTTTTAATCCCAACTAGATGTAGCAGATTTATCCCATTGTTTAAAAAATTGCTTGATTTAGGTTATGTTTTTTATATCCGTCCAACAAGTCAAAACACATAAAATAAAAATTAAACAAGGATAAGTTTAGAAGAGTATGTGCGCGCAAAGACACCGTATATACATACATATGTTGAGATCTACGAGAACCGCGTAATGCATTTCTACCTATTGCTTCAAATGTGACCTAACAAATACGTAATTTTTCTCTCTCCCACTATCTCTAATTATATTTTATGTACAATATACAAACGCATTATACGAATCTCGTAGTTCTCACACCATTAGACTTGCTTTTGAAAATAATGCATCCCTATAAAACATATGTAATATATATACCTACATATATACACACGCATACACACACACACACACACACATACATACCAGTATAATCCCAGTCATAGCAGAGTTATTTTAACTTTATATAAGTTTTAACATGAAACACCTTTTTCCATAATAATTAACTTTCTATATATATATATATAAAATTATAAATACATGCATACCTACGCATGTATAAAGATATAAATTAATATAAAAAAAATTCTAAGTCGACCTGACCCAACCCTACCCATAACCCATACAAAACGTTACACATTTGACCCGAGCCATTTTGACTCATTACCAACTTGCCTATTTTCCACCTCTAGTTCCGACTGCCAACCCATACCCGAATAACCAAATGTACTTGTCTAAGAAATCTTGCTTGCTTAGTGTATCAATCGACCACATGTAAGAGTTCCAAATAAGTTTATCTTCTCATGCTGTAACGGTCTCTGTCTCTACGTTTATCTCTATCATGGACCCTTTCAGTTTGTGGCTCATAACTTCTACCCTTCTCCCGGTCTCTACTTGATGATTTCCTCTGCGGGCTTTCACTGTCATGATGACTTCTAGAACGCTTAGAAGATTCCCGTGAATCCTCTCTTTTCTCCCTTCTCTCTGTAGACGATGTCCCTGCGTTCATATATATTATAAATATATACCAAAATGTTAAATAAGGAGAAAAAATAAATAAATAAAAACTCACTGTTGTGTGATGCCTCCTCACTGCTATCAACTAAGCCATATTTATGTTGCAAATACTTCTGGTGTGCCACCACTTTCTTTTCAATTTCTTCTTTTTTTATTCCGCGTTCTTCAAGAGATTCATGATATTCTATCAAAGCCACCTCAATCTGCCTTAATTCGTGTCTGCCATGTGCACAACAATCAAGCAGCCATTTAATTATGGGTGTTAATTTGTAAAAATAACAATAACAGGGCATAAATCTAGTAATACCTTAAGAGCTTAAAACTAGCACTATATTTTTATTTTTCATAAAATAACAAATACGCTCAATGAAGTAGGAATGTCAATCTTGTCGGGTTGGCAGGTAGAATTTTCCTACCCTAACCAGACCCATATTCTAATTCATGTCGTGTTGAACCCACTTAAGACGTGTCGTGTTCGAGTCGTGTTTCAGGTCTATCTGTTTTATGTTCTTTCATAAGTATGAGCAGTACCAAATGACTTGGTAACAATTTAAACAATTAATTGCCCTTGACTAAAATAAAACCTTCTTTTGTATTGGTGCCTGTTTAATTGTTTTCGTATCTTCATCTCTCACTCCCAATAAACACTTGGATTTATGAATTTAAGCTAACAAAATAAAATTATTGGAAGTGAAAAGATGATGAAATGATTCAAAGAGAAAAATTAGTCACTTTTAGAAGTTAACCGTTAAAAGAGGAAAATCAAATATTTAACTTTAAAATTTAATACTTTTTATCTTTAAAATTTGAATATATATATATATATATTTTTCAAAACCCCTTAAACGGGTTAACAAGTCAACCACATATTAAAACGGGTCATGCTCGGGTAGATCCGGTTTTTAAACAGGTCATGTTAGAAATTGCCACCCTGCAATAAAGTATACCTCTTCTCGTCACTGAGTCCACTGTCAGAACTTGTAAGAATGCTTGTATGATCTGCCACGTCAGCATTACCAAGACCACCACCAGCTTTCTCACTTCCAGAAGACGAATAACCCAACGCAAGATCTTTATTACTTTTCTGTTCATCATCTTCTCGGGCCCACTTAGAAGCAGGCAACACAGAATCAGATTTGACTTTATTAGAAAACACTTTCAACTCAGGTTGTGGGATTGGAATCCTTGCCGGTAAGGATTCTGACAGAATATTCCTATCATCCTCCACTTTGTGATGCCTTCCAGAAAATCCCACAGGCCCAGGCCCGGTATCAACATTACTTTCTCTAGAACTATTTTGAGCATATTTCAAACTATCATTGAGTTCATAGCCCCTTTGTTTTTCCGACTCTTCAAGATACAGCAACCGTGCAACCATCACCTCTCTGCCGCCAATGAGAGACAACCCGTTGTGCTGACACCGCCTTTCCAGCTCAGCAAGAGGGAGGCCCATTAGCTCTTTCATGGCGGCACTTTTGCCTATTGCTAATGCTGCATCTGGGTTGACTTTTCCAGTATCTCCAGGGTCATCATGGTTTGACCGGTCTACGGTTTCTCATGAAATTGAATGGAAGGATATAACACCAGAGTTGCTAGATCTGAGAAATGTTGAGCGTAACCCATTTACGTATGCATCCGAAAATAAAAACCAGTCAGCCCATACTTGCAGAACTTTCAGTACCCGCTCCTGAATAAGAGTTAAAACAGGTCAAAATTAAGTCACAAGTAATTGGCCCATTTATAAGTAGATGGGACAAAAGTTCCTGGTGTACAAGAGATTAATTGACCCATTCGTACATAGGCCTGTTGACGACGGAACGTTCAGTTCGTTCGTGAACCGTTCGAAGGTAAGTTCGTTTATTTAATTAAGAACGAACATGAATAGTTTTTTTGCTCATTTAAATGAACATGAACACATATAAGTGCGTTTGTTTATGTTAATTCGTTTATGTTTGTTGGTTTACGCTACTTTAAGTTCGTTTGTTTGCTTTCATATATATATATATATATAAAGTCAGTTATCAATTATTCATTTAAAATTTTCAGGCCATCACAATTTTGTCAAGTTGTATCAAGTTTTTTTGGCCAAAAAATTGATGTACATGTTACTTTCATTGGTGTAAATTTACTAATGTTCATTCGTATACGTTCATGAACCGCTGATTTACACCATCAACAAATGAACATAAATGAATATAAACAAACACGAACACACTCATTACCTTAACGAGCGAACACAAACACAAAAACCTTGTTCATGTAATTGCTCGTGTTCCATTATTTGTCGGTTAATATTAAATGAACGAATGCGAACATGCCCTGTTTGTGTTCGTTCGTCTCCTTTCACCAATGTTCGTTTGTTTACATTAATGAACCGTTCGTTATACTATCAATGAACACGCAAAAAAACAACCATTTTCTTAACAAAGGAACACAAAAACGAAAACCCCGTTCATTTAATTGCCCACGTTCAGTTTGTGCGGTTAACATTAACCGAACATGCCCCATACGTGTCTGTTCGATTCGTTTACATGCCTATTCATAAGTAAACGGGTCAAAATTGCCGTCTGTATAATATATAGTTTACCTTTAGGGCCTCAGCGGTGATTCTTCCCGTAATACTCCTGTACAAATCATTAAAACTTTCGAGTATATCAGGCAAATTTGCTTCAAATTTGGTGCGGTAAGCAGATGCATTCTTTACAGGGGCACTACTATTGTGAAGAATGTCTGAGACGAGCATGAGTCTTGCAACTTTTGTGGGTATTCGTGTTTCTTTAAGTGTCAAAGACTCGGTTAACACTTCAACTACCTGTAATAAACATAGCCGTTTTTAAGAAACAAACGAATACAAAAACATGTTTTAAGGTCATAAGTTACAATGTCCCGATTACCTCTCCAGCAGCATCAGCATTATCTAATGCGAAACCCATTGCTTCCTTGATTTGAATTCTTTCTAATGTCAGGGCACGAAGCATGTCTTCAAATTCGTCTCTTTGTGCATCAGTTAGTGTACGTTCAACTTCCACACGCTGCACATGAATAATAGCAAAACAGGTTAGTGAATAACTTCACCACATCTAGCTGGATTCAAATGAAAGATATACATACACGACATGTAATTTTTTTGTAAGGGGTTGATCATGTTGGACTGACCAACTTGACCCAAACACTTTTTGTTCAAAAATTTAAATTCAATTAAATTTTATCTATATTGTTTGTAGGGTCAAGTTATTCTACAAAGGGGGACAAAAATGAGCAGGTAATAAAAAAAATAATAACTCAAATTTTAATACAAAAACGAAAAATGTAAAAACACAAAAATGCTTCCAACGTCTTCCTCGTTCTCAAAAAAAAAACAAAAAAAAAAAAACCCTCGAAAAAGACAATGTTGAGTGACAAAGATCATTGTCTTTTTGTTTATCATTGTGTTTTGTGTTTATTTTCATCATTGATTGTCTTTTTTGCCTTGACATTGTGTCTTTTTTTCTTGATATTGTGTTATTACTCAAAATGTGTCATATTTTGTTCGGCATTGTGTTATATTTTGCGATCTATTGTCTTTTTTTCTTTATCATTGTGTTGTTTGGATTGTGTCTTTTTTCTTGGCATTGTGTCTTCTCGTCGGTTTTTCTTTTTCTTTCTCTTTTTTTTGGGAACAGGAGTGACGGGGGAAACATTGTGGTTTTTTAATATTTTTCCCGTTTTTTATTTATATATTGAGTATGATTCTTTTTGAATGTTTTTTTAGGGGGGGGGTGTTGCGTGGCCTCAAATCCTTCTCACAATTCTCATTTTTGTCTCCCTTTGCATTTTAACTTTACCCATTGTTTGTATCCCTTTAGAACTCGAAGAAATTTACGAACTTCTAACAATTAATCAGTTTATTTACTTGTATATTTATATTACTTGACGTATAGTTGCGTCATTTATTATATGCAAACTTTATGATTCCATATATTTAATCGCAAGTTTACGTACGTGTAATAACCAAATTACATATACATAATCATGTAATTACATATATTAAATGATTAAACTATCCTCATAATATTAAATATATGTTAAGAGTTCTTAAATTATTTGAAACTTCCAAAACGATCCTGATCCATGTAACCAGTTTTTTAATGATCTTGTTTTAACAGTGTGACACAATAAAGATAAAATACAGGAACAAAAATGTACCCTGCTTCTTCCTGCAGCAAATGTGGCCCCAGTATCCTCGTTCTCTGGGCTCTTAGCTACTGGCAAAGCAGGTGGGACCCACCTACACATTCAAACAGTATAAAGTATGAATATCATTAATGACAAACCTATGCAAAAAATAAAGACTACATATGCATGATTTACAAATTAAGTATCAAGATATGTTTCATGCATATTAATATTACCTCCCACTACCAGTTATCATGATGAAAGGTTTGGTTCGCCACCTCTGCAAAGTATCCCCCTGCATTTGAGAGACCAAAGAATTCTTTTATTCGACATAATATCTCAAATTTCGTAACATATTCTTTATCAAGAGAGATCATACTCAGGCATGATTTACATTAATTTGTCATCAAAAGAAAAGGTACTTCAAATACCTTAAAGAATGGACCAATTTACGTACCTGAGCAAAAGAATACAGCCTCCAAACATAGTACGTGTGCTCTTTGGAACCAAGTTCAAACAAGAAACTAAAAAGCGGGTTTCCACGAACCCTTTCCATTATAGCTTGCTCAAAAGCACAACCACCATCAAGAACATAAAGAGCCATTGTATCAATAACTTTGCGCAGACGAACATCATCAAGCAGAGCAACAGTTATATCAGGCACATTGGGCGTAAGAACCTAAGCACCAAAGTTGATAATATATTACAAATTATTTATAATTAACAAACACAACGTATCAGTATCATGCAAAACCTACCAGCTCAGAGTTTTGGCTTGGGACAGTAGTAACTGGAGGACCTGATGGACCAGACAAGATCACAGTAGCACCCTGCAAGTCATTGTTTTAAATCATCATCTTAAATCAATTATACTAGTAGTTATGCTAAAACTAGAGTTGTACAAATATAAAACTGTAGCATACCTCCTTACTCCTGATGGCCATTTGTCCCGGTGGAGGAGCAGGAAGTGACTGAGAAGGAAGGGAAACAGATTTACCCCACCCGATATTCAATTCGTAATCATAAACAACCACCCCTGAAACGTTAAGCAACTTTTTAATCATCAATTATGCATAAATAATAATAATAATAATAATAATAATAATAATAATAATTAAAAGAACTTAACCTTGCATTTCATCTTTTGCAGCCTGTCCATCTGCACGGTTCATAAACGCCACAAAACCACAGTTCTTTTGGCGCTTGCGTTCCTCTTCTGTCCTTGGCCACATTATCTTCACACTAGCAATGGTCCAAATCTTCCAAACGTCCGCAAGAGAAAATTTTCATCCACCTGGAATATGTTGACCATAGAAACAGATAGTCAACTTGTATTCAGTCCAATACAAGCACTGTATTAGCATCACTGTCTGACCTGAGGTGCAAGGTTCCCAACATAAAGATTGGTTGTCTGAGGATCTCCATCATCAAAGAAACCAAATTTCCCACTTGGATTAAATTCATCAGGCAACTCATCAAATCGACTAGATATCTGAGACGGTAGATTACAAAATATATTATTTAAAAGTTATTAAGACCTAAAATATGCATTAATAAGATAATATCTTACAGTAGAAGCAGCACTGTGTCCGTCTTGCCCTTGTTCACGTTCTTGCATTCGTTTTCCCTCATTTCTTGTTCGTGTTTTAATTCCTCCATAAAAAAGTCTATATTTCTAGCTTTCCCCTTGGCTTTCTCCTTTGGCCTCTCTTCATCTTTCTGTTAGTAGCAGAGTTTTGTTAAGAGTCGGATATAAAATAGTCAAACCCAAAAAAAAAGTATCTCGTCAGGTCACTAACCTGCCTTTCATGTTCTTTACCCTTGGTTGCCATAGGAGGGGGTATGAAAGAAGGAACATACCTGCAGAGAGATTATATAATGATGCATAATCTTCAATATGTTATTTACATGTTCTAGAGTTAAGCTTAGTTTTAAAAAGCGTGAGGCGAGAAGCGAAGGCGCACACATCACGTACGTGAGACACACTTCTTTTGTGAGACTTTAAGTTGTTTACAAACCAGATTTCATATACAAAACACACTAATATACATTAAATAGCTAAAACACTAACATGTGTAGGGTGTATGCAAATACATGTGTTTGTCTATACTTCAAAATGCACATACCCGTTAATAACGAGCAGGTTTGACCTTCATTTCAGTTTCTCTTCATCAATATTGCTTTAGAACATTATAACTTTTTCTCTGTTATGTTTCCACTTGTAGAGATAAGTTATTGATTAGACATAGTTATTAAATGCGCTAGGCGCACTCATGGTGCATAGGTCTCACCTGGGGCCTAGGCGCTAAAAAAAGCGAGGGCCTGGGAAAAAATGGCACTTAAATAAAAAGATTTAAAATATATTATGTATATGAAAAATAATATTATTCCTCAAATAAACTAAATAAAAGCTATTATATACCGTTTAACATCATTTTATTAATACCAAAAGTTCTAAAATAGTCTAAGATTCAAATGTAATTTCATAACTTGAAGAACAAAATATTGAATGCAATTCCTTTGACTACTCCAAGATCTAAGTTTCAATAGCATTCCTTGCGTTTCCTTTGCTTGGCTTTTATCTTCTCATGCTCCTAACCTAGACAATGCCGAAGCGCTCACCTAGGAACTAGAGGCGCATTTATTAAGCATCACCTGAAAAATGGGTCTAGGCGTAAGAAGCAAGGGCTTTTAATAACTATGTGATTAGATATGTAGACAAAGTTCGACTGTAAGAACGCTTATCACCACCATCTAGTCGTCTACAGAGCAACTAATTAAACACCTCATTGTAAAAATACTTATGTAGCATGCATTTTTAACAAAGTAATGGTACTTTCATCTACAAATTTGGAAATAGAGCTAAAAATCACATTTTTGGAAGTTGGAGCATATATGCTCAAAGATAAAATGAACAAGAAATCCGTTTTAAACTGAACAAAGACCAGAACTATAACATGTTACAGGTTAATCCAAAACCACAAGAAACAATACATTTTAGGGTTTGTCCAAAATAAAACGAATCCCAAAAGCAATCAAGAAGTTTCAGAAGCCACGTAAAAAAGACAAAACAAGCTGATCCCAAAACAAATGCATTGAAGTAAACTATACAACAGAATCTTAAGGCTTGGAGGATACTTGGCAAACTTGCTCTTTATGAAGTATTATCTGCTATTGCAACTAAAACATTATAACAAGATAATTCCCAAACAATAATACATTTTCCAAACAAATGCTTCTTAGCTAACTATAACTACTTCTATATCTATAACAATAAACACATGTAGCCTCTTAACCATTCAGACTTAAGGTTACCTTTTAACCATTAAGAGGCTATGAACCATTAAGAGGTAGCCTCTTAATGACCATTAAGAGGCTACCAACCAGCCAGACTTGGTAACGGGAAAAGCTTAAATGAGACTAACCTATACAAGCTGATCAATTCGCTTAATGTGATATATATAGTGTGGCACGAGTACCTCAATTGCAAAGCACTAGTTTCCATTAAAGCTAACTCATTATTCAAGAGGATTTGTAAAAGAAAGAGGAAGTTAACTGATAACACTGTTTATCAAGACAGGGAGGGACAAAACGAACTATTCTATGCATCCGCTATTAAAAATGAGCACACAAATAGTTCAGCCCACCACGATTCTACGTTAGGAAAGTACAACTAAGTGTAAAGATAGAGTGCGTAATAAATCTTATGAAAACATCAATAGCATTAGTTGCTTGAAGCTTAGACTTTTTTGTTGGAAGACATTATTACATCAAGAAGCATTAATCAAATTCAAGCCAATATTTATACATAACAAGCTTCCAAGCTCACTAAAGATACTAGCCTAAGCAAGATAAGTAGAGTTTAATCATGTCATCGCCATATAGGCTCTATATTAAGCATGCCTTATAATAAAAGCAATATAACATAGTTAAACAAAGGCGCTTGTTACCTACTCCCCTTCTTTGAACCCGATACTTCTTTAGAATTTCCACCTGCGATTCGTGAATGCATAAAAATGCCCACTTGTTTATTAATGTGTCCATAGAAAATAAATCATTCATTTATCCATACATGTGCATCATACTAAAAACTCAAAATGAAAAAAACAAACATGAAAAATGCATGCAAGGACTTGTTAAAGAAACGAACCCGTATCAGGTTTCCCTTTTTCATCGTTAACCGTTCCACCTCGAACAAAAGTTTTTAACCCTGCGCCATCCCCTTGAAACGACTCCAGAAACTCAGCATACAAACGAGCTGTTTCATCCTCAGTCCTCTGTATAAATAAATCATTTAGTGAGTTCTGTATCAATATTATTATGAAGATGCAAGACACCTTCACCTTTTTCTTTGCCTCCTCTTCTTCACGGTGTTTTTGAAAAGGCGTTTTCTTCCGTTTAATCGAAAACGAACTCATCTTCCCGCCAAAATACTTTTATCTGTTGGCCAAAATATAAATCCCCTTAACTTCAAAGATCAATTAAAAGCATTTATCATAACAAATTCAACCACTACAACCTCAACGGCACATTCACGATCAACAAACGCATCCAACAGGTGTATAATATCAAACTGCTTAAACCACCAAACTATGCATCACTATTAAAAACTTAAAGAATCACATATACATACAAACTAGAAGCGTCAACTGTGTCAAGTTGGCGGGTTGAATGCGCAACCCGAACCCAAACTGGGTTTTAAACGGGTCATGTTACTGAACCCAAAAAACCTGTTTTTTCCTCGTGTCGGGTTCGGGCTGGGTCTAAGAGTTGTCGCCCCTAATATAATAAAAAGGCAACAATTTCCTTGAAACGATATTAATTAAACAACTGTATTACGCGAATTTACAATATACACATAAATCACAAAATAAAAGATAAATTTGATAAATGATAAGCCTATAAAACGGGAAATTAATACATGGTATAATAATGCGGTGGACACCGGTCAGCTGAGAAGTGGACTTAGTGAGATACAGCCCAGGTGATTGAGATAGTCATTAGTAGTAGGCTTTAGTGGGCCTTAATTGCTTGTTATGGCACAAAATTACCAGTTCCAGACCCGACCGACCCTGATAGGATCCTTATCCCGTTAATACCCGAAAAGCTCTGCCCGGTTCTCACTAATTATTTATTAAGAATCAGTTTCTCCATGGACCGATTCGGTTCCCACTACTTATGAATGCGGTCAAATATATTTATACATTGGAAAAATCAGTTTTGTTATTAATATTACCAGGAAATATGCAAAGAATAGCCGAAAGAAATAAAATCTAGGAAATTTATTAGTTATTCGTTAAAGTTTCATTTATTCAATGACTAGAATTAGATGAGGATATATCGCTAAAGACGTAGAACAATAATTCGTTGATTAGCATCAAGCTTTCGGAGGGCTCGTTCAAGACTTATTCGAACTATTACTCAGCAAAAAAATTAAGAGCTTTGGTTTCGGCTCATCAGGATATAAAGGGATAGGAAAAAAATTTCGTCGTTTGTGAATCACTCGCGAAAGGGGGTATGCTATAGTTATTTTTCTTACATGAATTTCCGGTTTTGGGTTACTTAGTTTTGATTGTTCGGTTTGGGATTTTATTTGGGTGGAATCGAAAACTAAACTGAACTAAGTAAGGTTCAAACCAAATAAAACTACTTTTTTATTTTTCCAAAAGAAAAGGATTTTTTTACCTGTTTGGTTACTGGGTTTCGCTTTTAAACCGAATTGGTTATTATTGGTTTATTCAGTTCTGGTTTCAACCGAATAAAACTACTTTTTTATTTTTTCAAAAGAATAGGTTTTTTTTTACCTGTTCGGTTATTGGGTTTCGCTTTTAAACCGAATTGGTTATTATGTTTGGTTTACTCAGTTTTGGTTTCAGCTCAATATTTGGTTTAACCGACTCCGAACCTAATAACGAAGACACATAGTGTTAGTGTAAAATGGACTTGATGTATGTCTTGTGAATTGTGAAGCTAGTTTTACAGGAAAAATTTTGTTGTCTTTTTTATGTATTTTGATGATATTTGGTGGTAAGCAATTGCCTAGGATTGTTTTGTAAAGTTATGCATGTCTACGAGAGTTATAGACGAGTTGTTTTTACGTTGAATAAGTAATGATAATTTTGGGTAACGTATATACTTAGGTTTAGGTTTGATTGAGTAGCTTTTATATGAATCTTGCTCTTGTAAATGTTAATTATCAAGATGTGCTTATCATTTAACACTACGGATGAAGGTTGGGATTAAAGGTTATGTGAAGATATAAGAGAAATGTATTATTATATCAGTATATCTACTTTATACATAATTGTAAGCGTATGCAAAACAAAGATTCTAACTTGATTAGGTATGTATGTTAGCATCTTCTTTCAGTTCCTGCTTGAGATTGGTTGGAGTACTAGTTAAAATTTAAAAGTGTCAACATCAATGGCTTAGGTCACTCATGAATAATGTGAGGGAATCCGAGCAGGTACAATTTGAAATGATGTGTCGCTGACATAGACTTATACGTAGAATCGAAGATGTTATTGGCTTTAACTTTGAAGCGCAGAAATCAACAAAGTAGTAAAATACACAAGTAACATTAATTCCATTTCATTAACATTAAGGCACGTTACATAAAGATATGACTGTTTCTGATCACTCTCTCTCTCTCTCTCTACAAATCCCAAAAGATTCTCTACAAAGCGTATAAGTCTATAGCTATTTATAGACTTCATAAGACATCCTAGGGGCGTATATGTTATTTGGCGCATAACTTATGCACCGCATAAGTTATGCGTTCCCTAGTAGACTTATGTGCTAACCAAGTGCATCAATACAATATATGACATTTAACGCATAATCCCTAATACAAACACTAGCTATAGGCGTTCATGTCCTAACAGACTTCCCCTCGGATATAGCTAGGTCTTATTCTAACTACATCAAACAGACATTACAAAATCAAATCTTCAAACATGTACAAGATTTGACTTTGAACCTATCTAATTACAACCAACAATTTAATGTAGTAGTCTTGACAGCATCCCAGCTACATGAAGATTCAGTCTGTTGATCTTGATCGGATTATATATATATATAGATGATGATCAAAATTTTGAAATAATCGTCATCATTGTATCCGATATGTAATATATTTTCTCCTGATATAAAGCATGATTGGCTCAATCACATTAATCAGGTATATCAGGAGATATGATATAGAAATATTGGAACTCGTCCTTTTTGTGTAAATCCTCGAATTCTCATCATGTTAATCACTTCTTTGTCATCTTTTGAATCATCTTCATCACTTTCACATAGAATCAACATCTGCAATCAAAACTTAGTGAGTATGACAAGATAATCACCGTATATGTCATTTTGTGCCAAAACAGTTCCGTATAAGTTTCACGGATACATTTTACAACTTGTTTTTCAACAAATTAACATGTTATATTTCAACAATTTGAAACAATCAATCATTCAAAAAATTAATTTCGATTCCAATCTGAAACAATCAATCATTCAAAAAATTAATTTTGATTCCAACTACTTGTAAAATTCAAGATTTGTATCAAATCTGTTTTCAATACTCATTGAGTATTTGTTCTGCATCTATTTACATAATCATCCGAATTAAGTCCTAAAATTATCAGGTTTAGATTAGAAGATTACCTCGTGATTTGAACGACCTGATGTAATGTCGCACCCCGACTAGCAATGTCGCACCCCGACTAGCAAAATGCGAAAGCGTTAAACGGGAATGTAACAGACACCTCTGTTATCAGCCACATTGTTTATAAAGAACAATACAAACTAATTTACAATATTTTACATCGATCTTTCATTTACAAACTAGGTTATACAAACTAAATCCTGCCCGTTAAGTGGCTTTACCTCTTACTAGCATACTTGCATCAATTCACCCAACTTTGATCGCAAGTCAAACACGTAGCACATTAACTTTCTAATCCAAATTCGGTATACCTAAAAAACATGTTACAACAGGTCAACTACAAATAGTTGGTGAGTTTTACGAGTTTCAAGAAAATCAGTTGTTCGTACAACAATCATATTTTGTAAATACGCGAGTATGTATGTATGTACGTTCACAAGTATATTTGTTTGTATGCTTATGATGTAATTATGCTAAGCTATAGTGAAACTTTGACTGTTTGTTCATTTTATTAAGTTAATATGGTCAAAAATCTTCTTCCAACAACTATTAATCACCTAGTCCAATGTGAAGAATAGCCGACCGACTGGCCGTATTTGCAATTTGCAAGCATTTCACGGTTTCACCTTTAAAGCCAGTCGACTATAAAGATATAAAAAGGTATCACCCTAAATAGCTCGTGCTTTATCAAAGACCAATTGTTTTAGCATAGACCATGACTTTCTTTGGTGGTGTCTAGGCATTTGCTGTTAATAAAAAAGAAAGACTAGTTTTGGTATTTCTCATTAAATAAAGTGTGTCCAAATGGAACGAATGGTAGTGTTTGCAACTTGGTGAGTATTTAATGGGTACTAATAGAGACATAATAACCACCCCTAATTTATTTATCCAGAATATTATTATATGCAATAATAGAGGCTTGACTTTTACTTTTAGTATCTTGTTCTAACTACATGTTTGAATGCACCACACCATATATGCATTTGAGGCAAATGTTTGACCGTGCTAATCAGTTGGTATGATATCTTTTAACGGCTAACAAACACAGAATTGTCTAGCTACTTCGTACAGGGTGATCCAATTGCAAAAGGCTATCGCCAGCTACCCAACTCAGCCGTACGAAGCCCTTACCTAAGCGCCTTCAAGTTAACTCCAGTTACTGGGAAAACCCACTTGCTCGAAAGCCCACTGATTGTAAAACCCGGACGTCTTCAGGATCAAACCGAAGATCACAAAGATCCCAGTCTTCTTTCATTGAGCTATCTCTTCACAACGTGTTGTTTATGAGGATCAAACTTAGGTATTCATTGAAAAACCTAGACCTTCTATCACTATACCATATTGAAAAGGACAATTAGCACCTTAAATTATATTTCTTTTTTAATTAATAAAAAGGTAATTATTGAAGTGGCGTGATAAATTCTAGTTTCTCGCCTTTCTAATCCTATATAAAGTCATTGCTTTTCATTGAACTCGCTTGTTATTCATTCTTACAATCTTTCATTCCACTGATCACACCAAATTAATCTTGTGTGTCCTTCAGTTCACTCTTAACCCTCTTCAGATCATTCTAACCCATCTTTCATTATTATAGTTATTACTTAATCCACAAATATGGAGGCAAATATTGATGCATTCTTGCAACAGTTTCAACATCTTAATATCCAACTGGAAGAGATAAAAGAAGCAACCAATAACCAAGCTACTCTATTTACTGTTCCATGAGCCAACATCACAGTACCATCATAAGTCACTTCTTCCACATAGTACAACCCTTGGCGTTCAGTGCCACGCCAAATAATCGATCCCGCCCTGATATCTTGTAAGATACAGATGGTCGGGTGCATTAAAACTGTGCAATTCCTTTGTCACGTGACTAATAGATAATAGTTTATGTGACAATGAAGGAACGTAAAGACAAATAGTTCCCGCTCCTCTTTCTGGAACTATTCCCATATTGGCGATCTTTATATGGTTAATTTTAGGTTTAGAATTTGAAATTATGTCGGAGAGTTCAAGTGTCATGGTGTTGGTAGCACCACAATAAAAAACTCCCATGATTTATTTAAAATTTCACATGCTTTCGTCATATTAATTTCGCCAATGTTTTTTATTTTGGTTATTTTCATCGAAAATATAATCCCGAGGAACTTCCGAGGTAACATCTTTAAAATTTTGGCACGTATCGGAAAAAGCATACTCTTTCGGATTTATATTTGATTTATTTGATTCTTTAAGTGGGCTAATAAAGTTAAAAGGTTTTTATAATCTTTAGTGGAATTAATAGTTTTTTCAAAGGGTGAATCTAACAATTTCTAAACTATAGGGTCTATAAAATAAGGATTGCAAATACAAGGGTTTGAATAGTCCCTCAAAACCATTACCTCTGATCTTGAAACCAAATTGATCTGTAGTACATCGTGTCATTAAAGGCAGATTTGTACTAGGGGGGAATGCTATCCAATTTGACCTGCGTTAACAGATTATCAGAAAGAGCATCATCACCGTCCGGCTCAATCTCGAGGCCGTCTTCATCAGATGAATCATCGTAACCTTCTTCAGGTTCTTCAATCATTATCACATTTCCCTTGCAATCAATTTCATCTTCTCCTTCGAAATCCTCTTCGTTTTTTTCTTCGATTTCAATTTTTTCACCGTTTTCAATTAACGTTTTTTGTTTTGACGGTGACAATGTCTGGCCGGATTTTTTCTGTAGGGCTGTTGTCATCTAGGGTTTTGATTGTTTGTTTGCACTGATTGCCGCCGCCGGTGTTGGTGGCTTTCAAGTTGCCCACGGTGGCCGCTGACTTTACTTTATATTTTGGTTCGGTAATTTAAATATGTCCGCCATGCTCTTTGATTTTGATTAATTTCCTGAGGTTTGTTTCTGGTTTTGAGTAGGTTTGAGACCACCTTTTAGGAGGTTTGTAATTTGGATTGAAAGATCATAACTGCCACTTGAATCGCCGTCGTTAGACATGGCGATTCGGTTTGGTGATGAACAAAAATTGGTAGATGATGAGTAATATTGTAACACCCCGGCTTAAGCAGAAACGCCTAAGTGTGACGTGCAGATTGGTCAAAACAAATATGACACTATTAAATGACAATATTATCATTAATTTATTAAAACTTCAAGTACACAAGTTCAAAACAAAGAAATTACATTTAATAAAAGAAAATTTTAAAACATCTTGACCAATTATTGTTGTAACCAAAGTCTAGTGTTTTCTTCATAGCATCACCCTCTAATAATTGTATCTGTAGCATATTTATAAAATAAAGTCAACTAAATGAATAGTTGGTGAGTTCACACAAGTTTTGTTATACATAATAGAAAACTATACAATTGCATAAACATGTGTACTAATCACGTAAGTAAGGTCTTTTCAATATTAAAGCGGTAGACTAAAATACCCTACTTCTTAGGAAAATCAAGCTTGTTATTTGAACCTAACCCATATTTACCTTTTGTGAACTCATAGAATTTTTCAAATTCCTCCTCTTCTTCGTTTATTGCCTTTCTCCTTGTAGAGTCCAATCTTACGTGCAAATTAAAGCCTCAAACTAATATTGGATAACAAACTTCTTTATGAGTCTACTACCCCGACAACTCATACTGAAAGCAAACTCGGAAGCCAAAGTTGAAACTGAACAACAAAGATATCTTAAAAATTAAAACTAATTAGTCAAAGTTATATTTATATTATAAATCAATTTAATTATAAAATAACAAATATTACATTTCAACTTTTTCAAAAGTTTCAACTTGCGGATCTTGGTTTCTAACTCATGAATCACAAAGGGCAGTATATGAAAAGCCTATTAAAAATAAGAATTAAAATTATTCTGAACTAGTCATTTACCCGGCGTGTTGCGCCGGGACAAGTCGGTAAAACCAAAGTGTTGTTGGTCCCAAACGTTGAGATGGAAAGTCGACGCGATTTCGATCGGATTTGGTTACGTAAGTGTACCGTAACTAAAACAAAAAGAAAATATAAATATTAAGGTGGACCAATGGGGTGGTGTCGGTAGGTAAAACTCGGACGTTGTTAAAACCCGACTGTTGTCTATCTCGGGCATTGAGGCGATGAGTCTATGCAAATTCGATCGGTTTCCATCACGTTCTTTACGGTACAAGAACTAAAACAAAATCGGCATTCGGTTGATTTTCGTTATGTTCGTTGCGATATTGGATCTAATATAAAATGTGATGATTCTACACGAATTCAGTCAGTTTTCATCATGTGCGTTACGCTATCGAAACTAAAATAAAAAAAAAAGAACAAAGACAAATATTACTGCATATTTTACAAATCAACTGCTCCTAAGAAAGAGTTTACAATATGCAAGCATGGCCAACACTAAAATCCGATATAAAGAATAAAAAGACAGGAAGAAAAACCAAAATACCATACTCCTTGATAAAGGTTGGTTTGAACCTGCGCAACCAATTGCTTTGAAAGCAATTAACAATAGACACCGCTACCAGAATTACCACCCCACCATGATCAAAATCTTGATTTTCATACCACAAACATATAATATATACTAAAGTGTGGTCTTCTGCGACGTCAAGCTTTACAATTATACTTATTAGATAATAGATAATTGGCAACATTAGCCAATCTAGAAATAAATAATCTCAACTTTTGTTTATTGACCGATAATAATTCCAACTTTAAAAATCACTGTAAGCAGTCCCAAGTTTCAACAATTTTTGTCTCAATGGACCTCCGTTAAAAAACACTTAACTCCTTTAAGTTTTTTTTCGAGTTTCAAACCGATGTTTTAGAGCTTTAGATCGGAAGAATGATACGATTCGAATGATGTAAAAGTTATTACGAAATGGTGATTCAAATGACTTGATTTTTGTCAATTGGAAATTCAAACACCCGAATTGAAACATTGTCTCGTCACTTGGATCTCCGTTTCTTGATAACTTTTACATCAGTTGAATCATATCGTTCTTCCGATCAAAATCCCTAAAACATCGGTTTGAAACTTGGAAAAAACTTAACAGCGTTAGGTGTTTTTAACGGAGGTCCATTGAGACAAAAATAGTTGAAAGTTGGGACCGCTGGTAGTGATTTTTAAAGTTGGGATTATCATCGGCCAATACACAAAAGTTGAGTTTATTTATTTCCAATTTGCCTACCTTCTGAATTTAATATTCTAGTTTTTCGGTTGCACGTCTTAAATCGCTGATTTTACCTGAAACCGAACAGGTAACTGCTTAATACAAAATTTGAGAACCGTAAGGTAATACACTTTAGCAATTATGATACATTGATTCGGTTCCTCGTTTCCTTGCTCACCTCTAATTGTATGCTATGGAAGTATGGAGTATAAACTTATATATATTGAGATCCAGTGATTAAATTGATTTGTTTCAAACAGTTTATGGTGTAAATAATAAGTAATTTAGATTTTTGTTATAGTATGGTAAGGAAAGGAATGCACATGGAATTAGCGGATATTTGTTGTACAAACTAAATGATATACCTCATTCTAGTGACTATGCACGGTATCCGAAAACTATCAGACGAGTATCGGGCCAGGTATCAGACATGCATTTACAATCATGTATGAGATGATGATAACTATGAATACACATCCCGTTGCCATCTTGATAGATTCACATACAACTCAAACCTTTATAGGAGGTAATTTTGCTTATGTCTTCTAGTTGATTTTATGGTTCACAATCAATTTTATTAAACATTTAGTATTTTCTATTTTGGGGTTTAGGGTACATACGTTTTTCTCAATTGGGTTATTTTTCAATTTCGTTTTCTATAGAAGCATGAAAAATTTCTAGTCGAATTTTCAATTATAATAGGTTTGAGTACTGTTTATGAGTTTAGGAACCTTCGATTGTATTTTGTTAACAATAACACAAATCCGATGAACCTGGACTAGTAATCGGTCCCATCTTCAACACCTACATTAGAATTGAGTAATAAATAAAACTGAAATTGAGCACGATGATGTCTAATATGATATCATAGATTTCTCTATTTCACATGTATATGACATTGTTGTAAGTAATGTTTGCAATTGGATTTGTGTTTGTAGTTACAACAGATGCTAGTCAAGTTCATTGAGAATGCAGTGAGATTTGTTCAAAAAACCGACTCTGTTCATGTCAAGAACACAATGCCTATGAATGATATTCAAAGGATTGAGCTTGTATTGTTCTGAAAGCAATGCACGTAAGTTCAGTTCTTTCTTTGTTCCTTTTAGCATCATTTATTTATACTTTTTTGCTATTAACATATTTGCTTCTTAACAAGCTTAACACAAATTCATTTATACCATTTATGTAGTGACAATGGATACAACATTATGTTCATAGTTTATCCTCACAATCTAATGGCATATGCGTATAGGCCTGTGGGGTGTAAACAAGCCGAGCCCGAGCTTGAGCTCGGTCGTTTGAATTGTTCTAAAGCTTGAGCTCAGCTCGCGATTAGTTTGTCAAACTCGAGCTTGGCTCCTTTACTATTAATTAATTATTTACGCATATATTTATGATTGTAATATTTGTGATTGTAATTTTTGTATATAATATATATTATTTAAATACTTTTGTCAAATGTTTATATATAATTATTTTTATTATTATAAAAATTGTATAAAGTAAAAATCATATAAATAAAAAGCTTGTCTAGTCTCGAGCCTGCTCGAGCTCGATTCTTGAAGCGTGGGCTCGAGCTCCTTCAAGCTCGACTCGATTCTAGCTTTTAACTATTCGATCTTGAGTAGCTAACGAGCAGCTCATTTATACCTCTACATGCTTGAAAAGATCTGTTCAAGTTACATCATAAAGGCTTGGCAGTTAAAAATAATTTGGTTAAGTTTCAGAGTGCGTTAATATTCTATGTTTGCGATGCTGAAAATCTTTATTCTGTAATTAATGTGATCATTCAGTTTATATTCAACCATATTTGCTTTCAAAACACTTCTTGGATGCAATTATTTAAAAGATTGGCATGTCCCCACATCTGACTTTGAAACATCTCTTAAAGAAGTTAAGTTCATATCTTCTGAGAAAGATGAAAGATTGCCCAATTTTACCGATAATGTTGAGGTTCACTTAGCAACAAGGAAGAAGCTAGAGACCTTCTTCTACATTCAGACTTTAAACTTCCTAAGGTAAGGTTACTTTAGACCTTACATAGTTAAACAATCTGCCACAATCATTTGCTTTTTGTATGCTTGTCATTCTATAGACTTTCAAATGTTGTATAAAGTATAAAGATTACATTAGTTGAAAAGAAACTAAATTATCAAAATTCAGTTTAGAATTGACACATAGGCTTGTAACGAAATGAACGGAGCCTGTTCGTAATGTTCGAACACGAACAGTTAAATGGACGGGGTTTTCTTGTTCATGTTGGTTCGTTAAGAAATTGAACATCCTCTTTATGTTTGTTCGTGAACGGTATAAACAAACGAACGTTCATTGAACGTCCTCTTTATGTTTGTTCATATATTAAAATAAACGAATATTAGAGAACTTCCCGCGAAATTGTTCTGTTCATTGAACGTTTGGTTCGTTTATGGGCCTATTAATACACATACAAGAAATAAATAGTAATCTGTAAAATATCATATATTTTAGAGAGTTAAATATGTACTTCTTTAAAACAGTTTATAATAAGCAATTTTGTCTAAGTTTTGGATAATTTCAAATTGAATCTGAACAAGATTGTATTATATTAAGTAATTCCAACTTAAAATACATTTCTATCACAGGATTATTCAAGGAAAAGTGAAGATGTTAAAAATAGTGGGAATGTAGACTTGCTTTTCTCATCTGAGAGGTGTGCTATATCTGAAGCGGCTTCACAGCTATTGGAACTAGTGCATCAAACACTCAAGGTTGGTGATATTTAACTAGGGACGACTCCACCAAAGTATGACTTACGATAACTTTTTTTGTAGTTGTACATATTATCAGTCCCGGCTAAATGGTACTGAGCCCAGGTGGAATCCGCATGATGTATGTTCATGGCATTCGGGTTGTGTTTTAATTAATGATTAATGCAAGTAAAATGCGTGTTGGTGTGAAACTGTTGTTTTAAGTTTGTACTAGGGATTTTGTTGTTGTGGGTCATGATGTTGCAGATTGTGTATTTAGTTGGGCATGCTTTGATGAATTGTTGTAACTATATTTGTTTTTATTGAATTAATTATGAATTAGACAACAGCTACATATGATTCAAAGTATCTATAGGTTTTTTTAGAGTAAATGTTTGCTTCAAAATCAGATTTTCAGTTGAGTTTAGGTTGTTTGGTTTAACCAAAACCGACCAAATTGAATTCAGTTCAGATTTCAGTTGTGGTTAAGATAATTTCAAATATGAACAAATCGAATATCTACTATCTGAACTGGTGAACACACTGAAAATTTGTTAAAAACTTATATGTATGTGATGGTGAACTTGAATTACTTGCTGCTCACTTGTGAGCTGGTTGTGGATATACAATATAACAGACATCCTTGAGGCATTGGTTGAAATCATTTATTTTCTTTCCGGTTTTCTCATCTTAACGAATTGACTTGATATCGACCGTGTCATTGTTGCATCGCATGGGTTTTCTACTAGTTTTTAAGATATATTTTGGTTAGTTATAATGAAAATTTGTTTTAAGATGTATTTTAGTTTATTATAATAAAAGTTTGGCCATTCTGTACTCTTATTAAGAGATCTGATTAAATAGATACATTTCATTCAGCACGAAAAAATTCAGAGGGATAAGATAGTCATTTTGCACGGTCATTCAGAGACTCAACCAAACAGACTTAACTGGTTCAGCACTTACTGGTTCAGATGCTCTTAACCATTTAGACTTCTTACTGGTGCAGCACTTAATGATTCAGCAGTTGCCAAACAGTCCCTAAGATGTGAAGAGGGAGGGGTTTCAATATGAGATTGGTATTCTAATAGTGACGAAAATATAGATACATAATTTAAACAAAACTATTCCATACCGGTATGGCACCCACTTTAGTTTATTTTTCTAATATCTTATTGATCATATCAAATTTATTTCTTAACTGTGGGTAATCAATAAACCAAAAATCCCATCAAATTCATTGTAATTAAGAAACTATAACACCAAAACCAAACACATACAAAATGTCGAAAAACTAAAACAATTTCTACATAAAAACAAGAAAAAAAAAGGTACCTACACCCATACCATTATACCCATAAAAAAACTCTACATTTTTTAAACGGTATGAATTACCAAATTTAAGAAAAATGGGTATTGAATATTGAGATTAGGTTAAAATACAATTTAAATAAGAGAAAATTCTTAAAATGGCTCTATTTTGAAAATAGATTCTATTTTTATCCCTCAAACTTAATAATTCCAAAAATTTCCCTATTTAACTCATATTTTGACCATTTGTTAGGAAATCTAGCACGTCTTTTGTCATCAAAGACGTGCTAGATTTCCTAACACATGGTTAAAAATGAGTTAAGCCTCCAAACACGTAGTCAAAAATATGTTAGTATCAAACACATAGTCAAAGATATGTTAGTTTTTTGTTTGATTTTTTTAATATTATATTTTTATAACTAGTCTTACTTATATTTGTTTTTCTTTTATAACTTTTCATATCTAAAGTTTTATATTATTTCGAATATACCGACGAGACATGCTTACTTTTATCTATGGACTGACATAAACTTACTCAAACTCGAGCCGTGTCAAATCAATATCGAAATGTTCAATAAAATTTGACCCCGCTCGGTTTTAAATAAAATTTATGTCAACGTATAGATAAAAGTAAACATTTCTCGTCAGTATATTCAAAATAATATAAAAGTTTATATATTAAAAGTTATAAAAGAAAAAAAATATAAGTAAAACTAGTAATATAATTTTAAAAAAAACAAACAAAAAGTTAACATATCTTTGACTATATTTTTTATACTAACACATCGTTAACTATGTGTTTGGAGGCCTAACTCATCTTTAACCATGTGTTAGGAAATCTAACACGTCTTTGACGACGTGTTATTAACACGTCGTCAAAGACATGTTAGATTTCCACGTGTTATTAACACGTCGTCAAAGACGTGTTAGATTTCCTAACACATGGTCAAAGATGACTTAGATGGGTCATTTTTGGAATTATTAAGTTTGAGAGACAAAAATAGAATCTATTTCTAAAATAGGGCCATTTTGAGAATTTTTCTTTTAAATAAAAAAATAAGAATTGTAAAAAGTAATCTAACATATTGATCTTAAATTTGAATTGTTGTGATTAATTTGAGAAGAAAATAATGATAGAAAGGGCATATATGAAATTATCCATATTTGTTGACTTTCTCTCTCCACATGCAATACACATGTCAGTTCCTCCGTCATTTTAAAACGTTCATAACTTTTTTATACGACAATTTTTATTTAAAAAAAAGTTCACCGTAATAATAAACGTTTTTTTATCTTTAATATGAGTATCATATTGTTGTAAAAAATAGTGGGTTTTTATACATTTTGTTGTTGGTTTGCCATTGTATTTTTTTAATTGAGTTTTCAACATTGTGTTATAGGTTATGCTCATTGTGTTTTTCAATAGTTACACATATTAAAGATAAAATTTTAAACAAAAATGTACGTCATTGTGTCTTTATGCTCATCATTTTGTATCTTGTTCGTTATTGTGTCTTTATGCTCATCATTTTGTCACGTGTTCGTTATTGTGTGTTTCTACTCGTCATTATGTTTTAGTCATTGTATATTACGCTCATTGTGTATTATGTTCAAGTTATTGTGTATTATGTATTTACCATTGTGCTTTACAATTCAGATCATTGTGTAATATGTATTCATCATTGTGTTTTACATTTTATGTAATAGTGTTTTATGTAGTTGTTATTTTATCATTATATTTACATATTAGAATTACACAACGATGCTATTTCAGTATTACAATTTTCGGATTTCATCACTTTTGAAAAAAAAATAAAAAATGATAAGCATAAAGACACAATGATAAATAGAGAGACACAATAATGAATATAAGACACAATGACAAACAGAAAGACACAATGACGTGGTTTTTTTATTAATTTTTATAAAAAAAGTCATACTCATATTAAAAATAAGTAAACGTATATTATTATGGTGAGCTTTTTTAAAATAAAAATGTCATACGAAAAAGTTATAGACGTTTTAAAATAATGAGTAAATTGACATGTGCAATGCATATGACTAGAGTAAATATGTGTTTTTCCCTTTATGTCTTTCCTCCTTTGTTCCCCACTTAACACATGACAATCAATTATAACTTCTAATCTTTCCAAATCACTTGCCACGAGTGTGTTTAGGATAGTATACGTCTCCATAAAATTATGCAAATTAAAAATGATAATATTTCAAATATCTAATGTCACGTATTTAAAACCAAAGGACTTCTATTCCAATGATATTTTGGTGATGGGATAAGATTTAGTAACCATAAGCTCCTGGATTTGAATCACACAAGAGGAGGTTTTTCTCAAATATTGAGTTTCCTTTTGAATTGGTGGCTTGGTGGTGGATATGATCGCGTGATACCACTGACGACACGATGATGCTTTAGTGATACGTGAGTGATCCAAATTAGTCGTTTAAAAAAAATGTCACGTATTTAAAAAGCAAAGAACAAGTCAATAATCCATTTAGAACCACTGGACATTGCTAATCCTCCGAGTCTTCGTCAACCCTTGTCCCACATTGTCTGCTTCCTCCACTTAAACATATCAAACCAATAATTATCCAACTCAAACCAGTAACTCATCACCTCCATCAATGGACTCCACCCTCTCTTTCTCCATCATCATCATCATCCTCTTCTCTCATCTCTTCATTATCCACTCACAGTCCCGGTACACCTTACCTGATCACCACTTCATCAGCTGCGGATCAAAATCTTCTGTCACATACACCGGACAGACGTTCATCGGAGACGACAACAACCCGGGTACCTTTTCGGTCTCCGGTGGCGTCACCGCCAACAACCCGGCTTCGAACATGCTGGATATCTACAAAACAGCAAGAGTTTTCAAACAGAAGTCATCATACAACCTCCAGGCAGATGAAAACAACACTTTTGTGATGGTACGGCTTCATTTTTACCCTTTTGTTTATGACCAAATCGAGTTATCGTCTTCCAAGTTCGATGTTTCGGCTTCAGGGTTTCCTTTATTATCCGGTTTTACCGTGGGAAACACGTTACTTATTAAGGACTTCATAATCCCAATTGGATTAGCAAAGGATTTCAAAATTGAATTCACACCCACCAGTGATTCATCTCCGGCTTTCGTATCCGCCATTGAAGCTTTCACAACACCGCCCGAACTGTTTCGGCATGGTGTAAGTGTACCACGTGTTTCACCTGCGGGTGATGATGGTGATATGAATGACGTATCATCATCATATGCATTCATCCCAGTTTATAGGATTAATGTTGGTGGAGAAAATATTGATATAGAACGTGACACTTTAAGAAGAAAATGGGTACCTGATGATGGTTACATATTCAGGAGTGAACCAGCACGAAATATAACATTCGCGGGCAAGCCAGCGTATAAAACCGAGGGTTCTACCTCATACGATGCTCCGGATGATGTTTACAAAACCGCAAAGCAACTGATAGACTCTTCGGTTAACATAACATGGAATTTTGGGGTTAATAAGAGTGTCATGTACCTTGTTCGAGCTCATTTTTGTGACATTAATAGCTCGGCCCTCGTTGATGGAGGCTTTAATCTGTTCGTCTACAGCCAATATAAGACGACGATTCAACCCGTTAACATGAAAGCGGTCCAAGTTCCGTTTTATAATGATTTTTTGGTGAATTCGGGTGATTCGGAGTTGGTGAATATTAGTATTGGTGCGGTTGGTAGTGAGAATCAAGCCCCGTTCTTGAATGGGCTCGAAATCATGGAGTTAGTGACAAATTCGGGTGTGGTTGATCATGGAGGCAGTGGGAAGAAGACTAAGAATGTGTTTATTGTGGTTGGATGTGTTCTTGGAGGTGTGGCTTTTGTGTTGGTCTTGTTAGTTGGTGTTTTCATCGGGTCGAAATGCGGGAGAGCGAAACCCGCGGTAGGGGCAAAACCGGAATCCAACGTGGTGCCGTCTTACGGTCGGAGTTCGTACACGAGCATAAATATGGACTTTACCATTAATCACCCGTCACCGATACCTAATTTGAATCTTAACCTTCGGTTTCCATTTGCCGATATTTTGCAGGCGACAAGTGGTTTCGACGAGAAGTTATTGATTGGAAAAGGAGGTTTCGGGAAGGTGTATAAAGGAACTCTTCCTGATGGTATGGTGGTTGCAGTGAAACGAGGCGAAAAAGGACACGGGCAGGGTCGACCTGAGTTTGTGACAGAAATTTTGGTGTTGTCGAAAATACGACACCGTCATCTTGTTACATTGATAGGGTATTGTGACGAGAAGTCCGAGATGATTCTCGTGTATGAGTTTATGGAAAAGGGGACACTTCAAGATCACTTATACGAGAACAAAGCGCACCCGAAGCTCTCATGGAAGCAGAGGCTCGAGATTTGCATTAGCGCGACTCGAGGATTACATTACCTTCACACGGGGTCAGATGGAGGAATAATCCATCGAGACGTCAAGTCAACAAACATTTTGCTTAACGAAAACTACGTTGCAAAAGTGGCCGATTTTGGGATCTCGAGGTTAGATAACGTGGAAGAAACCGAGATTTCGTATATCAAAGGTAGTTTTGGGTATTTGGATCCTGAATACATTAGATGCATGAAGCTGACACAGAAATCAGATGTTTACTCTTTTGGAGTAGTGTTACTTGAAGTACTATGCGCTAGGCCAGCACTCGATAACACGCTTTCTCAGAAGGAAGCAAATTTGGCCGATTGGGGGATCAAACATATACAGGAAGGGAAGGTGGAGGAAATAATGGATCCATATCTTGTAGGTACGATAAACCCGAATTCATTAAGAAAGTTTTTGGAGACAGTCGAGAGGTGTTTGAAAGACACCGGAGATGAGAGGCCGAGCATGATTGATGTGCTATGGGACTTAGAATATGCGTTGAAGCTTCAACAAATGTTTGTGGAGAAAGAGCCGTACGAAGATAGCACAATGAACACGTCGTTGCAATTGCCAATGTCAATGATTCATCGCTTGCCGTCTAATACTATCGACGATGATTCCGACGTGAATGGTCAGAGCCAGGCAATGAATTATATGAACGAAAGCCAAGTATTTTCTCGGTTGAACATGGATGAAGCCAGATAGCACATGCGAGTAATAGAGGGGCGCTACATAATGTTGGTGGTCATTTGTAATTATTAGTACTTTTTTACTTCTGATACATGTGATATGTTGCAGATGGTGTTTTTGGGTGATAAGTGAATACATAGCATGTCAAAAAGAAAAAAAAAAAAGTGAAATACCAAAGGTAAGGTAAGAACTGTACTCAGCTGTTTCTGGATAATGTTTTTATGTGAAGCTTGGTATTGATAGTACCATTCTTTTTTAAATGTCAATGTTTGATTTGAACAAACTTTACACATTTCCTTTATTTTTTTAACCAACCAAAAGGAAATTATATAAACTACCGACGCAAATTATATAAACTACCGACTAGAAAGTAGTAGCAAGTAGTTGGACGGGAACACATTTCCTCATTTTAAGTCATACTAGTTACTAAATAGAAAGACAGAATTACAAATTTTGTCCTTTAAAATAAGACGAATTACGGTTCGTGTCATTTTCTTAGTTTCCTTGCAGGCGGTGTACTTTAAACTTTTTTTTCCTACAAGTTTTGTCCTTTACGCTAACTGGGTTAGAAAAAGTCAGTTAAATCCCATCACATGAGGCGCATGTGAGGGTAGTTTTGTCCTTTCATATATCTCTGCAACTAAACCCTTTATCAGTCTTCTTCTTACTCCATCTTACTCCGCCGGCAATGCTACCGGAATCCACAAACAAACCACCACAATGTCACCACCAACCAAACACCCACTTGAATTAACCGGTGAATGTCAACTGGGATCATGGAAGCTATCAGCAAAATCAACATTATAATCAAACTATTAGTTGGAATATTGAGCCACTTGTTAACAACCATAGGCCACAACAACTCTACACAGCTGCATTCCCAACATTTTTCAACTTAATTTCTGATATGCAATTGGAGATCATACACACACAAACATATGTTTTGGATTATTATCCCCAAATCAATTGTGCAGTGAATGTGTGATTAGTTGTCCACTGTCTTGCGATGCCGCCTAGGGTTCATAAATGGAACCCAGCAACAACACACAAAAATCGCCCACCGACAAACAATCACCATCTAACCCACGACCCAAAGACCGTCGTCCGTACTGCCTGCCTCTCCGCCACCGGTTCTATCGCCACCCACGTCACCACTCACCTCTCACAAACCCTAAACTCTAACTGCAATCTCTCCACCACCACTTCGCAGATCTGAAAAATCGAAATCGCAGACTGGACGGGTTTCCGGCCACCATTACGGCAGCAGCTACGGCCACCATTACGGCAGTCGGTTTTCCGGCCACCATCGCCATCGCCGGAATCACCATCGATCCCTAGACTCACCATCGCCGTCACAGTCACCGATATGAGGGTTTCCGGCCACCATTACGGCAGCTTCTACTTCCCTAGAATCACCATCGCCGTCACAGTCGGTTTTTCGACCACCATTACGGCAGCAGCTACGGCGGCTCCGGCGAGGCTGTGGGCGGTAGATTGGTTGGTGAGATTGATGATGGCGAGGTTGTGATTCCGGTGGTGGTGGTGGTGAGTCCGGCGGGGGTGTTTAGGGTGGATTCTGTGATGGGTAATTGGTTGGTGAGATTGATGATGGTGATTGAAGAAGATGTGGTTAGTTGCAGAGATATATGAAAGGACAAAACTACCCTCACATGCGCCTCACGTGATGGGATTTAACTGACTTTTTCTAACCCAGTTAGCGTAAAGGACAAAACTTGTAGGAAAAAAAAGTTTAAAGTACACCGCCTGCAAGGAAACTAAGAAAATGACACGAACCGTAATTCGTCTTATTTTAAAGGACAAAATTTGTAATTTTGTCAAATAGAAATGCATAACAAGTTACACTAATTATTTTAGAAATTCTAGACCCAATTACAAATTTTGTCCTTTAAAAAAAGCCAAATTACGGTTCGTGTCCTTTCCTTGCAGGCGGTGTCCTTTAAACTTTTTTTTCCTACAAGTTTTGTCCTTTACGCTAACTGGGTTAGAAAAAGTCAGTTAAGTATGACATGTGCCAGACATGTGATGGGCATAATTGTAATTTTAACAGGGGAATATATTATATATATTTTCTTTTCTTTCTCTCTTCTTTCTCTCTAAGCCATAAATTCCGGCCACCTCTCCTCTTCCTCTCCCGCCGCCTCCTCCCACCACCAACCTCCAACAGCCGCCTCCACCGCCAGTACCACACCAACCTCCCTCAACGCCGCTTCAACGTCCGCCGCCATACAACCTCAGCTTCCGAGTCGGCGCCGTTTTCCGGCAGCCGGAGAGCCCACCGGAAAAACGCTCCGCCTGTACCTCCCATTCCATCATCACCACCGCCATACAACCGCCGTATATCTATTACCGGCGGCTAACTGTTCTTCACAAGGTACGATTCAATTTCTACATCGATCGATTTATGCATCGTTTTAGGTTACCATTCGATTTAATCTTTGTGGGTCAATTTCATCTGGGTGTTATTGATTTTTGTTTGTTAAAGCTTGGATCTTTACGGGTGTTATTGATTTTTGTTTGTTAAAGCTTGGATCTTTACGGGTGTTCTTGATTTTTGTTAAAGCTTGGATCTTTATTGTTTCTGGGTCGTTTGTTCTGGGTCGTTTGCAATCTGGGTGTTTTTGATTTTTGTTAAAGGTTGGATTTTGAGTGTTTCTTGTTGTTTATGAACCATTGATTTATGTTTGGGATCTGCTAAAAATGTATAAGTGATGTCATTGTTGATTGGATTAGGTTTTGATTGAATTTGGATCTGAATCGGTTGGGGGAAATGGAGCCTGAGGGGGTTAAGCGTCGAGGGAGGAAGAGGAAGAGAAGGAAGGAGTTGCAGGTGGTGAAAAGACAAAAATGCCCTCACATGCGTCTCACGTGAGGGCATTTAACTGAGTTTTTCTAACCCAGTTAGCGTAAAGGACATAACGTGTAGAAAAAAAAAGTTTAAAGTACACCGCCTGCAAGGAAACTTAGAAAAGGACACGAACCGGTTTTTGGCTTTTTTTAAAGGACAAAATTTGTAATTCTGTCGAAATTCTACTATAAAAGTTCCAACTACCAATTTTTTAATAACAAAATAAAATTTGAAACTACTATTTACCAGTTGGGGTGTTCAAAATCGGATATCCGGACCTTTCGGATAGTGGATTTCACTATCCGAATCTGAAATTTCGGATATCTGAACTTCGTATACCTGAAATTTCGGATATCCGATCGGATAGTGATTCAGATATCCGAAAGAAAATCTGAAAACAAAAAAAAAAAGTGAGAAAGAAATCACACACAATCTGTTTTGCCCTAACAACCTAACAAGAAAACAACATCATGATTTTCCAATCCAATCAAATAACAAACAAGCAAATCCAATCCAAGCGACAACATCTGGTTCGAAATTCAAACAAACAAGGGAATTTTGAACAATCCATTGCAGATGGAACATGGAAAGCGATGGACGGAGGTGTTGACCAGTGATGGAAGAGTGGAGATGGTGACCGGAGTTGCGGAGATGGTGACCGGAGCTGTGCAGATGGAAGGGATAGTGAGAGCAAAGATGGATATGAGAGAGGAAGGAGTTGATGAAGGAAAGAGGGGTGTTTTGTTTTGAAATTAGGGTTATTAGGGTTAAAAACTACATCTACAAGGTATATAATAAAAAAATAAATTTATATTTCGGACAGTTCGGATATCCGACCTATCCGAAAAATCCCAAAAATGTTATCCAAATCCGAATTTTCGGATATCCGGGGTTCAGATATCTGAAATTTTGAATAGTTCGGATACGGATAATCGGATAATTCGGATATTTTTGAACACCCCTATTCACCAGGAGTTTGAAATACTGGATTTACTTAAATGGACGATTTGGTTCAACCTTCTAAAGAAAGAAAAGAAAGGAAAAGAATAAATAGGACACATAAAAAAATAAATCGGCGTCGCTGCGATTGAAAAGAAAAGAAGAGAAGAGACAGGACGCAAAACAAAAAAAAAATGGGCGTCACTACCATATCTCAAACTAGAGACCTCTGCATTGTCTTGAGATGGTTTTTTCAACTGTACTAACAACCCAATAGACTTATTAGAGGGTTTCATTGGTGTGCATCAAGTAGGAATTGAACCTACGAATTTCGCCAATTAGGCTATCCGCTAAGGTGGGGGGCATCGAAGCCCCTCCACCGTCCACGTCATTGCCATGAGGCTTCGAAACCCGCCCCGCTATGGTTTAAAGCCCCTTGCGCCCCATATATATATATATATATATATATATGTATATATATATAATGTGTGTGTGAGAGATGCAGAAAGAGGGGGCTCACCCCCACCCTCCTCTGCGCCGGCTGTCCAGAAGAAGCCCTTCCCTCCGCGCCCCCCTCCGTCGGCACCCTGTTCCCCCTCCAAGGCGCCCCATAGCGGGCAGTCTTATGAGTTGGGTGCTTTAAGTACTATTCAACCATGGATGCTTAGCGAGTCATAGTGAATGGCCAGATTCCAATTCAAATGGAATCTTTCAACTAAAGCAATGAGATGCTTAAATGTAATTTTTTTAGTTCTAATAAATCAGAAGGAATTTAACGACGGTACATGAATTCAAAGCCTGAATTTTAAAATTGAGAGAGATATTTAATCTATAGATGGATTTAACACGTAAATAATCTTATTTAAAATATATAAATTTAAAAAAAAAATAAAAAAAATTCAAGCCCACTGAGAGACGGGCAATCACCCACTTCCTTGAGGCAGCTCTGCCTATGGCATCTACAAATTTAGAACCTTTTTTATAATAAAAAAAAAATAAAAATATCAGCATGTCTGAAAAGTAGAAGGGGCAGTAGGTAGACTGTTTACTAATTGGTCAAATTTCTATTTAAATAACTAGGTGTACAAACTTTATCAACAAAGCTTAATTTGGGAATAGTGATTCATAATAACAGATTTAGCTTTGAAAATCTTGTGAACACTTTTCAGTTGAACTATTTCACCGGTATTCATAAATATTCAATCAATAATTTTCAGAGATATCAAAAACGAGTGTGAAATTTGTTAAAAATTTCGAATCTAATGCAATGGATCATCACAACTCTTTATAAAACGTCATGACTATTAGGTATTACGTGTACGCGGCTGATCCGAAAGGAGTAGGATAGGGCTACATTAATCAATACAATACAACGGCTCGGGTCTTAAGAACTTAACTGTATTTCTAATTGATTTCTAAAATGAATAATAATACGAGACGAATAAACGCAGCAGTGGAATAAATGACAAAACCCAACATTAATCTGAATTGAATTGATAACCCTAGAAAACCAAACATAACCTGTGACAGCAACAGTGCTGATCGGAACTGAACAGTGGTTGAGGTTAGGGGTTTGCGGCTATTAATTCTTCAAATTGTAATATTAATTGTTGAAAAAAGGGTTGGTGGCTTTGACTTCTCACGATCACAGATTAAAAAAAAAAACTTTCAAAACAATATTATATCTTAATATTGTATGTATGTTGTGGCGGCAGCACGTCACAAACCCACAAACAATAATAACAACATTATGAAGCAGTAAAGATACGAAGACGGGATTACGTGGTTCGGTCACGATGTGTAACCTACGTTCACGGGCAACAAACAGGGTCTCTTCTTTTATTGAGGTGCTAAAAAATACATGATACAATATGGTTTATATAGAGAGTCAACTAGGGTTGTTTTCTTTCTCCACAAATTACAAGGAATAAAATAAACGGGCCACTAAAGTTGAGTGGGTGGCCAACCCATTCAACCCTTCAAGTCATCAACTGCCCAACCCAAGACGGGCCGGGGCTACACTCGTAGAACCCAACAATTTCCCACTTGGAGCCTTAGAACGTCTTCACTTGCTCTACATGTAAGCCAACCTGTACTAATAATCTTTAGTCTTCAATATATACCATGTCTTCCACCTATTCGTTGACGCCTCCTCAACACTATTCCTGGAGACCAACTAAAGCTAAACAAAGTTTCAGTTTGTCCAATGTCACAACCTTGGTAAACATATCCGTCGGATTCCTGTCTCCTCTAATGTTGTTCAACCGAATAGTCCCATCACTGACTAAACCCCGAATGAAATGATAACGCATATGAATATGCTTAGTTTTACCATGATACACAGGATTCTTGGCTACCACAACACTTTCATTATCACAGTACAACGGATAATCTGTTTGTTCCCTGCCTAACTCCTCTAAGAAAGTCCTCAACCAAACAAGCTCCTTACTCGCTTCAGCAGCTGCCATATACTCAGCTTCTATCGTTGAGAGTGCCACACTCTTTTGCAGTCTAGATTTCCAACAGATTACAGTGTCCCCCATAGTGAACACATATACCGTAGTACTCTTATAAGTCTCTTTGCACCCACCTAAGTCAGCATCTGAAAACCCTTTAAGAATTGCATGTTTGCCTTTAAAGCATAAGGCCATCTTTGAAGTTCTCTTTAGATACTTAAGCAGCCACTTCACTGCTTCCCAATGTGCTTTCCTTGGATTTGACATAAACCTACTAATAATCCCCACTGCGTGAGCAATATCAGGTCTCGTGCATACCATTGTATACATAGGACTACCCACTGCAGATGCATAAGGAATCTTTGCCATCTCTGCCTTTTCTCTATCAGTACTAGGAGACCGATCCTTAGAAAGTTTAATATGACTACCCATACATGTACTTCGAGTAATGGTTTTCACATCGCTCATGTTGAACTTCTCTAAAATTTTCCATATTTATTTCTCCTGAGATAAAGTTAGAGAACTGTCCTTGTTTCTGGTGATGCTCATGCCAAGAATTTGCTTGGCTGGGCCTAAATCTTTCATTTCAAATTCTTCAAACATTTGTTACTTCAACTTCTTAATCTCTGACATGTCTGAACCGGCAATCAACGTATCATCTACATACAGTAGTAGAATGATATATGAACTATCGAATTTCTTGAGATAGCAGCAGTGGTCTATTTCACATCTTTTGTATCCATTCCTGCCCAAAAAATCATCAAACTTGATATACCACTGCCTAGGCGTCTGCTTCAATCCATAAAGACTTTTCTTTAACTTGCACACCATGTTTTCTTTACCAACTGTTTGAAACCCCCTATGGCTGTGCTATGTAAATATCCTCCTCCAGGTCACCATGCAAAAAAGCTATCTTCACATCTAGCTGCTCTAGATGTAAGTTTTCAGCAACCACGATACTAAGCACCAGTCTGATTGTAGTCATTTTTACTACATGAGAAATTATCTCATCATAATCAACCCCATACTTTTGTTGGAACCCTTTCACTACCAATCGTGCTTTTTATCTCTTTGTATCATCACTCTTATCCTTGATCCTGAATACCCATCGGTTCTGAAGAGCTTTCTTCCTGGCTGGAAGCAGTGTAAGAACCCAAGTCATGTTCTTGTTCAGTGAATCCATCTCTTCTCTCATAGTTCGCTCCCACTAATACGAGTCTTTCAAACTCATTACTTCAGAGTAACACTGTGGTTCCTGTTCTCTGTCAGCAGAAGGTAATTAATAGAAGGGGATATCTCTTAGGAGGTCTAATGGTTCTGAGAGACCTCCTAACCTCTAACTGAGGTGTAACCATTTCTTGTTCTAGTGGAGACTGTTCAGTATTAGACTTTGAACTCCCACTGTCAGAGAAATCCTCAAATTCATCTGCATTTTCTTCCTCAACCTCTCCTGGTGTTTCCGAACTCTAACTATCAACCTTCTCACTTGTATCTTCAAACTCTACATGTTCTTTATCAACTTCTTGTGTGAATAACTTTCTATCTTTGTAAAAGTCCTGCTTCATTAAACACCGGATCACGAGCCCTGCATACTTTTCTGACCTCTAGATCCAAAGCCTATAGCCCATCTTCGCGTCACCATAGCCTATAAAAGTACACTTCTTTGTCTTAGGGTCAAGTTTGTTCATATCGGTGTCTTTTATCCCAATGTATGCATCACAACTGAACACTTTAAGATGTTTGAATGTAACCTCTTTTCCACTCTATACTTCCTCTGGAATTCTGAATCCAAGAGGAACTGACGGTCCTTTATTTATAAGATATGCAGCAGTGTTGACTGCATCAGCCAAGAAGGTCTTTGGAAGCCCTGCATTTAATCTCATTGCTCTAGCTCTTTCATTTAGTGTCCTATTAATTCTTTCGGCTACTCCATTATGTTGTGGCGTACTAGGAACAGTATTAATCATCTTTATACCCCTCTTAGCACATAAATTAACGAATTCCTTGCTGATGTACTCCCCGCCATTGTCAGACTTTAAACACTTCAATTTCATATTCGTTTCCATTTCTTGAGAATCTCAAATACCTCGAACTTGTTTTTGAGAAAATAGGCCGATAGCTTCCGTGTAGCATCATCAATGAAAGTGACGTAGTATTTGGAGCCTCCTAATGATGATACTAGTGTTGGTCCATACACATCAGTATGAACAAGCTCAAGCTTCTCTGCTTTAAGTATTTTTCCTGATTTTACAAAGGTGACCCGGTTCTTTTTGCCGAGCACACACGATTCACAAAACCCTGTATCAAGTTCCACTTTTTTCAAATTAGGGAATTTTCCTTTCTCTGCCAGTATCTTCAAACCTTTCTCACTCATGTGACCGAGTCGTTGATGCCACAAACATGATGGACTCGGTCCCACTGAATTTACCTCTCCCGCTGAGATTTCTGCCATGTACAACGTGCCCTTGTTTTCCCACGAGCAATTACCAAGTTACCCTTCATGACCTTCAATCGCCCTCCACCGAAAGTAAACCTTGATCGTCAAGCTACCCAATAGAAATCAACATCTTCCTTAACCTTGGAATTATTCAGACATCTTTTAGAGTCCATGTAGTTCCTAAAGGAGTCTTCAAGTCGATATCCCCCATCCCGGTAATATCTAGAGCCTCATCATTCGCCAAACGAACTTCGCCAAAGTTTCCTGTTCTAGCATTCTTCAGGCTCTTTGTGCTAAACGTAGCATGGAAAGACGCACCGGAATCCATGATCCAAAACTCAACTGTGTTCTCAACACAACAGACTAGGGCTTCATCATCTGAAACTTCTTTTGTAGCAGCATTAACTTCTGAAGTAGAATTTACTTCCTTTTTTTGTTGAGGTGCCAAAGGGTTAGTACACTGACTTCTGAAATGCCCATTCTCCTGGCAATTCCAGCAAGTAATATATTTTCTTGGTCTAGACTTGCTTCTTTTTCTGGATTTTGTTCTACCCCTGTTGCGTCCTCTGTTCTTGCTCCGCCCTCTACCTTCAGCACTTAGCAAAGTTTTTGATGATTCTCCACTATTCCTTCTTCTAGAATCTTCATTCAAAATCAAGTCCCGAACTTTGTCGAAAGTCAAAGCATCCGATCCAACTGAATTGGTGACTGTAGTGATTTTTCCTGACCAACTGTCAGGTAATGAAGATAAAAGTAGGCAAGCTTGCAATTGATCATCAATTTTGAACTTCACCACTGATAAACATCTCAGGTGAGAATTGAAGGTGTATATATGCTCGGTAGCAGAACCTCCCTCTTTCATGCGTGTGTTAACCAACTCCCAGATTAGGAACACCTTGTTTGCAGACGATGGTTTCTCATACATGTTTGACAATGCCTCCATGATTCTACGTGCTGTGGTTTCGTCTAAAATGTTGTACGCCACGTTCATAGACAAGGCAAGCCTAATCGTTGACTTCGCCTTCTTGTCATAGCTTTCAACTCATCTGTAATCTTCTCAGGCGGTTCCTCCAAAGCCATATCCAAATCCTTCTGTATTAGCAAATCCGTGATTTTCATCTTCCACCATCCAAAATTTTGTCCATCAAACTTCTCGATTTTCGTTTTACCCTCATCAGCCATAATACCGGAGATTAAATAATGAGAGTCAGCACTGGCTCTGATACCACTTGTTAGGTATTACGTATATGCGGCTTACCCGAAAGGAGTCGGATAGGGCTACATAAATCAATACAATACAATGACTCGGGCCTTAAGAACTTAACGGTATTTCTAATTGATTTATAAAACGAATAATAATACGAGACGAATAAACGCAGCAGCGGACTAAATGACAAAACCCAACATTAATCTGAATTGAATTAATAACCAAAGAAAACCAAACATAACCTGTGGCAGCAACAATACTGATCGGAACTGAACAATGGTTGAGGTCAGTGGCTTGCGGCTATTGATTATTCAAATCGTAATATTAATTGTTGAAAAAAGGGATGGTGGCTTTGACTTCTCACGAAGACAGATTGCAAAAAAAAAAAAAAAAAAAAAAAAAAAAAACACACACTTTCAAAACAATATCATATCTTAATATTGTATGTATGTTGTGGCAGCAGCAGGTCACAAACCCACAAACAATAATGACAACATTATAAAGCAGTAAAGATATGAAGACGGGATTTACGTGGTTCGATCACAATGCGTAACCTATGTTCATGGGCAATGAATAGGGTCTCTTCTTTTATTGAGGTGCTCAAAAATACATGATACAATATGATTTATATAGAGAGTCAACTAGGGTTGTTTTATTTCTCCACAGGTTACAAGAAATAAAATAAACAGGCTACTAAAGTTGAGTGGGTGGCCGGCCCATTCAACCCTTCAGGTTATCAACCACCCAACCCAAGACGGGCCGGGGCTACACCTGTAGAACCCAACAATGACAATCTATGATTATAACTGTTAGTTGACAACTACTATATCTATTGGTGAACAAAAATGCTTACCATTGCTCTTTAATGCCACTAATTAACAAAAATGCAATTGGTGAACAAATTTGCTAATGATGAACATATTACAACGGAAGAACAAATTTGCTACTGTTGAACATATTGCAACGAAGAACAAATTTGATACTGAAGAACAAAATTGCTACAGACCCTCAATTTTGCCACCAAATAATAAAGTTGCTAGAAAACCTCACTACTGAAGACCATTTAATATGCCAAAGTCAAAGTTGATACCAACAATCAAAGTTAATACCGAGCATAATGTTATCAAAAACAACTATGCACTATATACTTTCCAACTTGTTTGATGTTTGATTATGATTTCTTATTCAGTCACTAACTAAATACTAGCTTACACGGAATAACTAAAATTATCAAGAAACTACAAAACATGTGATACGCCCCAAACCACACATGATGTAGCACAACATACCCCATTATTAATCATTTATATTGTGTTTTCACATGATTAGATACTTAATACCAAACCACTCAATTTTTAAAAAATCATTTACATTATAAAACATATAGGCGCTCTTTCATCTTCATGTTTCTCTCTCTTTCAGACGCTTGTAAATTAAATGCCAATTAACTCTCCTACTCATCTCTAACGTATTCTCATCTAAGCCTGAAATTCGATTAGGGCAAATGTAATTTACGTTTGTTAAAGTTGGATTAATTCTCATTTTAAGTTTTATCATAAATTCTAATGTTTTTTTGTGTTTTTTTTTTTTTATCAATGTACAGATTTAAAACGTCCCTGATCGAATAACTGCTACTTATCTTGGTGAGGATGAGAAATTGGGCCTTCCTGTTGATAATAAACCTAGAGACATGGCTTAAATATTTGCTATCTGCACGAGTTTTGTCTTTTGATTGTAAGGTAAAATTTTCATTAGGTCTGATTGTTTCAAAGGCAACATTATATTATTAATCTGTTTAATATTGTGTTAGGGCAATTGGTGGTAATGAAACTGCTGAGTTGGTAATAGATAACGATGACCCTACATTGATTGAAATTTGGAAGAATGTGTTTAATCAGGTAGAAAGCTTTTATCTTTGGTCTCATGTGTAAATAAGCATAAAAATTTTTCACTTAGACAGTTTAACACGCAGGCTGATGGTTCCTTAAAACCTCTGCCCGCCAAATTCCAAACACATACTACAATAGGCTTTAAAAGATTGTCTTCAATTATGCAGAACAGGTAATGATCGATAATGTAATATAAGCATCATTAAAGTTGTAGTATGTAGCTCCTTTCACTTTAGTATATAGTTGGTTATTGATGCCTTATGTGTGCCCAACATGCTGCTTATGTTTATAATATGGAATGACAAACTTAGAATTGATCAACTGCTTTAGGAATAAGCCACTTATGTTTTGAATGATTGCAATTTTCTATTCTGGGATAATTCAATTTAAAGGAGAAACCAAGACATCTCTATTTGGTTAAAGTGATATGTGGGAGTCAATGTGTTAATCAAGTTGATGCTAATATCAGGTGCGCAAAAGACCACTGAAACCGTCCATGAACCCAGGCTAAAGGTTTGGACATATCTTAACTTGAAGTTATAGTAGTTTTCAGATTCAACAGGTTAATACAAACTAACTTTTTTTTTAAATATTTATAAAGGTGGACCTGACTGCATATGTGGAGAAACATGAATTCTGTTTTGATGTTGTTCTTGACCAGCAAGTTACCAATGATGAGGTAATATCTCTAAAGTTGATCTTCAAGTTGTATCATCTTTAAATACCAAAGAATATAGAATTCCTTATTAATAGGGTAGAGAAGAAAGTCATTTGACTGGGAAACACGATTATGGTAAGTCATTTAGCTTATTAATTTTGGATTAAGAGGGTAAAGAGAAGTAATACTCAAAATAATACATTTTAACCAGTTAATTCTAGCATAGTCGTTGGAGTTATCATGAAGCATATGATTGTTGGTGGAAGGTGGCTGAACTTTTCCTTTTAATTGATTTCAGTTTCTGTGTAATATTTGAAAGACGAATTATTCTAATTGTTGCTTTGTATGTTGTTCAAAAACAGGAATAAGAAATTGTTCATCACCAGACTTGTAATGAGGTATGTTATTCTCTTTCTTTGTATTATCTATGGTTAATTTGTATGATTCGGGCTTTGAAATAGTCCCGTTTGCCCCAAATCTCAATCATTGGTTAATTTGTATGATTCTTTTCATTTGGCTTTGAAATAGTCCCGTTTGCCCCATATCTCAATCATTCCAATTAAATCATTCCAATTAAAACGTAAATTGACAAACATAGTGCACGTACACGATCGAAACTAAACGAGCGTAAAAGAATTTTTTTCACGAACATAAATGAACGAACAAGACATGTGTTCATGTTCGTTCATTTAACTAAACGAACAAAAGAATTTATAAACGAACTTCCTTCAAAATTTCACGAACTGTTAGACCACCCTTTTTAAAGCTTTTTTTTTTTTTAATTTTATATGCCTGTAATTTACTAATTTGTCTCATTAGAGATTAAAGTGTAAAACTTAAGGTTAACCGGTAGTCCAACACATTCATAAACATTTTACTTCTTTGTTTTATTTCAGAAAGGACTCAGGTGGATGGCACAGATTTTTTACTCAAGTCAGGTAAATATATGTCAACCTTGCAAATCCAGAAAATAAAATTACATTTATTAATGTTATCATTTTAATGATGTTGTCTCTAATTAGTTGTGTAGGAGACTTTAAGGAAGGCTGATGAAATTGTAGGAACCGAAAACAAGGACCGCTATGCTAATATTTGAGGGGTTAATACTTAATTAGTCATAACTTTAATTGAAAACGTGATTTATGGTTATTCCATATTAGTTGTTTTGAGTGTACATACAGTCTCATTGCAATTTTTTGTATATCATGTCAAATGGTATATTTATCTTGTGTATACGTTACCATATGTAGAATTATATGAATGTGTGTTGTACTAACTATGATTATGGAAATTAAGGGTGTGCAAGAGTCGGTTTTGGGCTAAATCCGAATTGAAAAGTGAACAAATTTGGTTTTTGAGTTTATGAAAGCCATCCAGTTTTTGTTTTCGGATGCGATTTCTTAGGTTTTACCAATTGGACTAGGAATTTTGGGCCGGGCAAAATTTGGACCAAAATTATGAACATGGGCGTAAATATTTTTGTTATTTAATAGTTAATTGATTATTATACATTTGGACTATTTATTCTATATATAAATTATAAACAACTTAGTATTTGGTAAACAGTATTTATTTCGTTAGCAGCTACATTGTAAAAAATATGCCATCTTTTTTTAATGAAACGATATGCAAAAAATTAGATACATAATGGTTTAATTGTCAACCTGTTTAACTCATTTGATACGTATCATTTTTAGCTGTTTTTATCTTAAATTATACCTCAACCAAACACGTTTTTATGTAAATTAAATAGAAATTCTGCATTAGAAACTAGATAAAAGTAATGATTTTTATGAACTTTTGCAATACAGTTACACTAAAACAAGGGAAAAGAAAGCATTATAACCTTATATAAGATATCCATCGAAAGCATATGTTCATATTTCACGCCCACAACAAAGTGTGTGCACTCCGTACATATACAAATATACAATATACCTCTTAGGAGTTCGAACACTCACCACTCTTGGTTTTGGGACACATAGCTTTGTTTTTTCACTTTTAAAATAATGATTTTTTTCTTTTAAATTCTATTTATGTTGTTACGCTGTGCCGACACATTTCGACGTTACTAGCATACAAGTTACTAAAACTATTTCACGATTTCACTTTTTTCTTTTAAATATATGATGTCGTTTACGGTTTACGTTTACCTTTTTAAGAATTCTAAATATATTGTCAATATCGTTATCACGTTCTTAGCTAATCTATGTTCCGATATGAATTTTAATCAAAATTGAGTTTACCACCGCAACGCGCGGGCACTCCTACTAGTGTGTGTGTATATATATATATATGTGTGTAGGGGAGGGATCTTTTAAGAACCATGTTGAGTTGTAAAAACTTAAGAACTCTATTATAGGCCAACATTTAATTAAATGGATTTGAATATATGGTTGAGATTAAATCTGACAAAAAAGTCAAAGCATGAAGAAAATAAAGATGTAAGTGGTTATACTAACTTTTACATCCGTTACACATGTGTAAAAAGTCGACTCGGTGCGTAAAAAATTCTGTAATTTTTTTACGTGTATGTAACCTGCATATATTACGCATGTGTAAAAAAAATTCAAAAAAAAATCGTTACACTGAGTTCTTTCGAGTTCTTAAAACTCAAAGGGGTTCTCATTTGAAGTCTCCTAATATATATATATAGGTGATGGTTCATGAGAGAAATGCGAGAAATGAATATGGGACACTAGCTAGTTTTATTTTAGGTTTTAAATGCTTAAAAATAAATGAGAAAAGTATTAATGCATGCTCTCTCTTTAATTAATATAACTAATAAATATAATAGTTATCTATTTAATTAGTATAACTAATCAAAATATTATAATTGGAAAATATTAAGAATTCATTTATTTTTATAACTTATTTTTTCTCTCTTGAATTTTTATCCTACACAAGTACAATTTATTCATACATTAAAGTTTCTTTTTATCCAAAACCAATTTCTTCCAACTCAATATATTAATATCCATCAACACGTATTTATATTGTGATGAATAGTACAAAAAACAATCTTACACGTGTTTGCATTAAATAGCAACAAAAAAGTACATAACCTACACAAAAACATATAACCTACACTTGTTCTAAGAATAAGAAAACATATAACCTACACACGAAAAACGTATAACCGACACACAAAATTCAGCATCAATAAACTATACACGCACACGAAAAGGTATAACCTGCACACGAAAAACATATAACCTACACTCGAAAATTTTATCCTACACAAATACAATTTCTTCATACATTAAATATTTTTTCTATCCAAACCCAATTTCTTCTAACTCAATATATCAATATCCAACAACACGTAAGAACATTGTAATGAATAATACAAAAAACTATCTTACATATGTTAGCATTAAATGTCAATAAAAAATATACAACTTACACAAAAAAACATATAACATACACTTGTTCTAAGAATAAGAAAACATATTACCTACACACGAAAAACATATAACCTACACACGTATAGGATATGTGTATCCTTTTCTTCCTTATATAATTGTTGATGTCGAATTACATATGTAAGTTGCATATTTTTTTGTATGTTGTACGTTTTTATTGCTTAAAACAAGTGTAGGTTATATAATTTTGTGTAGGTTGTATATTTATTGTTTATATTTAATGAACACTATGGTATTTTTTTATTATTATTTATATCAATAATTTTTCTAAGTATATCAATTGAAAAAAAAATATTATGTTTTGATATTTATTAATTAGGAAAGATTTATTATGGTTATATTAGTTGTATTAATAGAAAAGAGTGAGATTTATTATGGTTATATTAGTTGTATTAATTGAAGATAATGCATTTATTGTTGCATTTATATTTTTTTTCATTTATTTTTAAACATTTAAAACATAAAATAAAACTAGTCGCCCATATTCATTTCTCGCATTTCTTACCGTAATTTCATTTCTCTCATTAACTTAAACCTATATAGGCTAAGTATAAAATGAAAACTCACTTCAGTTGTGAAAACTCTAGAAACTCATTCCTAACCACATGTTTTTAATTAATGTTTAAATCTTGTGGTCCACAATTAAAGTGAATAAAAAATATAAATATAAATATAATTTTTTCTCTCTCCTGAAAACATATCTAAAAATTAGTAAAAAAAATGTTGAAAAATAACAAAATATTTTTTTTTATGTTTCGATATTTTGTATTAAATGTTACAACATATATTACATGTAAAAAAAAAAAAAAAAAAACGATGTTACATAGAGTTTTTACGGGTTTTCACAACTCAAGTGGGTTTTCATTTTCACCTTACCCTATATGTATATATATAGTGATGTTATTTTGATCCGGACATTCCACTAAATAAGATATTCCACATGTCCCAAAAAATACATTTACTTTCTCTTTGTACATCATAATTACTACCCTTTTAATTGTAAAACTCATAGATTTTGTTATGAACTTAAAAGCAATTAAAAAGGATTTAAAATCTCACTCTTATAATAAAAAAAAAGGGGGTCAAACAGGTAATTATACTTATAACCATGAGTGGATCCAGAGGCGGATCCAATACATCCCTAGGGGCCGGTGCCCATCGTCCGGCTACCGGAATATCGCGTTTGTGGGTACACGCTAGTATATAATGACTTAACAATAAGTTCGTGTCCACTGTCTGGCTGCTAGTCTTTGCCCACCGTCGGTTACCGTCATCGGCAGATTTAATGATTTACAGGGATGTCTTAACCACCGGCTGTTCGGCGACGCTGTTATTCAACTGTGAAAACGATAGAGAGGATGGGGAAGATGAATAGAGCAGACTTGACTTAAATGCTTTTTTAATTTTTTGGGTTGTGCAGAAAGGATAACTTTATTTAATTAAAATGCTCATATTGTTATATTATATTGTTTTTACCTTTATAAAATTTACCCCTTGATTCTAGTAATTAAAGAAATCATACTCCAGTTGCTGTACGCTCTACAAGCCTACCACTCAGTCACAGTCGTGATCATAGTGAAAAATAATATTATATTTGAGTAATTAATAGCTTTATTTTAGTCATTTTATTAAATTTTTTGTTTAATATATTAATAACATTTAGTTATTGGAATTTCGTTTTTATGTTTCACGTTAAAATTTTATAACAAATTTATTATATGGTTAGATAATTTTAATTTGATAAAATATATTATTATCATTATTATATGTAAAAAACTCTTTTTGAAAAGGTAATTTGTCCCTTCGATAATTATTAGCTAATGTTCGTAAGTTTTGCGAATTATATATAAACAAAAAGTATATTGTGACCTTGCGATTAAAAGTTTGTGGTTCTGACACTGAAGGTCATAATAATGACAGTTGGTGCTTGGTTATAGTGTATAATAATTAAAGAGGTGAATCCAAAATGCAAAGGTTTGTGTGTAAAAAGATTCGTTTACTCTCTCATATGCCTCGAAAGTTCATTTCACTCTGGCCCTCCAAAATAGTTGGCTGGCCGTGTTCACTTTGACCCGACCCACATTTTACTCGATCCATTTTTGTGCCTCCCGTAACAAAAATTCCTGGATCCGTCTCTGAGTGGATCTGTGAACTCACCATTAAGAACACACAAAGGTCATGCATGTCAACATCTAAGTCCACATCTAAATAGTGACTGTAGATGTTCCCTAGAGCCTCCACATGGGTCCCAAAGTGCATCAACATTTTTCATCCCCTTAGTGAGGCATTCTATGTTGATTATTTTAGTGTTATTGGATTATCTTGTCGATCAAGATAATAATGTTAGCGATTAATCGAGTTAGGTGACGCGAGAGTACTGGCCCGTTTAACACAAATATTATTTCGGTTTATTATATAAATAAGCATTGGATTTATTAGTAATTACTCATGTAATTGGATTGGGCTTGGTAAAGTGAGGCCTAATTAACTTAATTAAATAAGTGTGGGAATCAGGTTTCTATATTACTCCATGTTTTTCCCAGTGCCCTCTCACTTGATCGATCGAATATACATGACAAGAGAGAATACGATTACTTCTTCTCTGGTTCATCATTGCATTCACCCAGTGGCGCAGCCACATGTTGACCACCGGGTTCGGCAGAACCCGGTCTTTTTCGATTTTATATATAACCTATGGTATCGCATTAATGAGCGAACCCATTCTTTTTCAGCGAGCGAACCGAACCCGGTATTTTTTGATTTTATATATAACCTACAGTATTGAATTAATGAGCGAACTCATTCTTTTCAGCGAGCGAACCCATTGCCATTTCAAAATAAAAGGTTCGAACGCATGGATTATGAAAATTTTAGTTAAATTCTTTGACTATATACTTTTGTTATAATAATGATATTGCATTTTATTTATCTGACCTAATGAATGACCTGACTCGACCCGATACACCTGGGTCCAAAAACTTTGACGACTGAAAAAACTCGAGTACCGAAAAATCCCGAACACATAGGATAAAATTCCTGGCTCCGCCACTGCATTCACCAAATCAATAAAATCCAATTTCATCTACTGGAAAATCTCTATCTTATCCGATAAGTCATTGTGTGTAACCCACAAATAGGTTTATCTGAAAATGATTCACGATTGATAGATAAAAACTAAGACTGAAATCAACGTTACAGGTTTGCAACATTGATTGAATTTATCATCCAGGTACGCAAATTTTACAATAAAGATAAACATATTAGGGTTTAATTGGATTAAGTATTCAATTTTCGTTTATAGTGTTGATTTCGTGGCTAGTGGTATAATTAGATTTTAGTTGAAACCCTAATTTACAAAGTTTGGTAATATGTTTCTCATATAATTGGTTTACTGATTAAAGATAGTCATTGGAATTCTTTGGAAAACATGGCAAAGATAAACCTATTAGGGTTTAATTGGATTACACGGATATGTTAAGAGTTATTGGATTAACTTGGTTATTTTAGTGTTATTGGATTAACTTGTCAATCAAGATAATAATATTGGTGATTAATTGAGTTAGGTGACGTGGGAGTACGGGCTCGTTTAACACAAATATTATTTTGATTTATTATATAAATAAACATTGGGTTTTATTAGTAATTACTCATGTAATTGGATTAGGCTTGGTAAAGTGGGGCCTAATTAACTTAGTTAAATAAGTGTGGGAATCGAGTTTCTATATTACTCCATGTTTTTCCCTATACCCTCTCACATGATCGATCGAATATACATGACAAGAGAGAATACGATTACTTCTTCTCTGGTTCATGATTACATTCACCGAATCAATAAAATCCAATCTACTAGAAAATCTCTGTCTTATCCAATAAATCATTGCGTCTAACCCGCAAATAGGTTTATCTGAAAGTGATTCACGATTCAGATATTAATCCATGCAATTGTTCAAGAAACTAAGACTAAAATCAATATTACAGGTTTGCATCATTGATTGAATTTATCATCCAGGTACGTAAATTTTACAACATTCTACATATTGCCCAGAAGTTGAAAAAACTGTTCAAGATTTCTTCCAATCCTATGAAGGCATGATGGGATAGCATCACTGACTTATGCCAAACATATGATCGTTGGCGTAGACCTCTTTATTAATATTTCACATGCACCTAAGGGAAGACGTTAGCATCCATTCATTTAAGAGACTCATGGTGTTATGTTTTAACAAGCAACTGATCTAAAAGTTGTAACTTTTGAAACTCGGGGACTAAAATTGCAAATTGACAATACCAAAGGAACAGTTAGTGTAATTAAATCTTTTTATCATAAGTGTGATTTCGTCATTTTATAAAACAATTATAGAAATTTTAATAACGATATGCACCGCTAGTGTTGCATTCGTGTATAGTATAGGACCAAGGGTGTAATTTCATAATCGAGAACCAAAACCAAAACCAAAACTAAAATTTGAATATATCAAATGGAGTATCCGTGTAAACTACTCTTAACGTTAACACTAATAAGAGAGCAACACAATAGGTTCTCTAGATAAACTAGTTACATACGGTGATCATCATACTCATATCGTTTTAGTCGGTAAAAGAAATGAAGGGGGACAAGATTGGGTAAAAATAGTTTATTACTTTGTTATGTTTCTTTGATTTTAACTTCTATTTCTTGATTTAAAAAAAAAAAATCGCACACGTATATAGACGTAATACTATTAATACCATATTTATGCATGTTCAAAGCAATTAGCCTTTTTGTTTTTTCCTATGTCTTTCAAGGATGTTATCCTGTTCTTTCCTTGCTCTTTCGACAAACCAAACAAATAGGGGAAGTAGTTTGTGGATGAGTGATTGGGGGGAGGCGCTTATCTAGTGGCGGACGTTAGGGAGTGTCGAGCATTGGTGTGCTATCAGCTCGCCAATCAGATGGCATGCTTTTGTTTTTAGTCTTTTTATTATTTTTTTAACTCATTGATAAAATCATAACACATAATTTATAATTCAGTTAGTGTGTGTCTCTCCGCCTACATGTAACTTACATGACGGTATCTTTTATTAACAAACTCGCTCCACTACTCTTGGTCTAACCGTTGGTAGGCTGAATTTGGGAAAACCAAAGAGGCTTAATAATCACGCTTGAGCATTTTTTTATAATGCCGGCATCGTAATGTCTTGGTTTTAAATTTCAATTTTATAATGTAACACTAATTTCTTGTCTTAACTAATCCTTTTAAAAGGCGTTGTTTTCACACCCAATTAACCTTTGCATACTTTATTCTTAACCATCTTAATTTCATCTCCAGTCAAGCTGTTGTGCACTTGCAATTGCTTGGAACCACAAATATTATCTGATCCACAAATATGGAGGCATACTTACAGAAGTATCAACATCTTAAGATCCAACTGGAAGTGATAACATCAGCCAACAACTTTGATGATGAGAAGAACCTTATTGGATGTGGTGGTTTTGGGAGAGTTTATAAAGGAGAAGTGTCTAACTCCGAGAGGCGAAGCATGGTCGCTATTAAGCGTCTAGATCGTAAGCATGGACAAGGAGAAGCTGAGTTTTTGAAAGAAATCGATACACTTTCCCGTTACAAGCATGAAAATCTTATCTCTCTTGTGGGATTTTGTTATGAAGGGGGTGAGATGCTCCTCGTGTACGAGCTTGCATCTAATGGAAGCCTTGACAAGCATTTAGCTTCCCGTGATCTCACATGGTCACAACGTCTAAATATATGCCTTGGTGCCGCAAAGGGACTAAGACACCTTCATGATCCACGGGAGACACACCAGAGACTTATTCACTGTGATGTAAAAGGTGGCAACATCCTACTTGATGACCACTGGAATGCTAAAATTGCTGACTTTGGGTTCTCAATAATGGGCCCTGCTAACGAGCAGCAATCAACTATTATCACCTTAGTAGCAGGTACCTATGGGTACTGTGATCCGCAATATGCGATGACCAACACCCTAACAAAAGAGTCGGACGTATATTCTTTTGGTGTGGTGTTAGTTGAAGTTTTATGTGGGACACTATGCTATAGATATAAAAATGGTCCTGTTGAATATAACTTAGTGCCCACATGGATTAAAAGTTATGCAGAGAAGAAGTTAAATGATATCGTCTTTAAAGATCGGACCATTCAACCATTGGAGACAAGTGCTTTAGCGATAGTTTCAGATATTGCGTATCGATGTTTAAAGGAATCTCGTGAAGACAGGCCAGAGATGGCTGAGGTTGTGACAGAACTTGAGAGTGCCCTCGAAAGTCAAGAGTTACTAGAAAATCAAGATTTTAAAGGTGAATGGAAAAAACATCGTTCTTACTACAAAAAGATAATAAAGAGTGCAGAACCTCCTATGAACTACAGATCCGAAATTGAATTGATGAAGCTTCTATCCAAAGGGGTCCTCCTTAATGGGGGCAACAAGGTAAATAGCTGTATACTATGTTCATATTCTTGAATATATACACCTGAGTTCTTGAACTTGTATATGTTCAAATAATTAAGTCAAGCATACTTGTAATTTGATCAACGCGCAAGACTGAAAAAAATGCTATAATTTTAACACGCATGAACTAACTTAAAGTTGTTTTACGGACGTATAGTGGTTTTCTATAAATAAGAAGGGAGACCATTGTGAGATGATATCTATTGTAGAATGTTTGGGTTTAGAATTCAAGAAGAGATCCTTGAGTGAAGAAAAGTCAAGGTGAGTTCTCCTGTTTGTAGCTAGCTTTTGAGACTATTTGATATGTATAACATTCATTCAGATTTCCGAAAGGCACCTTCAATTTATGGGACGAGACATTCAAAACACGTGTAAAAGCTCAATTCTTGTCACCTGGAATTACATACACGGTGAACCTTGTGTTCAGATTTGGAGACGCGGGCTACCCTGAGGTGAGAAATTGTCGACTTTTGCCCCTCAAATACAAATTACAAGAAGAGACAGAAATTTCAGTTTCGCACCTCGCATATGAGAGAGACGATGGATGGTGGATGTGCGAATTGTATCAGTTTACTAATGACAACCGAATGGTTGATCTTCAAATTCTGTTTGAGAACTTCCATTTTGAAACTTTCATTGAAGTAGAAGGCATCGAATTTCGGCCCTTGGAAAAAGTAAGATTACAAATAAAAGTTTATTAATGTACATAGAGATGTTCAACGAAACCGGTTCCTGGAACCAAACCGGTGGACCCGAACCGGTTCCTACCCGTTTTTTGTAGGAACCGGACCCTATCTGATTCAACCCGATGATCCGTGACCGGTTCTTGCATTTCTGAGTGGGGGCGGGTAGGAACCGGAACCGAACCGGAACCGGTTCTGGAACCGAACCATCCGGAACCGGTTCCTAACCGGTTCTACTATAGCCGTTGGAAATCGTTTTTTTGGCCGTTTTTTTGACCGTTGGGGTCAAAAATAGCCGTTTTTTGGCTCCCCCAAGCACCCCACTACTAGTATAAATAGGTATTTGGTGTCATGGGTTCATCACAACACTCAAAACGCAAACCCGAACGCAAAAAAATACAAAAAAACGCTATTACAACGTTTTGAGTTCTCTAATCTCTTGTTTTCTCTTTTTCTATATTCATATTTGTTGTAACCGGTTGGAACCGGTTACGGTACAGGAACCGGGTTAGGAACCGGTAAGAACCGGTTAGATAGGTTAGGGGTCCGAGGGTGGGAGAACCGGTTCGGTTCCCTAACCGGTTCGAGCCTGGAACCGGTTTAAAAGGGGGTTTTGAATATAGGAACCGGTTAGGAACCGGTTCCGGTTCCTAGTCCCAAACCGTTTTGAACATGCCTAAATGTACATGTACATCATTAGTTAATTAACATCCTTTTAATTCTCTAGGAAAACAGATGATCAGCCACAATATCATTTAACAAAACCCAACGCATTAACGATTACATCAAAGTCTAACTAATATAGTTATGTCCTTTAACGTACAGGTGGATGAGAAGCAGCCCATATCAGATTCAGTTTCGAATGCAAATTGGGAAGAATCATTGCCAACTGATTATGAAGACATAATAAAACGGTCAACAGATAACGTGCAATGGACAACCAAGGAGGAAGCGTACTCAATTATGAGCAAAGGGTTCTTAATCAGTGATGACAAGAAGAGAAGCATTGTAAGTCCTTTACGTTTTCTCATATGTAGGTGTGGAGCATTTTAACACGGTTCAATGGAAGGGAAGCATTACTAAACAAGTGCTAACCACATATCTATGCTATTGTTTGATAGTGGTTTCATCTTGACCAATATGGAAGGAAATGTCATATACCATCAGCAACAGCAGCTGGCATATGGGCAGGGGACAATACGGAGCGTTATCCTGAATCAAGGTTCTTTTATATACTCCCGCGAATTGTCTTGTTAGAAATTACCATCTTTCCTACATATGTGCACCATATGAAAATCTTTACATGTAAGATGCTTTTTTATGATTTTCCAGATTTGGAAGAGCCCAACATTGTGACTCCTGGTATATTAAGATTGTCAACGATATCCGGTCTGAACTGGTGTCATCTAAAACAACATATGCAAGTTACCTTGTCTACAAATTACCAAAAGACCAATCTGGATTTAAGGCTCCTATGAAAGTGGAGGATAAAACATATCTGGGTCCTAGACATAATAGTTATTTGTATATCTATTTAGTAAGTCCTCAAACCCCAGTTATTAGGTCAAAGGCTGATCAAAACACTCACAACCCACTCAATAGGACGAAGATAAAAGGCATTCCACAACTAAGAAATGATGGTTGGATGGAAGTACAAATTTGGGAGTTTCAAACTGCTACTACCACGGAAAAAATTCGTATGAATCTTCATTTGACCAGTTGTGGTAACACCACCAAAAAGTTTAGCGGGCTTATTATTGATGGTATTGAGTTTAGACCCATATAATCTCTATTTTCTGTTATAATGGATAAGAAGAATTAGATGTATGCACTTTTCATTAATCGATTTGAGCGGAAGCGTGTTTTGATTAATCTTATTTCCTTGAAACAAGTCTTTCTCTACACTCTCATTTTGCTCTATGCTCTTACCATCAAACCGTTATATCCATTTAGCATGTTTGCAAAAACAACAGTTAATTTACAGACTAACGAGAAACAACAACACAGTTCAGAAAACGATGAAGCTTATTTATGAAATGCATGCTACTAATAATATCACTTGATGAGGATGCATCTAATGGGAGATCCCTCGGCTCCTAATAACCTTAACGGTAAGCAATGCACATTATATATCCCTGCTTCCATATCTTCAAGTTTCAGACCTTCCACAAGAATGATCTCTTGAGACCACACATTTAATATCCGTGTTAACTACTTCACACACAAATGAAGTATGCTAAGATTATACACCTTACCCTGTTCTCTAAGAAGACAAGATGAGAAGGAATAAGATCATCATATGCAGCAGCAGACAAGTAATCAATACCTACAAAACAAGAGCAAATGATTCATTATGTATTTATGTTACGCATAGCAAAAATGTTCTCTGGTAACATTTTATGGTTCTCAAAGTGAGTTTTACCAACAAGTTGGATGCCAGTGTTGTCCTTCAGCCACTGGGCCCCATCCTTCATAAATCCCACATAGCTTGTGTCGAATGCCTTTTTCCACATCAGCCGTCTGAAATTAATGATTCGGAAAATGAAAAGTGAATATTTTTTTTTTTAATTTAAAAGGTGCCCGAAAAAGTGAAAGGAGGTTGGGTACCTATCAGTGTTTAATGTTCTGAAAAGCACACGACTTACTCCCTTGGGAATATTCAAGGACTTCATAACATCAGCTGAAACAATAAGTAATCAAAATTTAACTCACATGGAGGCTAGAAAATGCATATCAGATATGACATATCGGAGATTGTCCAGCTACCACATAAGCAGTTCATAGGTAACAGAACTGCAGAAGTACACACAAGCAGTTCATATGTAACAAGAGTACACATAAGCAGTTGATGATCAGTACCTGTTATGTTCTTGTCCCTTGGAACATCAACTACTAATGCTGGACCTGCAGTAAAAAGAGACACGACTTAAGCTAAAGTTCTTATAGGCGAATCTCTAAATCTTGTCAAACTAGTCACACAACTAATCTAATACCATTAAGTACTTCTAAATCAAGACTATCAATATCAAAGCCTGCTTCATAGTAGTTTTGGTACATATGTCCGTCCAGGTGCATCAACATGAGTGCCCGCATGAGCAGCTAGCTTTATAATCGAGAAGTTATAATCCGACCCATTTTTCATACTTTCAAGGAGTTGAAGGTACTCATCCCCAACCCCATCTTCAGAAACCCCTGAAGGTGTTCCCGGAGTAATCCTATGTGTAATATCAAAAATCTTCCCATTTCCATAAACTTCCCTCCTTGGAGGAATCAAATCACTGCTTCCACAAGAACCCTCATCATATAGAGACGGGTACGCGATATTTTGTGATGAAACAATCATAAGAAGTAGAAAAAGCAAGAGATGTATAAACTGAGAACTCATCTTTCTTGAAAACATCTTCACTAAGCTAAACAGTTTGCTAATAGTGTTTTAAAAGCTAACATAAGTTAGATGTGCAGCTGTGGTTAGAAAAGAATCATATTTCACTATCCTGCTTGCATTATTATCTCTTTAACACATTAAATTTTCAAACAACCCCCTCACTAAATTCCAAGAATATGTCACATAAGTCACATGACGCATTGCCATACTTATTCCACCTAGCATACAGGGCATACCTGTCAAGTGATGTTATTTGGTGTTTAACACAAGGACAAAAAAAAAAAAAAAAAAAAAGGTTAAAGAAAAAAAATGGTAAGAGAGATATGAACTTTTGAGGTCCAAAAAAGTTTATCTTGATATGGAATTCTACCAAATAGGTTACTCCACAATTAAATCTTTTTATTGTAAAATCTTGCTAAAAAGATATTTGGTACTTGGAACTAATTTTAAGCTGCAAACTAACAAAAGATCAAAACTTTCATTGAGGCATTTAATCAAACAGGTTTACACTCACTAACTATTACTATGTGACTTCAAAATCTAAACAGATTTTGCTTTAAATCTAATAAAAGTTAGCATTACTAAAAAGACATTTGGTACTAGCCAGGGGTTTTTATCGGGTCAACCCAAACGGTGGGTGTTTCGGGTCATGTTATTCAGGTTTTTTTTCTAATAATAAACTAGCCCGAAACCCGATTAACCAAATTACCACTTTTTGACCCTATTTAACCCGACCCTAATTAGCTTATTCAGGTTCAGGTCGGGTTAAGTTAAAAAAGAAACCAACAAAAGACCAAATTTTCATTGAGGCATTTTATCAAACAGCTTACACGCACCATTAAGCACATGAAGATCAAGCGTGTCAACATCAAACCCAGCATCAAAGTAATGATCAAACACATGCCTAGGAGCATCCACGTGGGTCCCAGTATGCGTGGGCATCTTCATCTCGGAATTATTAGCCAGTGAGCCGTTCTTCATGCTGCCCGGAAGCGAGAGAAACTGCCCGAGCCCATCTTCCGATCCCCACGACGGCATGTCGGGATGGTAGCGGTGACTTATGTCGAATATATGACCCTCGTCGTACACCTCTTTGCGGGTTGGAGAGAGAAGGTCGCAGGGTGTTAGGGTGGGGATGAATGGAGAAGATGGGTATGCGTCATCGGCGACGGAGTATGCGACTATGAGTGTTGTAAGAAGTACGGCGGCTGCCGGAGCATTTGATGTAACCATTTGAGATGGAAGCTGACGGCTTCAAACCCATGAATCAGTGAATCGTATCCACCAACGATTACTTCAATTTGTGTACAAACCTTACCCACCCAATTATCTTCTAGACATTTTTGTTAGCAAATTGGAAATAAATAATCAATTTTAAAATTTACCACCGGCGGTCTCAATTTTCAACTATTTTTGTCTCAATGAACCTCTGTTAAAAAACACTTAACGCCGTTAAGTTTTCTCCAAAGTTTCAAACTGATGTTTTAGGGTTTTTAATCGAAAGAACGATACGAGTCGACTGACGTAAAACTTATATCAAAACGGTGATTCAAATGACTTGATTTTTGTTAATTGGAAATTCAAACACCTGAATTGAAATAGTGTTTCGTTGCTTGGATCACTGTTTCGAGAAAGTTTTACATCGGCCGGCTCATATCGTTCTTTCGATCAAAGGCCCTAAATAATCGGTTTGAAACTTAGGAAAGAACTTAACGGCTTTAAGTATTTTATAACGGAGATCCATTGAGACAAAAATAGTTGAAAGTTGGGGACCGATTTTTAAAATTTAGATTATTATCGGCCAATACACAAAAGTTGAGATTATTTATTTCCCAATTACCTTTTTTTAGGTGTAAGTTTCAACTAATGAGATTTTTGTAAAATGATGTTATTTTTAGTTTAAAACAAGAACAAAACACACTAATTTTAAATGAAAAAAAACTAACAAAGATCAAAGTTTTATTGAGGTGGTTAATCGAACAGTTTACTTTCATTAACCATTATTAGTCTTTGGATTGTAAAATCGTAGCATATGTTGTTGTGAATCTAAAAACAATTTAGGGTGTGTTTGGGATTGCTTATGTAAGTGAAAATGGATTTTTTGTTAAAAGGACTTATTAACTTATGAATTTTTTAAAATAAGTTTTTAAAAAAATGTATGGATTAGCTTATGTGTTGGGGAAAACTAAAGTGACTAACAATGACACTCTTTATTAAATGAGTGTAAAGGGTTTTGAGAGTTAGAAGGGTGTAATAGGTAAATCAAACCCATTAGGTTAATAAGTTACATATTCATAACTTTTCAAAACCCCTTAATTTTGCCTTCTCCATAAGTTAAAATCCATAAGGTCTTATGGTGTGCAAAACACCTTATACACCTTATTAACTTTTCAAAAAGTTTACAAGTTATAAGTTGATAAAAATAAAGAATCCCAAACACCCCCTTAGTATTTCTAAAATCCACATGGGTCCCGGTTTGAGTTGGCAATTTCATCTCAGAATTATTAGCGAGTTAGTCGTTCTTCATGCTGCCCGGAAACTAGAGGACTACCGGAGGCTGTCTACCGATCCCCATGAAGGCATGTGGGGAAGGTTGGGAAATGCCATAACCAATTAATAACTAACAAGGTCCTTGAAACAACAATGATGGGGATGGTGAACTGGTGATAGAAACAGTATTGGTAGGGGGTGCGGAATGAATATTAATATGCAAAGAAACAGAGATCACAAGGTTGGGGTGGGGGGTGGTGGCATAATGATAGTTGAAATTTTTCAAGAAGGAACCATGTAGCTCCCGTTCATGGTGTAAAGGTCGATTTAGACCAGCAATTTCTGAAAATGCCTCACCACCTGTTCGTATATTAGGAAGAAGAACGCTTAACTCTGGTCCTTCTTACATCACTTGCCTACCTCATTTCCATGCCATGGCTGCTAAACAGCCATATTCACATTTATCTGACTTTGGGGCTATTTATAGTACCATTGGAGGTGGAAGTTTTGATTATAATGAAATTAAATTGAGACTCTTTCGGTTTTCTTTAAAGGATAAAGCGAAGCATTGGTTTATCTATGTTGAGTCTTATCTTGTTATTTTGTTATGTTAGACTTAGATAGCTTGTCATTGTAATATCGTCATAGCTTTCGTTTAACACTTTGTATTAGGCCCGAGGCAACTTTATCTTGTAAGCCCAATGGGCAAAGCCCATTTAGGCCCAATAATTGAAAACCCTAAGGAGCATGGTGCTCCCTATAAAAGGAGCACTATTCACCATGCTTCTTAGACATCTTATATAAACTTCATCTTTTCTTCTCATTTTTCATTTTGGTTTTCCATACAAACGACCCGAGAGTCGAATTTTATTAGTGATTTTCGTTCACTATTAACACTGATTGATGTGAAACAAGTTATTAAATCCATTCGTTAACCTACAATTGGTATCAGAGATTCAACTCAACTTCTTGGGGTTTTCGGATTATCTTTTCGGATATTGGTCGTGTTGTTTGGTAAATATGAGCTTGGATTTGTGTTAGTCGCTAGTTTTGAACTATTTTGGACCTTGATCTTGCAAGAAATGGACTAGATATAAGATTTATGTTCTTGATAGATTCGGTTTGCGAATCTATGTGTTAAACTTGTGATAAAGTTGGACTTGTTTGGGTGTTTGTTCGTGAAAATTAGTGTTAAGAAAGCTATAAAATGTGAGAATTCAAGATTTGTTGTAGTTGTAGATTTTTTGTTAAGTTCATCTAAATCGCAATCGTAGTTGCTACAGTAATCGCAATCGCAGTTGCTACAGTTATTGTGATCGTAATCCCAAAAGAATTGCAACCGCAATTACCTTTCAGAATCGCATTCACACTCTTTTCAGAATCGAAATCGCATTCCTTTCATAATCGCATTCGCAACCTTTTGGAACCGCATTCGCAATCCGTTCAGGATCGAATTCGCAATCCTATCACACTCGCATTTACAATTTCAAGCAAAATTCTAAAATTTTGATTCTAAGTGATCTAAACATCGCTTTTGAAGCTAAAACCCTGTTGAAAAACTATTTAGTGATGGACAACAAGTTCAGGTCAAACAAGTCACCAAAATTCATAAGTTTTAAAGAATTCAGTGATTGGAAGTACATGTTTAAGAACTTTGCAAAGACTCAAGACTTGAGAATTTTAGCATCAACTGAAAAGGAACCTCATCGTCCTCAAATTAGAAATGAAGTCGATCAAATAGTTGAAAAACCTCAGTTGATAGACACACAGTTAAGACTCCAAAAGCTTTTTGATATTCAAGGACTAATTTCTTGTCCTCTTCTCCATATCCTTCAACAGGAGTCTCTACAGGTCCATTAACTGTCATGGTCATGGGTACATGGGGACCAATTTCTAAGGATCTTAAAAGAGTAATGTCGGTCATCTTGACATAGGTTTTGAACCTCCATTTAAAATCGTCAAAATTACTTTCAAAAATCATTAGTTTGGGAGGTTTGGTAGTTTTTCTGGCTTCATTCTCAAGTCACAAACAACTCCTCAACAGCTCAGACTCGTTTGCTATTGTGTAAATCAGTTTCTAGTCCAAAACAGTCTCAAAGTTGATTAAACACTCTAAGTCCAAATGAATCGAGTCACACAAAAAATGCGATTGGATTGAGTGAAAAACCGATTGCACAGATATGCGATGTGATTTGATTCAGCCAGAGACTAATCGTACAAATATGCGATGCGATTGGATTCTTCCAAAAACTTATCACACATATATGCAATGCAATTGGTTTCCAAATACAATGCGATTTGTTTCAAATGCGATTAGAATTTTAAAATGTGATGAGATTGGATTTCAAATGCAATGCGATTTGAAATTCACATTTGAAATCCAAGTGCGATGCGATTTAAAATTCAGATACGATGCGAATTAAAAACAAACGCGATATGATAGAATTCTTACACGATGCGATTCAACTTTTAAGAAAATCCAGTTTTCTTGGAACTTGTTTAGTACGATTTTGATAACCCCTTTTTCACAGTTTGAACCCAAGTAAACTTTTAACACCAACAAACACTACTGAGACAACTTCTAAGGCTTTCAAACACTTTTTTTCATCCCGTAGCACACTAAAAATCTCGTGAACACTAGGGGTGTTTAAGAAATCCGAAATCCGAAAAAAAAAACCGAAATCCAAACCGAAACCGAAACCCAAATAATCCGATCCGAATAACTAATTCGGATTCGGATCGGATTCGGATATGGATTTCAAAAAATTCTGGATATTTTGGATTATTCTGATATCCGAATAATCCGAATATATAACATGCTATTAGTGTGTATAGCCAAGTCCATTAACATTTACAATAACTTTATAACCATAACTTCATTATTCTTTCAATCAACCTAACACACCATAGACAACAACGTTATAATACTTCGTCGTTATACTCTCTAACTACTTAACTTCCTTGTTCTTGCAGTGTTTTATTTTTATTTTCCAGTTTTGTATGTTTGTTTAATAAAACTTAAGTTTGTATATTGGTTATACGGATTATTCGGATAATTTCGGATTATCCGAATCCGATCCGAATCCATCTGAATTCAATTCGGATCGGATAGGAATGTCTCTAATTCAGATCGGATCGGATTTTGGATAGGGTTCCAAAATTTTGAAATTCGTACAATCTGAACCGAATAAACCGAATAACCCGTTATCCGATCCGATGAACACCCCTAGTGAACACCTTTGTTTTTCAAGAACACACTCTTAAACACACAAACAAGATCAAAATCCAAGGTTGTAACCCAAGAACCTCAACTAGTAGAGGCAAAAGCTTTGATACCAATTATAGGTCCTATGATCGGGATCAAACAGCTAAGTTCTTGGATCAATCTCCTTAGAGGCTAGCGAATATCACCTCTAAGTAACCAAGATCTCAGATGTTGCTGTTGTTTATGTTATTACCAAGAATGGTAAGATAAGAGAGAAAGGGGGGTAGTTGTTAAGAAGATAAGGTTACAATATGGCAAAGGTTGTAGTTGCATGAGATGCTTGCACTATTTATAGTGCAAGTCTCATGCACTTTGTTTATTTCATTGGCCCAACAGGCTTGTTTACAAGTGGCCTTAGGCCCAAACATACAAGCAAGATAAAAGACGATTACATATAAATGTAAACAAACACGACAATACCAAAGACTTAATATACAAAATAGAGCCTAACACATACATTACAAACACAAAGTCATATATAGATACACACTTAAGTATGCATGCATATTTCAGCATGATCACTCCACCAGTCTCCATTCACAATACTTAGAATTCACATAAAATCCTTAGATTCACATCAATTTTGAACAAAATCCTTAGAATTCATAATTAATATAACACCCTGGCTTAAGCGGAAACGCCTGAGTGTGACGTACAGATTGCTCAAAACACATGTGACACTATTAAGTGAAAATATTATCATTAATTAATTTGAACATCAAGTACATAAGTTGTAACAATAAATACAAGGAATTTATATGAACAATTAAACAACTTGTCCATTTATTGATATTACCTAAGTTCTAGTATCTTCTCCAAGTCTCATCCTCTAAATATTATACATGTAGCATATATATAAAATAAAGGTCATCTAAGTTGGTGACTTCACACAAGTTTTGATATATATAACATAAAAACCATACAATTCCATGAGACATGTGATAATAGAGCAAGTAAGGTCCTTTCCAGCTAGTAGCAACCAACATACTCAAATGATCGCGCAACTTGTCCATTTATGAGTCCCTTTTCCACTCATAACAAAATGGCTCTGAGTGCAAAAGGGGGGGGGGGGTTATGATCATACTTATTGAGGATACTACGTGCAAGTAAGTTTTGAGCAACTAATCAAGTAAACACACAAGTCATGATATGAATTGTAGTTTTGTAAATGGACAATTAAACAATTGACTCACTAGGATATATATGCTATCATCCTCGAAAATGAGGATGATAGTTTGAACGAGCTGAACAAACGAGGCGGAGAATCACAACGAATTATCCTAAACAAGTATATACGAATGCTAGATTTTAATAGCAAGTCTAAATGAAACGAATACTATGACAAATTGAGAACCTAGGGATTTTTGCTTTAAAATGAATCTAACTAAAATGAATTAAAGTTTATATAACCATTTGATATTTATTAGTTGAAGAATTATTTGTAATTGAATAACTGTAACTTATTAATATAAACTTAAATAATGTCACCCCCCAACATAAGACAGAAATGTCGGGGTGCGAACCGTGGTTCACAGCTCACAAGGTACTATCATACAATATAAAATATGACAATATCTAATTAGTTTATTTATTTCAAATTTTAAATAAAGTCGCACAAGTTTCAAATATAACAATAATAATCTCAAACTAAATAATAGAGCAAATATTCTTTATTTTATTTCCTAAAGTCTTTTTATGCGTTCTTCACCTTAGATTCAAATCAACTGTTAACCTGCATATGCGTAGAAATTAAACAAAGATTTGTCAACAACACATGTTGAGTGAGATGATCATCAGTTTTGACACTAATAATAATATGTAATAAATGATAAATAATAATTCCTCAAACAAAATAGTGTGAGTAATAATCAATCAGACAGTGAGCAAATAATGTGCCAGTTGACCATGCCTCACGAACACGGGCTATAGCTATTATGACTAGCATACAAATGTGATTGTCGGTTAACCATGCCTCACGAACACGGGCTATGGCTACTAGGACGATGTATGATTATACTATAATGTGATTATGATGGACCTCTCCTAATATGATAGAATGTAAGTACATAAGCAAGTAATAAATAACATTTGATTGAATGCACACGATCATTCGTTTGGTAGTTTTGTGTATATATGTAATATAAAAGGAAATATTAGTACGCATATGTCCCCAAATGTTTAAAAACAGTAAAATAAAAAGGGGAATGATATCTCACCTTATTGCTTAGGCGAGTGTGCGAGAAATTGACTAAAAACACAATTAAACGAGCGAGCCCTCCTTTAACGTGCTGACTGAGATAAACCAAATAGACTTGAAACTTAGTTATAATAAACTATGATTAAAACCGAGAATATATCCGCTAGAATTGATCCAAACGGATGTCTAGAACTCCGGTTATGAGACATTCAACGTTTAAGCGAGCTGGTACTAACCAGAATTCGAACAGCGAGTCGGAGGTCAGATATTGGTTAATAGCTTTAAAATCTCGAGATAAAAATAAAAGTCTGCTGGACCGAAAGTCAGTTCCGACCAGAAGATATAGTAATTGAAAAATTATTAAAATTGACTTTTATGCCCCTAAACGGGTTAGAAAGCAATTGACCAACAAAAACCTGTCAATCAGTAAAATTGATAGAGGGCTTTTGTTCTACAGATAAAAACCTATAATTTTTAAGAAGACAACTTACCTTGGAGATGAATAGAAAAATGAGAAAATCATGGTCAAAGAAGCCTTAAACACCAAAGTCAACTAGTCTAGAAAGAATGCGATTAAACTTGAAGAATATGATAATGGGGAAGAAGAATTCGTGGGTTTGATGTTGTGAATGACCAAGGATAGTAGTTTTAAAGTTTTAGGTTATGTTAGTTTAAATAATAAAGTCCATAAGTTCGTTTATTTGGTAAATGAACTCGTTTAGGAAACAAAATAATCAATAAATGACAAAATCATGTCCAATATCTTAAAGATCTTGTCTTAAGCATCAAGAAAACGACTTGGTTTATTTTAAAACATTAATTGACATAACTTGGAGCTTAAGTTTCATTAATTTAATTGAAAATATGAAAGAATTGGTAAAATTAGTCCCTGTCTTTCCTGAAAATGCATTTTTAGCCATTTAAGCGATTTTAAGAGTTTCTAAGGACTATTTGGAATGATTGAAAGTTATGAAATTATAAAATAAGTTAAACCACGTTAAATACCAATAAATACATGTTTTAAATAGTTCGAAAGATCCGAATTACATTCATAAATCGGTTTAAACATAAACGAATACAAATACAAAAAATCCGATATGTTACAAATAACAAGATTAAAACCAATTTATGATTAAACGTTTCGTTTTTGGGTAGCATAATAATTTAATTTATTAAATTAAAGGTTTTTGCATGAATTATTTTAAAGAAATTATACATATTAGTTTATGCTGAAAAAAAAAGATAAACAATAATTAATTTATTCAATTAATTATTTAGAGATATCAACTATATTCGTTCTATTATAAGAAATATTTAAATAATTTTTTTTAATCATCTTATTAAAAAGAAAGTTTATAAGTTTATTATCATCAATGGATCATAAGATTTAGATAAATATTCATGCTTGTTCTTGCAAAATAACTATGTTTGATCCTAGAAAAAATCAAAGTGTTTACCTTGGATATCCATGATCTTAGTGATTCTTAAAACCAAAATATAAGATTTTTATTATAAAAGTATCATGGTCATGAAAAACAAATTATGATCATTTAACATAAAATCGAAACAAAAACTATAAAATGCATGAAATCATAAAACTTATTTGTTAGTGCTTTCAATCTTAGGAAAATAATGTATTGAGATGTGAAAAAGATGGCGGATTAGTCTTCTTTTTATAGTGAATTTTTAGAGTGATTATGTTTTATAGAATTTAAGAAATTAAATCATGTTTAATATAATTAAAAACACAAATAAAAAATAGTTTAATTGGGTTTTTAAAAGGTTTAACTCTTTTAGTCAACTTTTTTGAATTAAAACATTCATTAGTTTTTATTAGTTAAGTAACATATGAAAAGATGATGATGATATTAATAATAATAATAAAAAAAAAGTAGTAGTAGTAGTTCAAGAATAATTTAAAGTAAATTACATGGGACATGTACATAAATATATGATATTAATTATGAATGTTTTACATGAGCATGCAATATTACAAGGGTGATGAAAAATATAATTGCATAGAAATGATCGCATGATTGAAAGGTGAATTACGAGTAAGTTCAAATTGACGAACGTCACTTAAAATACATGAAACGAAACTTGATATTAATTAATAACATTATAAATAAAAATATATATAAAAATAAAAACACAACCGAAAATTTAAAATGGGTCGGGTTTTCGAGTTTTAAAATTAACGAATGTTACAATTAACTATCATAATTTCTAACAAATTCATTAGTATTCACACAAATTTTAGTATGCAAACACACCTTAGTTGAATTTGTGAGGATACTGATATGTGTATCTTCAATTGTTATATTCAAAACAAGAGTGTGTGAGAGAGATAACGGACGAGACCTACGTGAACGCTAATGGTGCTGACGTTGATACTGAACGACGGCAGAGATGAGGCAGCGGAGGCGATGGAGGTAGCAGTGGAGGTGAAGAAGGAGGCAGTTGCGGTGGTGGTCATCTAGTGCGAGGCAGAGGAATAGAGAACAACTGTGAAGAAGACAGTTAGGGTTTGAGAAATTAGAGGGATTGGGGGAGGTATAGTATATAATGTTTGCGACTGATTAGCAACCAGTTTCGTGTTATGTTTTAGTGGGAAAAGTTAAAATGCAAAGGGAGACAAAAATGAAAAGTGTGAGAAGGATTTGTGGTCACACAAAAAGCGCCTTAAAAATTGAAAAATATAATTAAAAAAATCGTAACTCAAAATATAAATAAAAATGAAAAAAATTTAAAAGACCAAAATGTTTCCCCAGTCATTCCCGTTAAAAAAAAGCCAAAAAAACACAGTGCCGTAGATGAACAAACAACACAATGATAAATAAAAAAAGACACAATATGTCACAAACTATAATACAGTGTCGAATAAAATATAACACAATGTTGGGTAATATAACACAATATCAAGAAAAAAATACACAATGTTAAGGAAAAAAGACACAAAAATAATGAAAATAATAAAAAAAACGATTATAAATAAAAAGACACAATGATCTTTTTTTCTCGACAATGTGCCTTTTATGACATTTTTTTTATTTTTATTTCTTTTGTGAACGAGGAAGACGGTGGAAAAATTTTTGTGACTTTACATTTTTCATTAAATTTGAGTTATGATTTTTTTAATTAATTTTTCACTATTTTTAGGGGCTTTTTATTAATTTTTTTTATAAATTATTCTCAATATTCTTATTTTTGTGTTCCTTTGTATAATAATTTGACTCATGTTACACTTTTCTCATTATTTCGATAGTTTTTTTATAATTTGATTTTGTTTAATTAAATTTAATGAGTTTTGCGACCGAAAAAAGAGCGGATGCAGAGTTTTCAACCGTTTTCAGACCAAAAGAGGGTTAGTCGTTGTTTTTTCTACCAAAATGAAATCCGTAGAAAATCGGTCGCAAGTTTTGCCACCATTTTTTTCGGTTGCAAACTTTGATCGCAATTGCCAAATTTTCTAGTAGTGTAATTAGTAAGTGATGTTAGTGCACGGAATTGGTGTCCGCAGCTGTTCGAATAGGATAGGGGTTGTTTAGTCTTTATATTAATGTATAAAGGCACATTCGCTAAGGATGTTTAGCGAATGGGCCTCATTCGTTAAAGGCTAGACATATTCGTTAATGTAAGAGCTCATTCGTTAATACTGTGTAACGAATGGAGGCTCATTCGTTAAAGTAATGCCCATTCGCTAAGGATGTTTAGCGAATGGGAGGTCATTCTCTATGGGAAGCCTCATTCGTTAGTGATGTTAACGAATGAGGAGGACAGCCTATAAATAGGCCTTCCCTAGTGAATGTGCATAGAGATCTGTGCCATATTTATGTTTCTGTACCGTTACCATGCCGGATTCTCTCTAGACTCATAATGTATCTTCATCATGTAATGTAATCATCCTTTAACGTATTGAACACGAGTTAACGTATCGATTTGCGACTAGATTCCTGGCTCGTAAATGTTCGTATAACGTTTCTACAATTGGTATCAGAGACGGAGGTTGCTCGTGATACGTGATAGTTCGAGTTCATCATTTTAATGTATAGATTGATCGGATTTGGAAGTGAATCAGTGATTAATTGATGAAATTGATTGAAGATTGCAGTTCCTGATAAAAATCCGAGCATTTGTAATGTATTTTGGTGTTTAATTGACTGTTTGATCAAAGTCCTCTATGGACAGCCATGGATGAACCTTTTATTTGTAGATCTGAATTAACCTGGATTTAATGTATGGCTGATAAAATTGATAGTTGCATCATGATCGTAATGTAATTCCGAGTACTCGTGATGATTCTGGATGTTAATTATGAAGTTTGGATGAATCTGCCATGAAAGGAGCTTGAAGATTTGAGTTTTCCGGCAAGAAACCCGTTTTTCCGATGAAGATAACGGAATTTTCTGGCGACCAACTTCCCATTCGTTAATTTAAAAGTCATTCGTTACGGAAGTTTAATGAATGAGTTATTTGTTACAGTGTTTAACGAATGAAAAGCTCATAACGAATGAAACCTCTTTCGTGTACTGTTCATACGAATGAGGGTGATTAATGTATGGAAGACATTCGTTAAGGGTTTAACGAATGTGAGCTTAACGTATGTGGCTATTCGTTAATGTATTAACGAATGAGACCCATTCGTTCAAGGGTAACGAATGTGGATGGATGATGGACGAATGTGCTACTGTTGTAGCGAATGAAGACCAGGATAACGTATGAGATTAAAAAAAAAAAAAAGAGTATTTTCGAAAAATTTTCTTAAACGAAATTTTTCGGGGATATTTTAAATATGAGGGATACTCTTCTAGAAAATTTTGATGATATATTTTCCGGCCGACTTTTCACGTATATCGAGGGGCTGAGGGGGAGTAACCGCTTAAGTTAACGAGACGTTTATTGAATATATTTGAAGAATTGTTCAAGACCTTGCCTAATTTGTCAAGAAAAATGGGAGATAAAACTTTCAAAGAGTTTAAACGATTGGTATCTTTCCTACATTTGCAAGGATTTCTTGAAAAATTACTGCTATTCGGGTGGTAATATGTGATTGCAAAGCTATGTTTGACCGAGTTCAAGACTGTATTTGTTCTTCGATTGGTGATTGATTTGTTCAAGATTGAAACCAGACTATGTGGGATACGAGTTTCTGTCCGATTACTTCTTTCTGAGGGACTTTGATCCTGACTATGTTGGCTACGAGTATTCGGCAGATTGCTTCTGTTGAAGGGGACAATTCTTGAATGGGTTGATCTAATTGAAGAATATACGAGTCTTGTCATCTGATTGAAGAATATGATCGATTGATTAACGAAGGTTGGAACTCTGAATCATATGCCCAAAGCATTAGCGCATCCAAGCGTATTGGTTGCCGAAGAGCTTCAAAGGGTTATATTTTGGGATAGACGTTATCGAGAGAGTGAAGACCGTTGTGAAAGATGTGGAATGATCGGGTTGTTCATGAAGATGTGTGACGAGGTTAAACGTAAAGACATTTGTACTTTACCGGTGCGACAGATAGCCGATGACTTGCTGCTAATTGATTCGTTTGATTGAACCATATCATATGCCAGCTGGATGATCGAAATGATCACCTGGATATGCTTGTTTGAGGGGGAGATCTATACGAGTAGCTACAAGTTGTTGGTTTGCTTACAACGAGTTATATTTTGTCTGATTGCACAAGCCCGAGAATCATCAGCCAAGGGGGAGGTTGGTTGTACGACTGATGATATGCAGTTAAAGTATTAACGGTTAAAATATTCAACTTTAACGTATTCGTTGTTAAAGTATTCGACGTTAACGAATTCGACGTTAATGTATTGGTCTTTAACGTATTCGTTGTTAACGTATTCGACGTTAAAGTATTGGACGCTAAAGTATTGAAGACTAAAGTATTGGAAAGCATTCGAGAGCTACGGACAAGGGAGAGTTTGTTAGTGCACAAAATTGGTGTCTACAGCTGTTCAAATAGGATAGGGGTTGTTTAGTCTTTATATTAATGTATCAAGGCACATTCGCTAAGGATGTTTAGCGAATGGGCCTCATTTGTTAAAGGCTAGACATATTCGTTAATGTATGAGCTCATTCGTTACTACTGTGTAACGAATGGAGGCTCATTCGTTAAAGTAATGCCCATTCGCTAAGGATGTTTAGCGAATGGGAGGTCATTCGATATGGGAAGCCTCATTAGTTAGTGATGTTAACGAATGAGGAGGACTGCCTATAAATAGGCCTTCCCTAGTGAATGTGCATAGAGATCTGTGCCATATTTATGTTTCTGTACCGTTACCATGCCGGATTCTCTCTAGACTCATAATGTATCTTCATCATGTAATGTAATCATCCTTTAATGATTATTTGAAGACATTCATTTAAAAATTTAACGAATGTGAATGGTTAACGTATTATTCGTTAAAGGTTAACGAATGACTTAGTTAATCGTTAAAAACTTAACGAATGAGAGAAGATTCGTTAAAAATTTTAACGAATGAGATCTCATCGTTAACTAATGAGTTCATTCGTTAGTTCAAATTTTGAACGAATGACCTCGATTCGTGTGAAATTATTGGATATAATCCCTAGGTTAGACGAATGACGGTTCATTCGCCTATTTCCTCTTTCGTCATCTTCTCTAAACGAAACTCTGCCAAAATTCTTCACCAGAATTCTTTGCTTGCACATTAGCCTTATTGATTGATATCTTTGGCTTCAGCAGGTAATGGTGATCCTAACCATATTATTTTCATGGAATTTCATCGGTGTTTTGAGTGTAAATTGCCTTAGTAAAGCGATGAATATTCATCGATAAATTGATTGTTACTGAAATGCTTAATTGAATCATCATTGGCCTAAAAAAATCATTGGTTTATTTGTTAAAATTTTTGGAATGTTTGGAATATCAGAAGTTTAATCGATGCATATCGTCGGATTTGACTTTGATTAGTCAAAATTGATTATGATTTGACTCCTGGGTTAGTCAAATAGTCTGATTTGTTATCTTTATAACGAATGTAACATGATTCGTTAATGGATTAACGAATTACTATCTGATTCGTTAATGTAACGAATGGATAGTTATATTTCATAACGAATCAGATTTGATTCGTTAAATGATTCTAATGAATCCGAGTTATTCGTTAAACTTGATTTGTTACTTGTAACGAATAGGTTAATGATTAACGAATGTCTCTTTTAATGTATAACGAATGTCATATTCGTTTAAAGTTTTTAACGACTGTGATAGTCATTCGTTAATATGTTGATTATTTTGGAATATTTTATTTATATATTGTTTTCTACAGATATGGAACTGTCTTGGAACAAGAGCCACAACATATGTGCATTTGTAGAGCCGAACTTTGAAGATACTCCTATCTTTGGGGGTATGATTCGTTTTCTCATCTGCTCGAGAATCTACAAGGCTATCTCTACCCGAACAGTTGTATATCAGAAGATTATTAGGGAATTATGGAATACTGCCAGCTTTAATGAAGCAGAAAATCAGATTGAAGCAGTTGTTCATAATAAGCGGGTTGTGATAGATGTTGGAGTTATTCGAGACTCACTGGGTTTTCATGATACTATTGATGACAGGTGTGAGTTCGATCGAGTGTTGATAAGAGGATTATTATTCCGACTAAAGTATAATGGAGATTTAGGTAAATCAATGTACAACAAAGCGAACTTGTGTGAACAATACAAGTATTTGCTTCATGTTCTTATACATTGCCTGGGTGGTCGGAAAGGAGGTTTCGACGAGTGTAGGGTGATGTTACAATCTGCTTTCATGGCCCTAGTGCTGAATAAACCATTCAATTTCTCTGAATTGGTTTACTATCATCTGAAGGAGAATATAACCAGCAGACACAAATTCTTAATGTATCCTCGTTTTCTGCAAATGATGATCAACGACTTGGTGCCAGACTTGAAGAAAGATTAAGCTGATGTTATGAAGCTTGAACACATGAACGAAGAAACTATGAGACGGTTGAGATCTTATAGAGGTTAGAGTTTGGAAGATCGACCAAGGTATAAACGTTTGATTGGTCATTTAGCAGATGTTGATTATGTCGCGCCATCTAATGATCGTTGGATTCATGACGATTCCGATTCAGAACGTGAAGATGGTGATGGTAATGACAGTGGAGATGATGGTGGTGATGGTGGTCCAGGACCACTAGCTGAGTTAAATTATGACCAGAAGCGTAAGCGTAAAGGTAAAGAACCAATGACAGAAGAAGGGGAGAAAGTCAAGAAACAAAGAGTTAGAAGGGGTTCGGGTATTGAGATACCAAGCCAGCCTTTTGTACCTTCTACTGCTGTTTCTACTCCTATTATTTCTTCTACTGCTTCTCCAGTTCCAGGTGCACAGATTCCACGATCTCCTACTCCTAATATTATACCAGATTTTCCTCGTTCTCCAACACCTGTGCAAATGCCTACGTCTCCAATGCCTCAAACTCTTACTACTATGAGGCTTGATATTCAGTTTGGAGATATATTACATAATGTATTGGCAAAGATGCCTACACCGCAGCCAACTACACCTGTTACTCCTGTTACACCTATACCGTTGCCGAGGCTTGAGCATTCCTTTATGACATTCAGTCGTCCTTAGGGTCCTATGCAACCAATACATCCTAATTTTTATCTTATGGCTCCTCACGCTCAATGGTTTCATATGATGAATCTGTTGCATTTACAACACACACAAATGCAAGCAGATCGAGCTGCAAATGAGCTAGCGCAACGAAACTTACTGAGACATCTTCTTACAGCTCAGCGTGATAATAAAGAACTTCGAGCCCTTGTTACTGCTCAGGGGGAGAGGTTAGACAAACAAGAGGAGATTATTCTTCAACTGACATGCAAAGAATATGAATTAAAGAAGTTGAAAAATAATGAAGATGACCAGGATGGTGCAGGGGGTGGGGTAGATCAGCAACCGGGCGGAAGTTCTACACCGTTGGCGGGTAATAAGACTGATGCTGGTGTTGGTAGCGGATCAGAAGCGAGTAATCTACAGATTGTTCCATATAAAGATTACACGAGAGCCAAGCCAATAGATGTTATTCCGGCTAATATGCTTCTGTTTGTAGAAATGGATGGGATTGTTTACAGTATGGTGAATGCTGATGAGATCGAAGAAGGTGAATTTATTGATCATTCGTTAACAAAATAACAAATTGCCTTACTTCTGGATCTAAATGATGATGAGATTGTGGAATTGGGTAAAAATGTGGATGTGGAGATGGAAGATCGTACTGATACAGGTATTCCTCATGGGAATGTACCTGATTTTGAAGACGTGGAAGTGGAAGATGTTACTGCTGAAGAATATCTGGAGTTTTACACAGATAATAACAATGATTCGGGTATTCCATTCTTTACAACTGAGCATTTCAAAGCAGCAAAATGTCGATTACAGGAGGATAAAGTTAAGTTAAAAGCTGCTGAATCGAGCTATGTGTCCACTACAGAGAAGAAGAGGAAACGTGCTTTTGATGGTATGTTTGAGCATGACGTTGAAAAGATGAATAAGATGATCAAGACTTTCTGACCGAGAAGATGTGAAAGTTGAGAAAGCTCGAGAATCTGCATACCAGATGAAGAAGTATAAGCCTGCTAAAGACGTTAAAGGTGATATGGTGGCATGGCAGTATGATTCAGATCTTAAGGTATATATCGTTAAGTGTGAGCATGGTATTTATTATTTCAAACGCCCACACGATATTTTATCTATGCCTCGGTGGTATCTACGAACCTTAGCTAATCGTCCGTTTGTTAATCGTGGAGACAATAAATGGGCTATCTGGTTCTACAGGCAGTTATTGCATGAAACCCGTTTTGGTTTCAAATTCTTCTAGCCTCAGGTGTCGACTCATAAATATATTGATGAGATAGATACACACACGGGATGGAGGAAGTTAATCATAAAAGTGAAGCCGCCGAAGACTATGAAGAGGGTTCCGATGAAGATATTCCCTCAGAGTTTCTTCACCTCATTTAATTATTGGTATTATGATAATCGTACAGGTGAAGCGGTTATTGTTTATGGCTAGGGGTCACACACGAAGACGTTACGTGTAATTGATCCAATGTGGCTGGTCAATCTATCTGAGTCAGACAACGACGCGTTGTTCACAAGTCAGATCAGATTTGCTAATGTAAAGGATTATGATCTTGCTATGCAGTTTCAGAGAGTGGTTCGTGTCTGCTATGCTTACAAGATTCATAGCTGCATTGATTGGAAGATAAAGATGTTTCAACGCTAAAGTATGATAAAGAGCTAGAGACGAGGGGGAGTTTGTTGATACACTTTTTGTACGTCTCAGTCTTTATCAGGGCATTAATGTATTTAGTATAAAGTATAGGGGTCTTAATGTAAATATGGCTAAATGAGCCATTCACTCTAATGTAATGTTACATTCGTTACCCTGTAACGAATGTAACACATTCGTCTAATTGTAAGCTTATTCGTTAACCCAGATTAACGAATGAGATAATGAATGAGGGCTATTCATTATAGGTTAAAGTATTAACGAATGAGGAGTTCATTCGTATGATTAATGTAACGAATGTCACATTCGTTAATTGTTAAGTTAACGAATGTGGTCATCCCCTATATATATGCTGTAACTTATTAAAGAAATACAAGTTTTCAGTTCAGTGATCATTCTCTCTCGTTACTCTGTCAAATTGTCCTCTCCATAACGTATTCCAGCTTAATCGTATATCAATCAACATGTGTATCGTTGTTATCAAGATCTAGATCCGTATCCAGGTTCTTTCAAGTGAGCCGTTTTTCATGCTGCCCGGAAGCATGCCCGAGACCGTCTTCCGATCCCCACAATGGCATGTCGGGATGGTAGCGGTGACTTATGTGGAATATATGGCCTTCGTCATACACCTATTTGCGTGTTGGATAGAGAGTGGTTCCCTGGTGTAACGATTCCGGCAAAATCAGGTATACCCTAACCGGTATATACTATTTATGTGTTATTTAATAATGAATATATGAATTATAATGCGTTTATATTAGTAGGTATGATTCACAGTACGGATTATACTCGATTATACAGTTAATCATATTGGAAATACGATTAACCGATTAACGGTTATTGAAGCCTGAACGAATCAAGGATTACATTATAGACGAGACATATGATATTTGGTGATGTTTACGAAGTATTAAAGCTTCGGGATAAGTGAATTAAAGCACAGAAAAAGAATTTTCGAATTAATGATACGTCGGTACGTTAAACGAAACCTTTAATACCAAACCGAGCAAGAGACGATCGATCAAGCCGAAAAAGATGCGCAATTATTAATAATATGATGTTTTAAGTTAATAAATGTCATGGTTTAAGTTTTTAATGTTTTTAAATCGGTTTTAAATAAATTTCTTTTTTTAAGCCGAAAACGACCATTTTAGCCTCGTTTTAAGCCGAATTAAACATTTAACTGAAAAACGAACTGAACCAGATTATCCAAAACATTATCCGGATTTCCAAAATCCAAATGTGTGGCTAGAAATGGAAAGGTGGGTCCCACCCCACCTCCCTCTTCCTTCCGATCGGACAAGGGGGTATAACCCCTTGTTTTGTTATTTTTTTTAGAACAACATTTGCATCATCCTTCTTCCTCTCCATATTATGAGCTAAAAATCCAGAATTTTAGCAAGAAAACCGAGGTAAAAATCGTGTTCATCTTCTTTTCTTGAGTTTATTTGCAAGAAAATGAGGTTTCAAGTGAAAAAGGGTGAAAACCCGAGATGAAAACCGATTCTTGCATGATCAAGTGATGTATACGGGTTATACAAGGGATCTTGGTCCAAGAAAGGAGTTAAACGAACCAAAAACGAATTTTTACGGTTTAAATCTTTGTTTTTAAATCATAACCGAAACCATGAAAGAAATGGCTTGATTGTGGGTGTAACTTGCTTGGTGTGGTGTTATTGTGCTTGTAGGTGTTGTATCTAGTTGTTAACCAAGGCTAGAAAGCAAGATCCTTGCGATTTGAAGCTAAAAACACAAGGTAGTTCGGTTTATGTTCGTTTATGAGTGTTTTGGACAGATTGTGGTACGTTTAGAGTTAGGCTACGAAATTTCACAGAGATGATCTACACATGAAAATATGAGATCTGTGAAAATTTGGTAATTTTTGGACAAAGGATGAATATTTGGTGAATTTAATGCTCGGTTTTGGCTAAAAATAGTGAAAAATAGTTAAATATCATGAAAAATTCTGGAAAATTCCAGATAAGCTTTTTATAACATGTAAAAGTCACACACAAAATTTTAGGTCAGTTGGAGAAGTCTAAGTAGGCTTTTCGGTTAAACGAGTTCTATGGTTTTCTTGCTCGGTTTTAGTGAAAATGGCATGTAAAAAGAGATTTTGGTTCTGAAAAAATTACAGGGGACTATGTGGATGGCAGGGGTCATCCAGGAAAAATTTGGGATTTTTCTAAGGTCGTTTGGTATTTACGACATATTTAGTGTTTAAATGGTGTTTAAAAATAGATAAATAAATTTTAAATATAAAAATTAATTCTGGAAATATTTTTATAAAATTCCCCACTGTAAAAAAGTGATTTGTGCAAAATTTCAAGATCCGAGATTAAACGAATAATTATTTGTGCTAAAAAGAAAATAAAAACAAACTTTTAAAGTTTAAAACGCGTAAACCGGTAAAGTTCGCCTAAACGAGCTGACTGGTGTATAAAAACCCTAAAAATGAACTATTTTCATATAATTGAGTTAAACAAGTAAAAATAAATCATCCGAAAATAATTCGGATGATTTGAGTAATTTTATCCGATTTAACAAGTTTCCGGTACACTAAAGACGGAAACGGGTCCCGCGGCCAATCGGGGCGACTAAACCGAGCTCTAATTTCACAACTTTAATTAAATTATCAGTCAACAACTATTTTCGGGTCGTGTGCTGACCAAACTCATTCTTGAAACGTAAAAACGGATAACCGTGCTAGGCACGCAAAACGGGGAAAACGAATTAATAGTAATTTTGATTATTGAACTCTAAACGATATCACAATCTGAGTCCGGAGAAGTGGGTGTTTTGAGCTGCCGTTGGTCTAATATCTCGTGTTCGAGTAATAACTGGAGTTTGAGGACTTCGTAAATAGATATACCAAACTGAACCCAACTCTTCATCCCTTACTTCTACAGGAGCCGCGTACTTGGATTGGTCTCTTGGTAATTTGCAGACAAGATAAGTTGCATATGTTGTTTGGGATGATACTAGCTGGTAACTGATTTCAGTGACTATGTTAAATTGCCAGTCCATCAACTTAACCGCTTTTCCAAATCTGCAAAATCTTAGAATATCATCTTAGAATTAATGAAATGATGTAATTTTCTAGAACATAGTGCGCTTTAGTTCTTTATCACTCATGATATGTTCATGTAGAAAAACACAATGCATTTCAATGGATGCATACTTGTAGCATCAAACATACATACCCAGTTTAGTTTTGTATTAGTGCATTAAATCATTAATTACCAATTAATCTTAACTCGCACATGTTGCACATATAAGCAAAAGATAGAACTTCTACAAGATAATAAAAGAACCTTGATTTGGGTAAAGGCTGCCAATATGAGGCTACCTCGCCCTCTATGCAATTTGCCATTCTTGCTGATAGCATATGGCATTTCTTCCCATTTTTGTCAAGAGTAAACCACTGCAATAAATAAATTGATATGTAAGTACTTTAGTAGAAACCCCATAAATTGAGGACATATAAAAAAATTCAGCAGCGACAGTAAATAACCATTCCTACTAAATTTACCCCTAAACCATCATTGATTAAGAACCCTCTGCAAAATATTGAGTACACTTCCTTCTTTGTTGTCCATTGAACGCTATTTTTTGACCATTTAATTATGTCTTCATAATCATCTGGCAATTTTTCTTCCCAATTTGCGTCTGTATCTGATATGGGCTGCATATCCAGCTTCTCATCCTCCTGTAGAACATAAACACAGTAGACTTGACAATATGGAAGAAAATATCATTATGATTCAAATGTGTTGCATTTCCAAAAACTAGGTGAAGCATAAAGTTTGAAACACTAAAAGTAAAATAAAGGATATGAACTAATCGTGTTTATGTATAATCTTTTTTTTGTCATCTTACTTTCTCCAAGGGTCGAAACTCAATTCCTTCTACTTCAATGACAGAACAACGACCTTGGTAGCCGTTAAACAGAATTTCAAGATCAACATTTCTTCTGTAATTAGTAAATTGGTACAATTCAGCCATCCACCATCCATCTTCTCTCTCACACGCAAGGTATGAAGTTGAAGTTTTTGTCTCCCCTTCTAATTTGTATTTGAGAGCTATATGACGACATTTACTCGCATTCTCTGGGATCATAAATTTGAACACAACGTTCACCGTGTATGTGATTTGTGGTGACAAAGCTTGACTTTTGACGTGTGCTTTGAATCTCCCATTCACTGAGTGATGATAGGCTCCCACAGCAAATCTGCGTGAATTATAAAAAATAGTACATGGTTCTATACTTTTCAAAAGGTGGTAGCTACAAATTACAATGACGGATAAGTCACCTCGAATTATATCCAGACGACCATGGATAATTCTCATAAACACTTGGAACAACACATTCGCCACTAGATATTAGTTCACAGTGTTCTCCCTTCTTGTTTAATGAAAACCACTATACAACAATTAAACAAGTACAAATGATTTGTGAGAGTGGTATCAATCAATCTTCTCTAAGTTTTTTAAGACTTCTTTAACAACTATATTAACTCTTTCGCAACTCTTCGATGGAGTCTTTCGTAAAACGATATTTAAAGAAAAAAACAACATGCAATAACAGATAGTTATTTTTTTTTATTTTTTTTGTATTTCTAATGTCTTCGCCTCCGCAGTGTTTTACTCTAAATGTTTATAGTACTTACTATTCAATAAAAATCTTAATGTGCAATGCTGCCGATTAGTTTTCCAATTCTTTTATAAGATTTTTTTTCTACAATTTAATATAAGTTTTATTAGCATGAATTATATCCAAAATAAATCTCTCTTCATATAAAAAAATCCTTTAATTTTAATTTTGAAACCACTTAGTTTTCAACAAAATTTATATATCATAGTAGAGAAACCTGAACACAAAATGCACAACTAAACAAACTAAAGCAACCAGTTACCGTTTTGCAGTCTTTAAGGAAGACCCCTTTGGACAGAATATGCCTCAACACAGTTTCAGATTCGTAGTGATGTTCGAGTGCAGTCTCAAGTTCTACAGTTTTAGTCAACTCTTCGTAGAAAAAAGGCGGCAACTTCCCGTCATTAAACTCTTGGTATTCGAGTGTAGTCTCATGTTCTGCCACAGCCTCACTCATCTTTGGCCGATCGTTACGAGAGTTATTCAAACATCAATAAACGATGTCAGAAAATGTTTCTAAAGATCTCTGATCTATATATCCGATTCAATCTCCCCTTTGTATTCATTCAAATCGGTATAAATAATAATACAATGATATCTTTATCTATAGCAAATATACAAAATAATTATGACTATTAATAATGAGATATTCTCGATATCTTATCTTAAATATATATAAACGAAAACTACTTGCGTTCTCTCAAGCCACCAGATTATTTTATTTGTAAATGGTGGCTTCTCATGCATTTGACCCGAAGTCACATGTGTGGGTCTCACCAAACTCACATAGCCCTTAAACAGGTTATGACATCTCATTATATTAAAAATTAATACACCAAATACTTGATATGAAAATCCTATAAAATAGAGATGTACTAAAAATTAATATCTGATTTTCTTTTTAAATATGTTTATAATTAAGAAACAATTCTATAGTAAAAAAATAAGTGGGTCATGTGACTCACCAAAACCAGAGATAATTTTATTCGAGTGTTTGAATTTGGTGTGTAATGAAATTAATAATTTTATTCGAGCTTTTAAACCGGGTTATAACATCCCATTTATTTGTGAAACCCTTCATCATCAAATTCTAACTATATTATTAACTTCCTTACAATAAAAAAAATTAAAATCCTTAGAAATACATAAATATTATAAACGAATGATGCAAAACAACCGTCATAATACGGGGCATAAAAGCTAGTATACAATACACACACACACACACATATATATATAGGATTAGGTTCATTTCAGAAGTGTTTTTATAGTAAGAAGTGCGAGAAGTCATTACAACCAATCATAATTTTTCGTTAATTCTTATTTTATTTTAATAGATGGGGGTATTTTAGTACAAGTTTTTTTCCCATGTATGGAAAGTAACAAATCTTTAGGATAAGTTACTCATATTTATGTTTTTAATCTAAATACTTTTATAATATAACTAGTTCTGTGTATCATAAAAAAAAAAGTTTGACCAGTTCAAAAATAAACTAATAAACTAATTTTTGTTTTAAATTGTTTGTTTTTTTTATTTTTAATTTATGGCTAATTCCTTTGTCATAACTTTTCTAAGTTAACCATATCTAGGAAGATTTCAATTTTATACTGAATTCGTAAAACCACCTACACGGTATGCAATTGATCTTACTTACACATACACAATTCAAAATACCGCATACAAATATACTAACACAGGATAAAATTTACACGTACACAATTCGAAATATAACCTACACTGTACATATATAAAACTACACACGATAAAATTTACATATACAAATTTCGAAATACCACCTACACAGTACATATATGAACCTACACATAATAAAATTTAAACATACACAATTTGAAATACCACATATATGAACCTACACAGATCACAATGTTAACCTACAAATACAAAACTACTTCATGTTATAACCTACCTATATGTATTTAACTACACATATTATAATATTAACATACACAAACAAAAGTTGTACATACAATTAATGGTATTAAATTAAACTTATAAAATATTCTCAATGTATGAAAAAAAATCATGTTTTTTTTATTTTTAACTATTTTTTAATAAATATTTTTATGTGTAGGCAAATACGAGTTATGTGTAGGTAAATATTAGTTCCGTGTTAAAAGAAATCAAAAATCTATGTAGGTGAAAATAAGTTATGTGTTGGTGAACACAAATTACGTGTAGATGAATATAAATTAACTAACCATTTGTATAAGTGAACATGAGTTATGTGTAGATTATTATGTTACTTGTGTAGATAAAATTATTGTCATTTACTTGCATATACATTGTTTTTCATATGCATATAAAAAATAATTTAAATGAATATTATGAAACTATGAATGTAAAAAAATTGATCATGAAGATATTCATTAAAATTTTTCTTAGAATATGTGTTTTATATAAAAACCAATTTATTTTTTCTAAAAATTTGTAACATTCTAAGATCGTTAATGTGGAGAAGAATTTAGGAGTTAAGAAATTAATGCTTTAAAACAATTAAAGAGAGACCAAATTACACTTTTATCATAAATATGTGGTATATTATTTTTCTCTTAATTACAAGTTTACCATTATCATTATGCACCATTGATTTGTTTAATCAATGGTTGAGATTGACTTCTCGTACTTCTCACTATAATATTACTTCTCGCATGATCCATCCCCGTATATACACACACATGCTATAACACCCCGATACGCGATATGCAACATAAGAAAATGTTTCTAAGGAAATCTGATCTATAAGATAATTGATATCCAATTCAATCTTCCCTTCTCATTCATTCAAATTGGTATAAAAAAATTATTGTGTGATACTTTTTATCTAAAGCAAATATACAAAAAAATTATGACTATTAACAAGGAAATATTCTCCATATCCTAATTTTATCTTATCTTACTACACTAATAAAAGAAAATGTTGAATCTTAGGTGTCAAGCCCACATTTCTCCTAATTCCTAATCTCTCATCTCATTCATTCTAGCTATTCATCGGGGTCATGGGTAAAAACCATTTTGTCAAATGGGACATAGTATGGATTTTATTCATTATTGAATTAAGTATCATTTTCATACATGAGGTTTGACCAACTACGCAACTTTAGTACTTTTTTTTAATTTCTTGCAAATCAACACTCAACGTTTCCAAAATCATGCTATATTAGTGCTTTTCGTTAACCCCTTTTGTTTTTTCCATTAAGTCTTAAGTATTTGAGAATCACAACTGAAATAATAGACCTTGTTTATCTTTATCATTTAACAAAACCCGTGTAAAACACGGGTTCAAAAGCTAGTCCTAAATATATATAAACGAAACCTCTCTATATTCTCTCAAGCCACTAAATTGCTTTATTTTTAAATGGAGGCTTCTCATGCATTTGACGTGATTCATGGGTATGGGTCTCACCAAAACCAGATAGCCCTTAAACGGGTTATAACATCTCATTAAATTAAAAATTAATCTTACCTAATATTTGATACGAAAATTCTATAAAATAAGGATATACTAAAAATTAATATTAGATTTAAAAAAAAGATATTATTTACAATTAAGAAACAATTTGATAATAAAAAATAAACGGGTCATGGGTCTCACCAAACTCAGATAGCTTTTAAACCTGGTTATAACATTTTTGTTTTTGTAAAGCCCTTTCATCATCAAACCCAAATTATATTATTAATTTCATTACAATAAATAAAATTATCTCGGGTTTAAGTATTTTTCGGTAAATAAAATTATCTCTTGTTTTGGTGAGACTCATAACCCACTTTTTTTTTATTATAGAATTCTTTCTTAATTTTTTCGGTGTGGTCCATTTTGTACATTATAAGGCCAACCTTTCTCATTTTCTCTTCCTTTGCTTCACTTCTTCTGTTTTAAACTCTCTACTCGTGCACGCACTCTCTCTCTAACAACCGCCACCATATTCACCTTTTTCAAACCCTTACATCACAATTGATCTTGCAATCTTCTTTGATTTACACTTTCAAACCCTTACATCACAATTGATCTTGCAATCTTCTTTGATTTACACTTGATCTTTGATCATCATGGATCCTTCTCCGTCAGTTAAACATCTTTCATGTTTCATATATCAAGATATTTGATGTTTTGTTCTTACTTGTTCCCGAGTTTCAGTTCATGGGGATGAACTGATGATGGATTTCTATGAATATATCTGGTGTTTTGTGAACATATTCAGTGTGTTTGTGGCTTAATATCATCATCTTTATTTCTTTATGTTAAAATTTGTACAAGGATGCATTTTGGTTCGAGTTTCTTGGTGTTCAAACCTTTCTTGTATAAATTGACCTTGTTTTAGTTGGATTTTGGATCTGGTATTGTATAGATGGTTAATCGAGTACTGTTTAGTAGAACAGTTCAGAAGTGGGGTCATGAAACTCACTGTTTAGTAGATAATCAGCACTGTGTCAGCTCGCGGTTTGTTCAATTCGCTATCACTAGTTCCTATAATCAATATTATAATAATATTAATATTTTAATATTATTATAATCTCAATACTAAACTGGGCTGTATAACTAATCTGGGTATAGCTGGAACGCCCAGAAAGTGTCAATAGGCTTAGGTTGTGATGTTGTTCAATGTCTAGTACTTCAAACCGAACTTGGCTCAGTTTCCCCGTTTTCCCAGCTGGGCCAAGTTGTTCGTTTATGCGTTCAGAAAAAAATTATGGGGAAGTAAGCTTGGGTAAATGTGTTGGTCGATAAAATGATTGATTTATAAAGAAAGATCACATATTGGGGTTCCGGGTAGGCTATGGGGCTCGTTTCCGTTTATTCAGTTTGATTTGTGGAGAAACGCACACAATCCATCCAGATTGTCCAAGTTTATCATAAAAAGGTTCGTTTTTACTTAATTAATCCAAAAATATGATTTTTGTTCACTCTTGGTGTTCTGATATTCCCGCAGGTTCGTTAATCGCGAACTTGCCAGTTTTTATCAGATTGAATTTGTTTCATTTTTAAATTAGCATAATTAATTAACTGTTAGACATTAAATTATGAAAATTTAGTCACTTATCAAATAAAATATGTAGATTTTTATAAAAATATTTTTGGAATTATTTACTGATTTATTAATTTATAAAAATTCATTTTATCAGCTATATTTAGCCTGAAAATCGTCCGTTTATCCAAATGATTTCCAAAAATTCCACAAAAATTCATGGATGCTCAAATTATATCCCAAAAGCATCTGTATCAATTCTATAATGTAACAACCTTGTTCAATATTCTTTTCGGGACAAATTCGGCTATAAAAACTCATACAAACCCATATACACAAAACACTCTTAGAATTTTCTAAATGCTCCCAAATTTCATATGTGTTCAAAATATATGAAATATGAGTTCCCCACAAAATTTCATAATTTTTAAAGCATTTTAACTATTTTCCCCGATTAAATGTCCCAATTCGGTAATAAATTCGAAAAATATTCTCGGATGGTCGAAAAATTACCAAATTTAAACAGGGACTCAATGATATGGTCCCTGATGTCCCTGAAAAATTTCAATACCTAAAAATATGCACATCACTACCTTAACCTAAACAGCCCGTAATCGTGTGTTTTGGTATTACCTTAATTGGTTTGGCTCGATTTCGCCTTTCTAATCAAGGTTTCAAGCTCTTGTGATTCTATGCAAGCTAGATGCAAGTCCTATATCATAACCCAAGCAAATTTTCATCAACATAACAGCCCTTGACTTAGGGTTTCGGCTAAGGTGTAAAATTGAACCGTAAAAATGCCGTTTCAACCCTCTAATCCATGTTTATGGCCAAAAAACTATCAAACCAGGTTCCTTACCATGTGTATGGTCAAAAAATGTTTATGGACCATTTTTATGATTTTTACATGGCTAGGAATGATTTTTGGCAATTAAATCATGTTTTTATGATATTAAACCTAATTAAAATGAATTAAAAATGAAAGAATTAATCAAAATACCTAGGTTTTTGTTGAGTCTTGCTGAAGAACCAGAGGAAAATGTCCAGAAGTTTTGAAGTTTGATATTAGAACATATCTAGTTTTCTTATACATTAAGTTAGTTATATAAAATTCATAAAAAAATGGCGGCCGGACCCTTCTTGGGCTCCCCTTGGGCCCATTTTGGCCAAATAATCTGATTTTTCAAGCCCAAACACGAAAGCCCAATACTAAATTTACATCGGGTTCGGTTTTTGGCACGAAAAACATATCGGTTGCGTCAAACAGCGAGAAAACAAGTGTTTTTCGGCTAGTTTTGTGTAAATTTATAAAAACACGGTATACGTTTTTAAAAATCGAAAATATTTTCATGGCACTTAAAAAATTTCAAGTAAGTGTTTGGTAAGTCTTTTTCGGCTTAACGGATGATAAAATGCTTGGTTTGTAACTATCTTCCGCATTTAAATCTATAGCGGGTAGTTAAACAAGCATGTTTTCGTTTAACTTGTTTGCTATCGAACTAAGGCCATAATACTAATATATTAGCTTATATTAAACGTATATCACTTATAGATAGCCCCCGGGATATTTAGGTCATAACCATACCTGTTCGGTTAATCGTTCGATCGTTACGTAAAAAACGTTTATTTGCTTAATCGATAAATACGTACCTTGTTTTGGCTCAAATGTCACACAAGACCATGTAAAGAAGCCCATTGGACATGTAATGTAATGAAACAACTTCTCATGCATGCTTCTTATCCTCTCTAGCTCTCTCTTCTCTCTCTCTAAAATCGCAAATAACTCAAGATCCGAGACCAAAGGTGACCCGGTGTTATATTCCGCTAGTACCGATTTTGGTTGATCCAAGAATAGTTGTTAGATCCACCCCGACGGGACCTACAACATCCGACCCTCCATGCAAGCCGCTCTTGCTAATAGCATATGACATTTCTTCCCATTTTTGTCAAGAAAGAACCACTATCAAACAATAACAAGTATGTTTTAAGTACATGTTTAGCAATCGTTGAAACGTTGGAATCATATTTATAGGCTCCACATAACAACTACATACGAGAAATATATGCCTACAATAATTAAGGTAAAGAATCATTCTTATCAAAGTTACCTTGTCCCCCTCATCAATTAAGAATCCTTTGCAAATAATTGAGTAAGCTTCCCTCTTAGTTGTCCATTGCAAGCTACTTTTTGACCATTTCATTATGTCTTCATATTCAGTTGGCAACTTTTTTTTTCCCAATTTGCATCTGAATCTGATATGGGTTGCGTATTCAGCTTCCATCCGCCTGTAGAACATGACCATATTAGACTTTGGTCAAATGACTAACATAGAATTGCTATCATTATGCTTCTTGTATTTGATACCAAGAAAGTGTTGTGGCTGATTACCTATTTCCATGAAAAAGTTTAAAAACTAAATTAAAGGGTATTAACTGATGTGTTCATGAATAATTAAACTTCATTTGTCGTCTTACTTTCTCCAAAGGCCTAACCTCGTTGCCTTCCACTTCTATGAAGGCACAAGAATATTGATTGAATCCATCAAACAAAATTTTAAGATCTACAGTTCTGTGGTCACTAGTAAGCTGATACAATTCACATGTCCGCCATCCATCTTCTGTCTCATACGCAATGTATGAAATTGAAGTGTTTGTCTCCCCGTGTAATTTATATTTAAGGGATATAAGATCAAGATATTTTCTCCGTGTCTTTAGGTACATCTTGAACGCAAGGTTCACCGTGTACGTTATTCCTGGTGACAAGAATTGAGTTTTTACACGTGTATTGAATATCCCAGTCTCCGAACGGTAGGTGCCCATAGCCAATCTGCGTGAGTAGTAGCAAAGAATGATACATTTCTTTACCCTAATCAAATATTCTCTAAAACTAAAAGCAAAAGGTAGGTGCCCATAGCAAATCTGCGTGAGTAGTCACCTTGAATAATAATCAGCCGACCATATACTACTCTGAAATTCACTTGGCGCTGAATCCAAACATTCTGAAAAAGAGATCGTTTCACAGTGTTCTCCCTTCGTATTTGATGAGAGCCACTGTCCATTAAACAAGGTCAAGTTAGTTCATTATTAATCAGAGAGCAATCCTTTTTTATACAACAAAATGTTCTTTAACAGGATTTATGAATATTAAAATTGAACATTTTTAAAATACGTTTTACTTGCATGTGTAGGATATATAGCATGTTACGCTACTTCTATTAACATGAACTTTTATAGTTTTGTTTATAATGTTGGTATAAGAACATATCCAGAACAAAATTGCAGCCAAAATTCTTAGGGTTTTTATTATTTTCAAGAGTGAATAACAACTTGAGAGCAATCGGCCTCATTAAATAGAAAAAGAAAATAACTTCAACGGCTCTAAGCAAAAGACTCGGCCAACATAATAACCAGGCCCAACAGTCCTTATTCAAAATAAAAAGATAAATACTTAAAAGATAAAAATAAGTAAAACTCTTGAAAAATAGGCTGCATTAGTTTGAATCATATTTTGACACCACCCCTTGATTCAAACTCCTTAACTCCAAGCATGTGTCTGAAATAGACGAATTTCTCCCTTGCCAATGCCTTTGTCAGTATGTCAACTACCTGATCATTAGTATTGCAATACTCAAGAGCAACCAATTCTTGTGCCACCATCTCTCTAATAAAATGATGCTTCAGTTCTATATGTTTTGACCTGCTGTTAAGAACCGGATTTTTGCTCAGATTGATGGCAGATTTATTGTCACAAAATATGACAGTTGCTCCTGTTTGTGACCACCCCAAATCTTCCAGCATCCTTCTTAGCCACATAGCTTGACATGTGGCTGTTGTAGCTGATATGTATTCGGCTTCAGTGCTTGAAAGAGCAACTGTGGTTTGTTTCTTTGAACTCCAACTGATCATTCCCCTTCCAACTGAGAAAACATATGCTGAAACACTTTTTCGATCATCCACACATGTGGCCCAATCACTATCAGTAAACCCACATAGTTCCACCTTAGAACCCTTTTCATACCACATTCCAAAGTGAGTTGTGCCTGCAACATACCTGAGGATTCTCTTGGCTGCACTGAGATGTATCTTTGATGGAACTTGCATAAACCTGGACACAATTCCAACAGCATGTGATATATCAGGCCGAGTATGAGTAAGATAGATCAAACCGCCAACCAAGCTTCGGTACATGCTTTCATTTGTTTTATCAGCCAAGTCATCAACCATTAACTTCTCACTCGAGTTCATAGGAGTATATTCAAATTTGCCACCATTCATTTCAAATCTGGATAATAAGTTCTTGGCATACTTTTCTTGACAAACAAATATTCCTTGCTTAGATTGAGTAACTTCTAAGCCCAAGAAATATTTTAACAAACCCAAATATGTCATTTCAAACTCTTTCTTCATTCCCTCCTTGAACTCATTGTTGAGCTTTGCATTTTGACTTGTACATATAATAGCATCAACATATAAGCATACATACATCAGCTGGTTACTCCCATTGTTTTTTACATAAAGTGTAGGCTCATTGTGACTTCGATTATACCCATTTTTGACAAAGTACCCGTCAATCTTTGAGTACCATGCCCTTGGAGCCTGCTTTAAACCATAAAGGGCCTTATTCAACTTATATACTTTCTTTTCTTGACCAGCAACTTCAAAACCTTCTGGTTGCTGAACGTATATCTCCTCTTCTAGATCACCATTAAGAAACGCTGACTTAACATCTAATTGATGTATAACCCAACCCATTTGAGCAGCCACAGAAAATCACAACCCGTATAGTTTCAAACCTTGCCACGGGTGCAAAGGTTTCTTGATAATCAATATCGTGTTGTTGAGAGTAACCCTTTGCAACAAGTCTGGCCTTGTACTTAACCACTTCTCCTCTTGGCCCTATCTTAGTCTTGTACAACCATTTAAGTCCCACAGGATTTCGGCCATGAGGTAGAGTGACAAGTTCCCATGTGTGATTCTTTTCAATGGAATGAAGTCCTTCTTTCATAGCAAGCTGCCACTCTTTCTTGACTGATGCTTCTTTAAAAGTGGTAGGATCGGTTATGGTAAGAGCAAACCGACAGCTTGAAAAACGGCATGAGTAGCTTCATCAATCTCGGGTGCACGGTCATAGACATCATTAAGATCAATAATTCTGGGTATAGGAGAGGTTTGATTGCTGAGGTAAGGTATGGTTGGGTTTGTAGTTTGGGAATTATTGGTTCGATCAGGGTTGTTGTTGAAGTTGGTTTGTGAGGATGTGGATTGTTGTGAAGGCAAGGGTGAGTTATTGGTATTGTGTGATGATTGAGAGTGGTCAGTATTGATCGGAGGTTGTGGAGAGAGAGGATCATTTGTATTTTCAAGTACAGGTTCCAAAGGAAACGGGTCAAGATAGTTGATGTCATACATACTACCTTCATGACCGTGACCAAAATCCCACTCTGTGTCTTCGTGAAAAACCACGTCTCTGCTGGTTAGGAAACTTTGAGTCGTGGGATTATATAGCCGATAACCATTTGATTTAGGAGAGTAGCCAATAAAGATGCATTTCTCGGATTGGTTATCCAATTTCTTCCGGTTTTGTGAGGGTATTAGCCCGATGTGCATAACAGCCAAATACTCTCAAGTGCCTAACCGATGGTTTGGCACTATTCCATGCACCCCACGGAGTCTTATTGGCCAAGGCTTTTGTAGGGGCAATGCTGATTAAATAAACAGCCGTAGCCACACCTTCTGCCCAGAAATAATTAGGCATCTTTTTATGTTTCAGCATGCTTCTAGTCAGCCCCATTATTGTCCGATTTTTGCAAAATCCTTTATGAGTTCTCTCTTTATGCCATGTGAATCACAAAACTCATCAAAATCCTTAGAAGTGAACTCGCCACCTCTATCGGATCTAACAACTTTGATAGAATGATTACTTTGATTTTCAACAAGGGCCTTGAATGATTTGAACTTACTGAAAGCATCAAACTTGTTAGTAAGAAAGTAGACCCAACACATACGTGTTAGGTCATCAATAAGAAGGAAGTAATACAAGCTACCACCCAAGCTGGCCACTTGCATGGGGCCACACAGATCCATGTGAATAAGTTCCAACTTCTGTGTGGCTTTCCATGATTTAGAAGTAAATGGCTCACGAGATTGCTTTCCTACAACATAGTGATCGCATGATTCCAAAGGTTTGATACTTGGCAGGCCTAGTACCATTCATTTGTCATGCAATAGTTTTAAACCGAATGTGTTGTAGTGACCGTACCTTGAATGCCAAAGTCTTGTTGTTGATTCATCTTTGTGTGTAGACTTCTGACTTTCAGCTCCTTTCTGATTTGCTTCAGGTTGTGATGCATCAACCAGAAACATATGTTGCTTGCAACTGGAACCGTCATGAGAACCATCTTTGATTCTTTACACGTGATAACACATTTGTCATCATCAAATAAAAAATGAATAGCCCTTTCTCATAGTTGGCCCACGCTGAGCAAATTAAACTCAAGCTTGGGAACAAAATAAACATCGTCCAGACGTTTGTAACTTCCATTCTCCTATTCAACCTTAACCGTCCCTTTTCCTTCTACCTGCACCTCATTCTTATCACCAAGATGAACAGTTAACTTAAAGTTTTCATTCATCTAAACAAAACTTTCTTTAATTCCTGTCATATGATTAGAGCAACCAGAGTCTAAAAACCAAATACGAGTTTTGTTACCAGGTTGTGAGGAGTTAATCATCAGTGACATTTGAGGTTCAGGAATAAGAGCCATGAACAGCCTTGGCTCCTCCTTTGTATTGTCTTGTACTTCGTCATCGTCGGCTGCAACATTAACGTGTTGTTCTTCATTATACCAACAATCTTTTCTGAGGTGCCCAAATTTGTTGCATATTGTACATTGGGGAACCTTGTTTTTATCAAAGCTTCTGCCACGCTCTCTTCCTCTGAAGGATCCGCGGCCTCGCCCTCTTGATCCACTACTGGATTGAGACCCTATTTGAGTCTTCTCAAGCATCACTTGTAATGCTTGTTCATCACTTTTTTGCTGTTTCACAGGCATCCTTCTGTTGATTCTTTCTTCATGAGACTGTAGAGACCCCATCAGCTTGACAGGAGATAGAGTTGCCAGGTTGTGAGATACTTCAATTGAAGGCACAACATAATCAAACCTGGAAGTAAGACTTCGTAACACCTTCTCCACAACGGATTGATCTGTGATGTCTTCACCGAACGACCTTCTTAAACTGACAATCTCCATAACACGTGAAAAATACTCTCCAACAGATTCATCTTCTTTCATGCAGAGATTTTCAAAATCCCCGCGTAGGCCCTGAAGCTTGATGGATTGCACCTGGGAATCACCTTGAAATTCAATTTTTAGGATTTCCCACGTTTCCTTGGCACTCTTTGCAGCAGCGATTCGTGAGAAGAGTTGCTCATGTGTGGCTTGTTGAATGATAGCCATAGCATAAGCATCCTTCTTCAGAGCATTCTTATCTTTTTTATCAACACCAGACTCCACTAGGTCCCAGAGATCTCTGGATCTTAGGATCGTCTTGACTTGGATGCTCCAGTGTTCATATCCTGCACCTTTGAACACTGGAATAGGGATGGTAGGGTTAGTATGATCGGCCATGGAATTAGGGGTTGATGGGAATTGGATTTATCTTAAGAATTTGAGCACGTAACCTTGCTCTGATGCCACTAATGTTATTCAAAATAAAAAAATAAATACTTAAAAGATAAAAATAAGTAAAACTCCTGAAAAATAGGCGGCATTAGTTTGAATCATATTTCGACATATAAGTCATTGAAAAATAAAATAGAAGTTTGGATTCCTTAATAGCATGGCTTAACTAATATTTCTTCACATCCCTCCTGTTAACATTCTACAAGTAATAAAAGAATCTAAAGCAGTGGATTAAAGGCATAGCAATAAGTTACTTACTGTTTTGCCGCGGTTAAGGAGGACCCCTTTGCACAGAAGTTTCCACAGTTCAACTTTGGATCTGTAGTTAAGAGGAGGTTTAGTCATCTCTTCGTAGTCAAAAAGTGGTTTCCGTTCACCTAAAACGTGATTTGCAAGTGCAGTCTCAAGTTCTGTCACAACATCAGCCATCTTTGGCCGATCTTTAAGAGATTCCTTCAAACATTGATATGCAATGTGTGAAAACGTTTCTAAAGCACTCTCATGCAGTGGTTGAATTGCTGGATGTTTAAAGATGATATCATTAATTAACTTCTTCTCCTCATAGCTTTTAATCCATGTGGGCACTAAGTTATATTCAACAGAACTATTGGTATATGTATAGCACAGTGTCCCCCATAAAACTTCAACTAGCACCACACCAAAATAGCATACATCCGACTCTTTCGTTAGGGTGTTCGTCATTGCATACTGCGGATCACAATACCCAACAGTACCTGCTGCTAAGGGGATAACAGTCGATTGCAGCCCATTAGCTGGGCACAATGTTGAAAGACCGATATCGGAAACCTTAGCATTCCACTGGTCATCAAGTAGGATGTTGGCGCTTTTCATATCACAGTGGATAAGTATTTGGTGTGTCCCCCTTGGATCATGAAGGCAGCTTAGTCCCTTAGCGGCATCGAGGCATATCTTGAGACGTTTTGACCATGTGAGTTGTGGAGAATTTAAATGGCATTCAAGGCTTCCACGAGATGCATGCTCGTGCACAAGGATATCCTCGTCCCCTTGGCTACAAAATCCCAGAAGGGAGATAAGATTTTCATGTCTGTAACGGGAAAGGCGTCACAATCTCTTTCAAAAACTCAGGTATTTCTCGTCCACGGGTACGATCCAGTCGCTTAATAGCGACCATGCTTCTCCCCTGAGAGTGAAAGACTTCTCCTTTATATACATTCCCAAAATCACCATGTTCGATACAGTTTAAATCATCAAAGTTGTTGGTGGCTGATGTTATCTCTTTGAGTTGAATATGTAGACCTCGAAATCCCTACATATATGTCGAAAAAACAATAATTATTAAATTCAAATTAAGGAGGGGTTTCTAAACAATTGCAGGGGCATAGCTTGACCGAAGATAAAAAGATTTGAATTTTAAATTTTTGTTATATTTTTCTTATTACAATTTTAATTCAATGATAGTAAAGGAACAAAAAAACATTTTTTAACGGCGAATTTCTTTTAATTTTTGTTGTCTGTGGGACTTGAACTCAAGACCTCCCAACCCAAGGTGTTTAAGGCTTTGTTTTTGCCAATGCTGCCATTTAAATATGCTATAAACATAACTTACCATTATATAAGAGAAAATCTAAAGCTAAGTAGCTAATTAGGAGCCTTTACCTGAAGAAATTTAATCTGCACTTCGCTATACCTCCTGATATCTAAGTGCAGCCTCAAGCTTTGTAACAACTTCAGCCATCTTTGGCCGATCTTCACGATGTTTCTTCAAGCATTGATATGCAATGTCTGAAAATGTTGCTAAGGTCCTCTGATCCATCGTTTGATCAGGGGTAGGATGTTTAAAGATGATATCATTTAATTTCTTTTGTTCGTACTTTGTAGTCCACGTGGGCACTAAAATCTTCTGAACACGACCATCACCACGTCTATAGCATAATCTTCCACATAAAATTTCAAATAATACCACACCAAAAGAGTATACGGCTGACTCTTTCGTTAAGGTGTTGGTCATCGCATACTTCGGATCACAGTACCCAAGGGTACCTGCTGCTAAGTTGATAACAGTCGATTCCAGCTCTTTAGCTGGGCCCATTGTTGAGAAACCGAAGTCCGCAATTTTAGCATTCCAACGGTCATCAAGTAGGATGTTGCCGCTTTTTACATCACAGTGGATAAGTCTCTGGTGTGTCCCCCTTGGATCATGAAGGTGTCTTAGTCTCTTGGCCACATCAAGGCATATCTTGATACGTTTTGACCACGTGAGTTCAGAGGAACCTAAATGTCCTTCTAGGCTTCCATTAGATGCAAGCTCATACACAAGGATCGCCTCCCCCTCTTGGAAACAAAATCCTAGAAGAGAGATAAGATTTTCATGCTTGTATTGGGAAAGCATTGTGATCTCCTTCAAGAACTCACGGTCTCCTTGGTCTTGGTCCTTGTTACGATCCAGACGCTTAATTGCGACTATGCTTCGGCCCTTAGAGTGAGACACTTCTCCTTTATAAACTTTCCCAAAACCACCACCTCCGATATAGTTCTTCTCATCGTTGAAATTGTTGGTGGCTGAAGTTATCTCTGCCAGTTGGATTTTAAGATCTTGAAACTTGTGCAAGACTTCCTCCATAGTTTTGATCAAACAGTAACTCTAGAATTTAAATCAAGGGTTCATTTTGATCAAATAATAACTGTAGAATTCGAATCAAGGGAGCTTGACCCGACCGATCAATATATATGTGTAAAGAAGAAACACAGAAGATGTTTGTAAGAGAATTGAAAGATGGTTAATTAAGAAAGGATAAACACAAGATTGATTTAATGAGACTAGTTCGATGTTTAGCTCCTTCAATAATTACATCTTATTAATCAAATGATTTCATTAAAAAGTTGTTTAATTCCATGTCTCTTTAGTTGACATTAAGATGCGATGGCCAAATGCAGATCATGTATATAAATATATATTATTGATGAACTTCTTTTTGAAAATTCACCAAACAGCCATTTGGGTTTTCAATTTTGCAAAACATAATCTCATCTCACTTTTAACACTTTCAAATCTAACAGCCATTAGTTCCAAAAATAATTTTAACTTTATTACCTTTTTCAAAATTTAAATTATACATATAATTTTCTAACTTTAATACCTTTGGGTTTAGATCAAATACAAATTAAATTTGCATGCTAACGGTAAGAATCAAGTAGTGTAATTACAATACGATGTAATTACATAACTACGTTATTTGTAAATATGAATACTTGATTCTTAAAGTTAGCACGTTAATTTAATTTGTATTTTACTTTCCCCATTACCTTTTTGTTATAACATAGCAATACTATAAAAAATATTCTTCGTGTAAAACTCTCTAGGAAAATAATGACCATACGATAAAAATTGTGTTGGGAGTATAATTAGTTGAGCTTTATGTTAGAAGCTATAATTCACCATTACATATAAAAACATGACAGTAGTAGTTTTTATGGTAAACTTGTTTGTTTTCCACTCCTCACCTCACCTCACTATCTTCTTGGTTACAAAACACATCAATCTCTTCTCTACCCACACTCAAAAGCTAACCCAAACAAGTATCAATCAATATCCACATCCACATCAACAGTCTGCAACAAAAACAATCAACACATGCTTATTACTAACAGCTGTAATTTTAACCCTTTTACTTTATCAACAGGTGTGCTTACATTAAAAACATGTTTCTTTTATGTATCAACGAGGGACTCTCTTACGGCTGAGAATCTCCTGCTCTTTAAGTCGGTGCTGGAATCTAGCAAGCCGAGCTTGAAGGCTCACAAGACTTGCTGCTTTGCGTGACAACACAAAACTCAATTGCGTCACATAATTGTCAATAAGACTGCCCGGTTTATCAACTTCCGCCAACAATTTCATTTCCTGTTTAAAAAATAATAGTGCTATTAGTTACACCTTTTTACACAGTAGAAACACAGAAACAGTTAAATGCAAAGTATCGCTTACTTCACGCACTATCTCCATTGTATCTTCAATCTCTTTCATGTGTGCTGCAATTAGAGCTTCTTCTTCCTAGCAAGAGCATACACGTATGGTCAAACTTGGTCAACTTTACAAAAAATCATTTATCACACATTGACTACTTACCTCAAGTATTTCATTGACATTCTCATCATGAAGCTGCTCAGATTCCAACTGTTTCGATGTCATAAAACTGGCATTGGGAATATTTGAATTATCAGTATTATTACTATTATTACCGTCTCTTTTTAACCACCCGGTTTTTTCAGATTTGTCTTCTCGGAAATCTTTTCTTCGTGGCGGTGATACCTTCTGCACAGTTTCTTCTGTATCAACCGAACTTGGTCTCGAGTACATTTTCTGATTATATGAGCCACTAAAAGTGTTTTTTGCATCGGTATTCTCCTTTTCAAAGCCACTATCATCCCAACTTTTAAAGGAGTAATTTGAAGAACTTGGAGGTGGTTGTTTCTCAAAGTCTGATGTGGCGTTGTAAGATAGATTGTCTCTTTGTGGGCCCCTTTTAGCTGTATCCATAACTTTTGCTTCTTGATGGCGATCATAAATATCCTCTCCGTCAGAAGAAGCTAACATATTTGCTGATGAAGAGTCTTTACTAATTGTT